>NC_025999.2:68242196-68271649 GCF_000442705.2 Elaeis guineensis
CCATTAACAGGCTGATAGTAAGTAAATTCTATTATTTAGTTGTCCAACAAATATTGTAACACCATTCAAAATGATATTGTAAATATTTCTTTTATTAAAAATCATAACCGTACATGACCAAAAGGCCTACAGAAATAATATTTAATAAAAAGCTTGGACAATAGTGACATTCATCAGAATTACATTACGAGAATTGATTACAAGTTCATATTCCTAAAGCTAGAACTGAACTTTGCTTCCATCTCAACATTCAGGAACCTTCGCTTCATCAAATCTCCTACTGACTGCAGACCCTGCATCGTATTACAATATGATAAGGGCTTCCGGTATCCAATACCCAGCAGTAGTATCACAAATAGAAAAGTTGCAAGGTGTTATCATATAATTACCTTGCTTCTTCTTTGGCCTGTTCGGGTCCAGGGAGACAATGTATAGAGGACAGTTCCTCTTCCAGTGCCCCTGCTTCTTGCAAAAGAAGCACTCCTGCCTGCTCTGGTCGGGCTTGCGTTCTTGGTCTGACCCTGTGCTGACGTCCCAGCATGCAGCTACACCTTCTTTTCTTCTTCTTCTTGTTCTTCTTCCCTTTCTTAAAGGGTCGACGATCAGAAGAAGACCCTCCCATAACATTCACGACTCCTTATGAAGCTGGTGGTCCTTCTCAAAGTTCTGCAGCAACCCCAACAAGCCGTGGTAGTTCACTAAGGCTTTGTCATCCGAAAATGAGTAAGGAAGGGAGGAAGGACTTGGGTAAAGAATTAAGGATCGCATCCTTACCGAGCTGCTCGTGCAAGGGAAAGCCCAGTTTACTTAGGCGCTCAATCATTTCGATCATGTACAATACATGATCGTGACTGAGGCCCATCCCTCATCCGAGTATTGAAAATGGCACAACTAGTTTTTGCCTTTCAACATCGTCAGGCGTGCCAAAAGAGTCTTCAACATTTGAAGCATCTCCTGCGCTGGGCATTCTCGAACCTGCGGCTAAACTCATCATTCATTACCGCCAGGATTATGCACCGAACGGTGGTGCAGTCGTTGAGCCACTTTTGGTAAGTGTCTCGGACCGTCCCTCTAGCGTTCGGGCTGGCTCCTCGATGCCGGATCCGTTACTACATAAAAGATCACTCATGCTCAAGGATGATTTTTAATTTTCGATACCAGCTATCGAAATTAGGTCCCATGAGCTTGTCATTATCTAATAATGATCGGAGCAATAGGGTAGTGGCCATAGCTGCATAAAGGAAAATCAGACCTATATTAGTACATAAATTATTAATACTAAAGACTTGGACTTTAGTCTAAAGTTTCTCCCAGTATTTTTACGAACTGGTAGCCTCAACCTCCAATTCGAGGAATTACTTTAATTTCTTAGTGGGTACTAGAATCCACACAGACTACACACGAGCCCAACTTTGGTTGGTCAACCCATGTGCATCTATGGGTAGGTTCATAACCAGTTTTTCTCTAAACAACTTCTAGTAATTAATTTTGCCTCAGAACCTAATCAGTAGGCTTTGCCTCCACTGAAAAGATCTGGTTAGGTCCAACCATTAACATGACTTGATTTAGTGAATCGGACCAATAAATGATCAGGTCCGACTTTGGCCGGCCAACCTGACCACCATCAGAAAGACTCAACCAAATTATCATACTATGAATGATAATTCCATTAGTCAATAAGCACCAGGCCTTTGGACTTCAGTGATTATTAAACTAATGGACTCATTATCACTCACTTAATGGGAGGCATGACTTAGTTATCACTATAACTTAATCATTTTAGGACTAATAATTTTGAAGATTTTATTAAAGGATAGAAGAGAAGAAATTAATCAGTCAATTTCAATCCTCCCACTGACTTCAACAAGTCAGATTAAAAAAGATTTAATTAAAGCCTGCATTAGGAGCACCTAAACCAGTCACACTGATTTACCTAATGACATGGTGAGCCCTAATCACTAAGTGATCTAATCAAAACCTAACTCACCAGGTTGGCCAGATAAGTGAGATCAGTGATGGGGATATGCCATTAACTCGTCAGAGATCGAATCAATGCGAGTAGCTCCCACTTAAGAACCACTGGTCAAACTGCCGAACTACCTTAGACACCAACCGTTCATTAGTTTTAATTTGATCAACTTAGTAAATAGGGTTCCACGGTAGCCATGAATTAAGTCTATCTTGGTCTAGTTAAAGACATGGACCCATTCAACTACAACTATTGGAGTTGAGTCTAGAGTGTCCTTGACCTAATCTAATTCAACTTTTGATTAGATTTGATCAATTACTCTAATTTAGTCTATTTCTTTAATCTAACCTTAGGTCTAACCCAATTATGGACCTAATCATCTAACCCATTGACCCACAAGTTTATGCAATTGTCTTAGATCTTAATTCACAATTCTAAACCAACTTGACAACACTTAATTCTTTTAATTAAGTATTTGGGTGATGGGTCAGGATTTGGTATTTGAAAATAATTTTTAAATTTAAAGTTTTATTTTCTATTTACAAATATGTTGACTCATTTCACAAATAGATCAGCACATTTCATAAACACAATCTTATTGCTAATTACATATAGAAAATAACTCAATCAAAATAAATCATGAATATTCCTTTAGATCTAATCTAACACATTCATGATAAATTTTACAATTGAACCTTTACAATTAAGTCCTTTCGCTGCTTCATCTGCATGGGATATAATTGCAGGCACCCTACCACCATAGGAGAACCCCATCGAATGGGAGGAGAGGGCCTTTAAACCCTACTTTTCTCCTATGACCGGACGACCATGGCAAAACCCAATTAGACTACTTGCTACTTGGATCAAGTATATCTAAATATACCAATTTAAAATTTAAATTTTAAATTTTAAATTTCAAATTTCAAATTTTGAATTTCAAATTTCAAACAAATTTCAAATTTCAAATTTCAAATTTTTGAATTTTAAATTTTAAATTTTGAATTTAAATTTGAAATTTCAAATAAATTTCAAATTTCAATTTAAATTTTAAATTTTAAATTTTAAATTTTGAATTTGAATTTGAATTTCAAATTTTAAAATTCAAATTAAATTTTGAATTTAAATTTTAAATTTTAATTTTGAACAAATTTAAAATTCAAATTTTAAATTTAAATTTTAAATTTTAAATTTAAACTGTTAGATTATAACTTAATCTATGCATACAAATATATATCATATTTTAGAATCCGCTGTGATACCATTTGAAGCGAAATTTGAGTGTAGGGGTAAAACGATAATTTTAAAACTTTTTCAAAATCATTATTTTACAGTAAAAATTATTAATTAATCTAATTAATTAACATATATTTACCCTACACTAGGATCTAAATATGATATATAGCATGCATGTATTTAAATTTGAAATTTAAATTTTTACAGTAAATAATTTATTGTTATGTGTTCAGAACACATTACCTTTGTGCGGATAGTTGATCGCCACAATCTGATCACCATCAGAGGGTCTGATCATCCAACACAGCCACACAGTGTGTCTGGCCTCTGTGGATCATCCACATGAAGCTCTCGATCTGATCGGCTCCTCACGAATGCTAGTTCGTGACTGCACCTTTTTGAAGACCGATGTTGATCGAACTCCTTCTATCGGTGTCTGCCGACTCCTCGGACACTCCTAATCATCAGCAAAGATGGTAGAGAGGTTGATGATGCTCTTCCTAAAGTTTGGTGGGCTCACGACACTCGTAGCTGACGTTCTCACTTCCTGAACCCTAAGCCAAAACCCTAAGGTACACTTCGAAGAAACTAGCGCCCACTTGTTTCTTTCTTTTCTCTCCTTTTCTTTTCTTTTCTCATGCAAGAAACCTCTCTCATGCCACCCTTTTTTTTTAGATATCCTGTGCACATGCCCTCTCTTATCTTCTTTTTAAAATGATGCAAGACCGCATCTTTGCAGCATTTTTACCGCGTGAGAGGATAAAGATAAGTGGTTGCTCATTTGAATTCAAATCGAATTTGAATTCAAATGCCAACCAACTCATTCCTATCCACTCTATGCATGAGAAGAGAGGAGGTGTGGCTTCTCTTGTGCGTGGAGAATTTACACGAGAAACTCTTTCTCGTGTAAAACAAATGGTGCAACGATAAGGCTAGGTGGCGCATGGATTGGTTGCTCATTCAAATTCAAACTTTCTTTTGAATTTGAATGGCCAACCAACCATCTTTATCCACCCATATGGCACACAAATGTGGGGTGTGGGAAGGCCTTTGCATGGGAGAAAATTCATGAGAAGTTGCTCTCGTGAATTCAAATGAGCGCAGAAGAAGTGAGGTGGCGCAGGGAGTTGAGGTCAAGATGGTTTCTGATTTTAAATCAACCTAATTGAACCAACTTAATTAAAATAAGTTAGGTCCAATTAAACTAATTTAAATCTAACTTAATTAGGCTCATTTAGGCTCAATAAAATTCTAATCAAATCAGAAATTGACTAAGCCCAACCCCTGATCAAATCAGGGACCAAACCACTTCGATGATTAGGTCAACACTTAACTTAATCGGGTCAAACCCAACTGAATCCAATTCAATTGGACTTGATCCAAAAATAATTACTCAATCAAATTGAGTTAATTAGTGATCAAATCACTAATTAAACCTCTCAAAAATATTGAGTCCAAATTCGATGGGCAATCGGGTATCAAAGTCCATCGATATGAAACCTTGATCGAAGAGTCCCAAACCATTAGGACTCTTGACCCCGGTATCCAAAATATGTGGGACTCGTGATCAGAGAATCTTGATTCTCGATCACAGAGTCTCAGACATGTAGGACTCATAGTCTACGAGTATTAGGACTCTTCATCAGCCATCAAATCAGATAGGAACCTCTAATGTGTGTGACCCCGCAGGTTCGAACCTAAGTCGGTAGCACAAGAACCAATTTCTGTACTAATCAAAGTGACCATCTAGCAATGGTACCTGACATTCAAATAGGCCAAATAGTCACAATCGCAACACTCAAAACCTACGTGAATATGGTTACTGTATAATTCATCCCTTTTGATCTCTGTGTTTAGGACAACTCAGGGTTAAACTGTCAACCCTGATTAGATCATCCGAATCATGCTCAACTCAAATAGTCCTGTGACTCCTCATTAGGACTACCCTGGCCAAGATTTTGCTAAATTAAATACGACTGTACATAGCTCCTGAACTGGAGTGGTCAATCCCATCTTGACACACGCACCGACAAGTCAAGTACTTGACTACACCCAGCAGCCTTCCATCACTGAATTAGAAATTCAGATAGTCTAGTGCCTAAGTGCAGTGAGTTGCTTGCAAGTCACCGTGATGATCTCAGGTCGGAGGGACAGTTATACCCATATCCCATCAGAGCAAATCTTGACAGCAGAAATAGCACCAGAGTCGGTCACGTTCAGTGCTGATGTACCCTTACATCTCACCTGTATGCCATACCAGTGTCTCCACACTCTTGGTTAAGAGGACAACCAACCTATATGGCACACAATGACCTATGCTTGATAAATGTTATTATCCTTGGTAACAACGTATCATTTGATCACGAACATGTTTAAGGACTAAACGACAAATCCTCCTTTGTCGAGTCTAAATAGTCCTAAGGACTTCACCACAACACAGGAGTTCATTAGAAGATGAAATAATTTATGATGAAAAATACCAAAATAATTTTTATTAATTTATAATTCATATACTAATACAAAAGGAGCACAACCGTCAACAGACTGATGATTGGCTTTGGGACACTATTCCCAATATGTTGATCATATCAACATGTTTCTATACTACATCTAATGTATGTATTAAACAATAGATCAGATCTATTATCTTGCAAGTTAGATGTTCTAACCTTGCTGATCCAGACTTGAGGATGATATTGCAAACCGCACATACATCCGATCTTTAGGAGTCATCCACACGAGCCCTCGAATCTCGATCAGAAGTCCTGCTTCAGAAAATCAGCATAGTATGCTAGTACTGCGCTGATCCTTCTTCGATGATTGATCAGATGCCTCCTTTTTGATTTGAGCTCTTCCAAAGATGAGAAGTAGGAGAAAGAGTTTTAGATCTGAGACACTCTCAGAAAAACTCAAGATGGAGGAAGAGAAGAGATGAAACTAACAACCCTAGAAGAAGACCCTCTTCTTCTTCTTTTTTCTCTCTCCTAGACACCCTATCTTGTGTCTATTATATCTCTATGACCTAAAGGTCTTTTTTTCTAATTTTTTGATGCCCTAAAGGACTCTCAAATCTCTATGTTCTAAAAAAGTGCATAAAAAAACTTATTTTATAGAGAGAGATATGATAGAGTCCTTGTCTAGGTCAAATACCTAGTCAAGGCTTATCCAAACATGGCAAGATAAGGGGCACCCAACTCCTGGGCACCTCCTCCTTATTTTTATGCATGGACCACCAGCAAAGGGTGCACAATGTGTGCCCTAAAAGATATGAAAATTTCAAAAAAAAATTTGGATAAATTTGGTGCAAAAAGGAAAGAGTTTTGGATTTCTAAAACTCTATCTCATAGAATTTGAAATCCAAACTTATTCTTACTTTAATTTGATCCACAACCACTTTCCATGTATGAAAGAAGAGAGAAAATCTTTTGGATGTAGGAAAGACCTGGGAGAGGGCTTTTGTCACACAAAATAAGAGGAGATTGGTGTGGAATAAGAGAGAGGGCATGGGGGGGCTTATGTGGCCCAAGGTGGAATCCTAGTCTTACTAGGATTCTATCTTATGAGTTGTTTTAATTTGGTTTCTCAAACCAAATTAGATCAACCCAATCAAAATAAATCTTAACCCAATTAAAACCTAATTTAATCAGATTAAATTAGATTTAAATCTGATTTAATTTTTTAATCAAATTAGAAATTAGGTTGATCCAAGTCCTAATTGAACTAGGACTGGTTTTTTTCTTGCATTTGGCTTATCCAATAAATCAATTGAACTTGATCCAATCAAGCCCAAATCAAATTTAATTAAATTATATTCAATTAGACTTAATCTCAGCCCATTGCCTTAATCAAATTAAGCCAACTAGCAATTGAATTGCTAATTGATCCTCCTGCAACACTTGCACTAGGTTAAATGTCAATCGTATTGATCATTTAACCCTAGAATGATTCTTAATCGTTGATCAACCATCCGATCGGATCATGAACTCTAATGTGTGTGACCTCATAGATCTGAACCTAAGCTGGTAGCACAGGAATAAAGTTTTGTACCAATCGAAGTGATCATCTAGCAATGGTACCCGACGACCAGATAGGTCGAATGTATAGAACAACATCCTTAGAACCCATGTGGATATAGTTTCTATATAATTCATCCTCTTGACCAAAATGATCATAGGACACCTCAGAGTTCAACGTCAACTCTGATCAGGTTGTCCACATTGTATTTCAAAAATCAAATCCATCTGATGGATTATCCTAGCCAAGGTTTTGCTAAATTGAAATACAGTGACTCATTCTTCTCCAACTCCTGGAGTGGTCAATCCCATCTCGATCACACACTGACTTCGCAAGTACTTGACTATGCCCAGAAGCCTTTCGTCACTAAATTAAAAATTTAGTTAGTTTAGTACCAAAGCACAGTAACTTGCTTGCAAGTCACTGAGATGATCTCAGGTCTAAGGGACACTTATACCTATATCCCATCAGAGACATTCTCGACAGCAGAATGCTCTGGAGTTGGTCACGTTCAATGATGATGTACCCTTATATCTCACCTGTATGCCATACCAGTGTCTCCACACTCCTTGGTTAAGAGGACAACCAACCCATATGGCCTACAGCGATCTATGCTTGATAGAAGCTGTCATCCTTATTAACAGTCTATCATTTGGTCGTAAACAGTTTTAAGAACTAATCGATAAATCCTCTCTTTATTGAATCTAAATAGTCCTAAGGACTTCATCATAACAATGGAGTTCATTAGAAGATGAAAGCTTATGATGAAAATATCAAATATATTTTATTTATTAACAAATCAATTATCATACAAGATTGCTCAACCGTCAACAGCTGACGATTGATTTTTGAACATATTTTCCAACAACTCTCACTTGTTCTAAAGCCACTCGGCACAGTATCTAATACCCATCTTCGACTTGTGGTTGTCGAACTCCTTTATTGCCAGGGCTTTAGTGAAGGGGTCGGCCAGGTTCTCCTTTTTGTCGATCTTCTGAAGGTTGATGTCACCTCGATCCACGATCTTTCGGATCAGGTGGAAGCGGTGCAAATGTGCTTTGTCCATTGGTGTGCTTTAGATTTCTTCACCTGAGCTATGGTACCAGTGCTGTCGTAGTAGAACAGGACTAAACCATCGAGGGAGCATGCTACTCTGAGCTCGGTGATGAATTTCCTCAGCAACACAGCTTCTTTCGCGGCATCTGATGCTGCGATGTACTCTACTTCACAAACAGAGTCTGCCACAGTATGCTGCTTAAAACTCTTCTAGCAGATAGCTCCACCATTCAGAGTAAAGATATAACCCGACATGCTTCTGCTGTCATCATGATCAGATTGAAAGCTGGAGTCTGTGAACCCCATAAGTTTCAGATCTGACTCGCCATAAACCAACCATTGGTCCTTAGTATTTCTCAAATACTTAAGGATGGCTTTAACCATTTTTCAGTAGTTTTCTCCAGGATCAGATTAGTATCTACTCACTACTCCTAGTGAGTATGCCACATTTGGTCTTGTACATGTCATGGCGTGCATGATAGATCCCACGATCGAAGCATATGGGACTCTACTCATACGCTCTCTCTCTTCAGAAGTTGTCGGACAATCTTTCTTAGAGAGAGAAATTTCATGGCCTATCGGTAGATAGCCCTTCTTAGAATTTTTCATACTGAACCTCTTCAGCACAGTGTCTATGTACGTGGACTGGGATAATTCAAGCATCTTTTTAGATGTATCTCTGTAGATCTTCATCCCTATGACGTAGGATGCTTCACCCAAGTCCTTCATGGAGAACTGTGATGACAACCAAATTTTTATTCTCTGTAGTGCGGGGATGTCATTCCTGATTAAGAGAATATCATCCATGTACAAGATAAGGAATACCACAACTGGATCATTTGCCCATTTATAGATGCAGGGCTCTTCTCCATTCTTAACGAAGCCATACATTTTGATCACCTTATCAAAATATATGTTCCAACTCCAAGAAGCTTGCTTCAATCCATAAATGGATCTCTAAAGCTTGCACACCTTGGACTCATCTATGGATGTAAACCCCTTAGATTGTATCATATACACCTCTTCGGTCAGTTCTCCATTCAGGAAAGCTGTCTTTACATCCATTTGCCAGATCTCATAATCCAGATGGACAGCTATTGCAAGCATTATCCGAATGAATTTGAGCATTGCCACAGAGAAAAATATCTCATCATAGTCAATACCATAACGTGGACGATACCCTTGGCAACCAGACGGGCTTTATAGGTCTCCACCTTTCCGTTTGCATCCCTTTTCCTTTTGAATACCCATTTACACCCAATGGGTTTAACCCCTTCAGGTGGGTCAACCAATGTCCATACATCGTTGACCTTCATGGACTCTATTTTGGATTTCATGGCTTCAAGCCATTTCTCGAAATCAGGTCTCTGCATTGCATCCATATAGGTGATTGGATCCTCATCGTTCTCATCGAGTTTGATGGGATCACTATCTCAAACCAAAAAATTGTAGTATCTGTCTGACTGATGCAGTACTCTACTGGATCGCCTTAATGGTGTAGGTACATTGGGCTCCGGATCTGATCTAATCAAATCCGACTCAAGTTCAACTATTGGTGTCGGTCCTTCTGCTTATTGAACTTCATCAAGTTCAACCTTAGAGTCAACAATTCCTTCACCAAGAAACTCCTTTTCTAAAAAGATTGTCTTAAGGCTGACGAATACCTTTTGTTCATCAGCATGGTAGAAAAAATATCTTTTGGTCTCTTTGGGGTACCCTATGAATGTGCATTTGTCAGACTTCGATCCAAGTTTATCTATGACTAATCATTTGACATAGGTCGGGCACCTCCAGACCCTTAGGTGTGAAAGTGCTGACTTACGCCCTGTCCATATCTCATATGAAGTCTTAATTACAGATTTACTTGGAATCCTATTTAACAGATAACAGGCCAATTCGAGTGCATATCCCCAGAAGGATATCGGCAAGCTGGCAAAACCATCTTGGATCGGACTATATCTAACAGAGTCTGATTTCTCCTTTCAGACATACCATTATGCTGTGGTGTTCCTGGAGGAGTCCATTGGGAGAGAATCCTATTCTCTCCTAGATATGTGAAAAACTCACTAGAAAGATATTCTCCTCCTCGATCATATCGAAGAGTTTTAATGCTCTTTCCAGTTTATTTTTCTACTTACACTTCAGAATCGTTTGAACATTTCAAATGAATCCGACTTATATTTCATCAGATAGACATATCCATATCTGGATAGATCATCCATGAAAGTTATGAAGTAGAAATATCCATCTCTAGCACTTGTGCTCATGGGTCCGCATACATCAGTATGTACTAGGCCCAAGAGCTCAGTAGCTCTCTCACCTTTTTCAGTAAAAGGTGACTTGGTCATTTTACTAAGAAGACAGGACTCACAGGTTGGAAGTGATTCACAATCACTGACTTCGATGATTCTTTCTTCAGTCAACCTATTTATTCTGTTCTTGTTTATATGACCTAGCCTATAGTGCCATAAGTAGATATCTGACACACTATCTAATCTAGGGTGCTTGCCAGTTGAATAGACTACATTAACAGGTTGTGATAACATATACACACCATTATTCAAATATCCACAAAAAATAGTAACACCATTCATAATGATATTACAAACTTATTTCTTTATTGAAATTTCATAATCATTTTTGACCAGAAGGCCTATAGAAATGACATTTAAAAAGAAAATGGGACAGAAATGACAATCATTAAGAACAACGATATGGGATTCAAATACAAGTTTCAAGATTCCTAATGCTAGAACTAGAACTGATCTTCCATCTCCAACGTTCAGGAACCTCTCGTCTTGCTCGAATCTCCTATTGACCTGCAACTGCTGCAACGAATTGCAAATATGATAAGGGCTATCGATATCCAATACCCTATCAGTTATATCACAAATAAAGAAATTGCAAGGAGTTATCATATAAATACCTTGCCCAGCAACAACTTGCTGCTTTCTCTGCCTGTTCAGGTCTCGAGAGGCAATGTACTAGGGACAGTTCCTCTTCCAGTGCCCCCGCTTCTTGGAAAAGAAGCATTCAGTTTGACTCTTATCGGACTTGATCTTTTTAGTCTGGCCCTGCACTGATGTCTCAGCCTGAGCTTGCACCTTTTTCACTTTCTTCTTCTTGTTCTTCTTTCCTTTCTCAAAGGGTCGAGAATCAGAAGACGAACCTCCCACTAAGTTCATTGACTTCTTGTGGAGTTGGTGATCCTTCTCAAAGTTCTGAAGCAACCCCAGTAACCCGTGGTAGTTCACTTTAGGCTTTGTCATTCTATAATGAGTGAGGAATGGGAGATAAGATTGGGACAGCAAGTTTAGTATTGCATCCTTCCCAAGCTGCTTATGCAAGGAAAAGTCGAGCTTGCTCAATCATTCCATCAGCTCGATCATGTACAATACATGATCAGTGACAGAGGCACCATCCCGCATTTTGGTGTTGAAGATGGCACAATTAGTCTTGTGCCTCTCCACATCATCGAGTGTGCCAAAGGCATCTTCTAACACTTGAAGCATGTCCTTTGGCTGAGCCATCTTGAATATACGACTAAACTCATCACTCATGGCAGCCAGCATGATACAGTGCACCGTGGTCTGGTCACTGAACCACTTTTGATTAGTATCTCTGATTGTTCCATGTGCATTGGCAGCTGGCTCCTCAGGTACAGGATCCATTATCACATATAGGATCTGTTCATGCTCTAGGACCATCTTCAACTTTCGGTACCAGCTACCGAAGTTGGGTCCCACCAACTTATCATTGTCCAACAATGATCGGAGTGATAGAAAAGTGGCCATATCTGCATAAAAAAAAACCATAACCTAATTAGTAATTGATTCATTAAACCTAAAGATTTGGACTTTAATCAAAAGGTTTCTCCCACTATTTTATTCGAATTGGTAGCCTCTACCTCCAATTCGAGGACTTACCTTAATTTCTTAGTGGGTACTATAATCCACTTAGACTGCACACAAGCCCAACTTTGGTTGGCCAACCTATGTACATCTAAGGATAGGTTCATAACCAATTATTTCTTTAAATAATTTTTAATAATTTTAATTTTATCCCAGAAACTTAATCAGTAGGCTTTGGCCTCCACTGTAAGGATCCGGTTAGGTCCAACCATTAACATGACCATACTTGGTGCATCTAACCAATGAATGATTAAGCCCAACTTTGGTTGGCTCACCTAACCACCATTAGAGAGACACTTCCAAGTCATCATATGATGAGTGATAATTTATTAGTCAACAAGCACCAAGCCTTTGGGTCTACAATGATTATTGAGTTAATGGACTCATTATCAAACACCTTAATGGGAGGCTATGACTCAATTATCTTCATAACTTTGTCATTTTAAGTATCTAATAATTTTAGAAGATTTAAATGATTTAGAAGATGAGGTCAGATGAACCAGCTTATCATGATCCTCCCATGGCTTCACCAAGTCAGCTTAAGGGAGATCATTAAAAGAGCTAGTCTAGGAGCACCTAAATCAGTCGCACTGATTTACCTAGCTAACATGGGTCAGCTCGAATAGTCAAGTGATCTGATCAAAATATAATTTCATCAAGGGCCAGATAAGTTCGATCAGTGGGAGGGTCGGCCAAAGCTTGCCTTAGACACCATCAAAAATGGCCAGGTAAGCGGGCTCCCAATTAAAAACTATCGATCTGGTTTATCTTAGATACCAACTGGTTTAATTAGTTTCGATTAGATCAACCTAACAGTTCGTGCTAGACTGCTTAGCCAAGAATCAAGTCTATTTGGTTCTCGTTAAAGACTTAGACTTGACCAACTACAACTATTGTAATTGATCTAGAGAATCCTTGACCTAATCTAAGACAATAATTGATTAGATTTAGTCAATTCTCTAATTAAGTCCATCTTTAATCTAACCATAGGTCTAAACCAATTAATGGACCTAATTCCCACTAATCCATTAACCCAATGGTTATGGTTTGTATCTTAGGTTCTTCAATTCATAATCCTAGAATCTAATCAAACAACTTTTAATTCTCAATTAAGTTTTGGGCTAAGGGTTGAGTTCGGCTTTTCAAAAATAATTTTTATATTTGTAAAATAATTTTATAATATGATTCTACCAACCATATTGTATGTTTGATTCATAATCAAAATGCAAGTGAAATAAACATGAAACTACTTTAGATCTAATCTAAACAGGTTCATGTAATTGAAATAATTTCAACTTTAAATAATTTCTTTGCACAAAAATTATTAACAAAGAGATTTTATTTCAGATTTAACCATCTTTTAAATTTAATAAATTATAAATTTAATCTAAATCATATCTAGCAAATTTATGATTAAAGATAGATCTACACGAACTAGGACAACCTTTGCACTGTAAGGGATAAATCTTACAGCAGGACAACCTTGCAGTTCGTGATTGATCTAAAATTTTAATTTTAAATTTAATAATTAGATTATAAATTAGATCTAATCTAAAAAATAATCTAAACATGTATAAATAATCATGTAATAAATAACCTAGGCTCTGATACCAATTGTAGGAACCAGATCTAGGGTTTCAGGGTTAGATCTTGAAACTTTTTCAAGATCAAGTAGCGGAAGACTAAAATAAATCAAAATTTATTTTTTAAAACTAAAAAATCTCTAGATCTAAGATTCTATTACATGATTATTATATAGTATTAAATTAAAAATTAAAATATATAGAGCATGAGCTACATGTTGATCATATCAACATATTTCTATACTACATCTAATGTATGTATTAAACAATAGATCAGATCTATTACCTTGCAAGTTAAACATTCTAACCTTGCTGATCCGAGCTTGAGGATGATATTGCAAACCGCACATGCATCCGATCTCTAGGAGTCATCCACATGAGCCCACGAATGTCGATCAGAAGTCCTTTTTCAGGAAATCAGCACAATATGCTAGTACTGCACTGATCCTTCTTCGATGGTTGATCAGGTGCCTCTTTCTTCTTGATTTGGGCTCTTCTAAAGATGAAAAGTAGGAGGAGGAGTTTTAGATCTGAAACACTCTCAGACAAACTCAAGATGGAGGAAGAGAAGAGATGAAACTAACAACCCTAGAAGAAGACCCTCTTCTTCTTCTCTTTTCTTTCTCCTAGACACCCTATCTTGTGTCTATTATATCTCCTCGACCCAAAGGTTTTTCTCTCTAATTTTTGGATGTCCCAAAGGTATCTCAAATATCTATGTTCTATAAAAATTTTATAAAGAAACTCATTTTATAGAGAGATATATGATAGAGTCCTTATCTAGGTCAAATACCTAGTCAAGGCTTATCCAAACATGGCAAGATAAGGGGCACCCAACTCTTGGGTGCCTCCTCCTTATTTTCATGCATGGACCACTAGCAAAGAGTGCACAATATGTACCCTAAAAGTCACAAAAATATCAAAAAAAATTTGAATAAATTCGGTGCAAAAAGGAAAGAGTTTTGGATTTCTAAAACTCTATCTCATAGAATTTGAAATCCAAACTTATTTCTACTTTGATTTGATCCACAACCACTTTTCATGTATGAAAGAAGAGAGAAAACCTTTTGGACATAAGAAAGACCTGTGAGAGGGCTTTTATAACATAAAATAAGAGAAGATTGGCATGGAATAAGAGAGACGACGTGGGGGGGCTTATGTGGTGCAAGGTGGAATCCTAGTCTTACTAGGATTCTATCTTATGACTTGTTTTAATTTAGTTTCTCAAACTAAATTAGATCAATTCAATTAAAATAAATTTTAATCTAATTAAAAACTTAATTTAATCAGATTAAATTAGATTTAAATCTGATTTAATTTTCTAATCAAATTAGAATTTAGGTTGACCCAAGTCCTAATTGAACTAGGACTAGTTTTTTCCTTGCATCTGGCTTATCCAATAAACCAATTGGACTTGATCCAATCAAGCCCAAACTAAATCTAATTAAATTATATTTAATTAAACTTAATCTCAGTCCATTGGCTTAATCAAATTAAGTCAATTAGCAATCAATTGCTAATTGATCCTCCTGCAACACTTGCACTGGGTTAAATGTCAATCGTATTGATCATTTAACCCTAGAATGATTCTTAATCGTTGATCAACCATCCGATCGGATCATAAATTCTAATGTGTGTGACCTCATAGGTTTGAACCTAAGTCGGTAGTATTAGAATAAATTTTTATACCAATCAAAGTGACCATCTAGTAATGGTATCCGACGATCGAATAGGTTGAATGTGTAGAACAACATCCTTAGAACCTATGCGGATATAGTTTCCATATAATTCATCTCTTTGACTAAAATGATCATAGGATACCTCAGAGTTCAACTGTCAACTCTGATCAAGTTGTCCATATTGTATTTCAAAATATAAAATCCATCTGATGGATTACCCTGGCCAAGGTTTTGCTAAATTGAAATACAGTGACTCATTCTTCTCCAACTCTTAGAGTGGTCAATCCCATCTCGATCACACTCTGACTTCTCAAGTACTTGACTTTGCCCAGAAGCCTTTCATCACTGAATTAGAAATTTAGTTAGTCCAGTATCAAAGCATAGTGAATTGCTTGCAAGTCACTGAGGTGATCTCAGGTCTAAGGGACACTTATACCTATATCCCATTAGAGACATTCTCGATAGCAGAATGCTCTGGAATTGGTCACGTTCTATGATGATGTACCCTTACATCTCACCTGTATGTCATACTAGTATCTTCATATTTTTTGGTTAAGAGGACAACCAACCCATATGGCCTACAGTGACCTATGCTTGATAGAAGCTGTCGTCCTTATTAACAGCTTATCATTTGGTCGTGAATAGTTTTAAGGACTAATCAATAAATCTCCTCTTTATCGAATCTAAATAGTCCTAAGGACTTTATCATAACAACAGAGTTCATTAGAAGATGAAAGCTTATGATGAAAATGCCAAATATATTTTATTTATTAACAAATCAATTACCATACAAGATTGCTCAACTGTCAACAGGCTGACGATTGGTTTTTGGGACATATTTCCCAACAACCACAATAATATTCCTTTATGAATGATGATCATCTTTAGCCAAAAGGCCAACAAAGATTATAAACAATGGATAATTGTAACAATTACTTTAAATGATAATATTTGAAAATAAGCTCTACAATTCCTAAAGTTAGGATTGGAATAAGACTTCCATCCCTAACATTTAAGAATTTCTCACCATTTTTAAATATTCCACTTACTTGTAGTCCTAGTAATAAATTGCATAAAACCATCGGTATCTAATACCTAGGTAGTGGAATTACACAGAGAAACTTTATGGTGTTATCATATAACATCCTTGATGAGCAACCCTTGCTCCTTTCTCTTGTTCAGCCTATTATGGTCAAGGGAAGTAAGATAATTTTTCTTCCTATGACCCTGTGCTTTTGCCTGATTTGGATCAATTTTGGACTAATTATTTTGATTGAACTAAGAAGCCCCAATACAAACTCATTTGTACTGCTAAACCAAATTCAACTTTCGATACTAATTAACAAAGTTGGGTCCCATAAGTCATCACTATCTAACAGCGATTGGAGCAATTAAGGTTTAGCCTTATTTTGAGAAAAGAGAACAATGACCTAATGTATATGAATTATTTTAAACCTAGAGACTTGAACTTTAGTCTCAAGGTTCTCCCACTATTTTATTCAAATTGGTTGCCTCTACCTCTAATTCAAAAAATTACTTTAATTTTCTAGTAGGTACTAGAATCCACAGACTACACACAAGCTCGACTTTGGTCGGCCAACCCATGTGCATCTACAGGTAGGTTCATTAACCAATTGTTTCTCCAAACAACTTCTAGTAATTTAATTTTGCCCCAGAAACCTAATCAGTAGGCTTTGGCCTCCACTGTAAGGATTCGGTTAGGTCCAACCATTAACATGACTATACTTGGTGCATCTAACCAACAAATGATTAAGCCCAACTTTGGTTGGCTAACCTAACCACCATTAGAGAGACACATCCAAGTTATCATATGATGAGTGATAATTCCATTAGTCAACAAGCACCAGGCCTTTGGGTCTGCAATGATTATTGAGTTAATGAACTTATTATCAAACACCTTAATGGGAGGTTATGACTCAATTATCTCTATAACTTTATCATTTTAAGGACCTAATAATTTTAGAGGATTTAAAATTATCAATGATTTAAGGATAAAAAAAATATGGATCAATTCACTCCCACTGACTTCATCAAGTCAAACCCTCCCACTGACTTCTCAAGTCATTAACAAGGACTAGGATCAAATTTGATCCATGGGCACCTAGATCAATCTCACTGAATGAAATCAGACTCTCTAATTTCCTATGTGACATGGGTTAGCACGAATCAATGAGCAACCTAATCAAGACCTGGTTAACCACATTGGCCAGGTAAGTATGATCGATGGGAGGGTCTGCCAATGCTTGCCTTAGACACCATAAGAAATGGCCAGGTAAGCATGCTCCCAATTAAAAATTATCGATCAAGTTTACCTTAGATACCAACTGGTTTATCAGTTTTGATTTGATCTGTCTAAAGACTTGGGCTCAACCGCTGAGCCACGATCAGTGTCCATTTGTTAGATATATGGATTTTGATCAACTACAACTATTGAAGTGATCTATAGAAATGACCTAATCTTAATTAACTTTTAATTCGGTTGGATCAATTTCTTAATTTAGTCCATATTTAATCTAACCCTAGGTCTAACCCAGTTAATGATCTGATCAAAGCTAACCCATTACCCTTTAACCCATATTTTATAAAATTATCTTAGGATCTTTAAATCACAAACCTAGATCCTAAACAATCACTTAATTCTTTTAATTAAGTTCATGGCTAAGGATTGGGGTTCAGCATTTTGAAAAATATTTTCAACTTTTGAAAGGTTTAATACAATCTAGTGTTGTTTCACTAAATAGGTCGACTCATTTCAAAAATGGGTTGACTTATTTCACTAACAAATACTAACAATTAAAATCAGTCAGAAATATAATTCAGCTAATTTTTCAGTCGAGCTGGCATGCTGGTCAAGCTGGCTTGCTGGTCGAGCCAGCCCAATCAGCAAATAGAACCTTCGCAAGATCCTATTCTAGACTGATTTTAATCTATATATATTGCATAAAAATTTATGAAATAAAATAGACTTAATCTAAAATATTTGTGACAAGATTTATTTAAACTCTTTTAAATTTTCTAGATCACAACGTACTAGGACAACCTTTGCACTATAAGGGGTAAACCTTACAGCAGGGCAACCTACAGTCCGTGCGATCATTATTATATTTTTAGATTTATTTTAATATAATTATGAATATATTATAAAAAAATCTAGATGCTCTGATACCACTATTGGAAAAGATGCAGGGTTTCATGCATGAATTTCAAAATTTTTTTGAAATATAACACAGCGAAACATGTAAATTAAATAATTTAAACTATAAATACATGTAATCAAATTACTAAACCCTACAATTAGGACCTATAATATGTCATATTATATTTATAAATTAAAAAATAAAAAATTTGATATTGGTCAAATCAATACCCTAGATCTAAAATATTTTTAGATCTAAAATCTAGATCACATCTAGATAAAAGAAGAGATCAAATCTCTTACCTTCACGCGGGTTAAAAACTCCATGATTGATTTTTTTTATTATCTTTAGAGCTACACATGCGTCCGACCTCTACAGGTGATCCACACGAGGCTGCAACAAAATCAGAGGTTCGTCGAATGAAGATCCGCTCGAAGTGCTAGCTTCTTGCAGATCCTTCCGGATGGTTAATCTAAAAAATATTCTATGAATCTCTTGGATATTTCAAGAGATGAAGAATATGAGAAATAATAAAAGAGAATTCAAACCTTTTGACCTCTCTAAAATCAAAATTAATATTTAATAGAAAAGGATCCTAAGAGAAGACAGATCTTCTCCTTCAGTACATCAACAATTGATATCCTGAAAGCATCTCTATGCTAGGACTTGAGAAGACATTCTTCTCTTGATATTTTTCTAGTTTCTAGATCTTATGATATCTGATTTTTCTCATAAAAAAATCTCATGATTTATGGAGAAGAAGGGTTCTAAAAGAAACCTTAAGAAAAGACCTTCTTTTCTTCTTCTTCTTCTATCAGAACATAATCATATCATGTCCAAAATAAGATCACTATGCTCCAACTCTTTGGAGCATGAATTCACCATGCCATCCCTCTTTCTCTTTCAAATTTTTTATCATATAAAAAATATAAAACAAAGAGATATTAATATGAAAGGAAAAATAATAAGAGAAGACAATCTTCTCTCTTACCTTTCTCTTTACAAGACATCAACCTTTGATCTCTTGATTGAAGAATTTTCTCCAAGAATTTTGGCACCTCAAACCACCCATGTAATCCTTCTTTATCTCTTATATTTTTATCATATAAAAACACAAAAATAAAGAGAAAAAAAATATGAAAGAAAATCAATAAGAGAAGATAATCTTCTCTCTTACCTTTCTTCTCTACAAGACATCAACTTTTGATCTCTTGTTAGAGGACTCTCCTCCATGGATTTTGGTGCCTCAAACCTCTCAGGTCTTCCTTGTTCTCCTCTAGCAATTCTCTCAATTTTCCATAAATTTTTTTGACTCCTATATCATGGCATATGGGGCGGCCTCCTTTTATATGGCAGACTAGGTCATAAGACCTAGTCTAACAAGGAGTCCTTGGGGCATCCAACTCTTGGACGCCCCCTATCTCATTTATTTCATGGATAGCATAAAATTAACCACAAAAGGGGCAACAAAAAAGAGGATAAACATTGGGGAAGTTGGTGCAAGAGAGGGAGGGAAGAGTCCTTGTGAAGAGGGACTCTTTCAAAAAGAGAAATAGGCTAAACCACTTTCCACAATGAACCAAATTAATTTTTATATTGAACCAAATTAAATCTAATTTAAATCTCTATAATAAGTAATGTGAGATTAATTTTCTTAAATATAGAAATCATAAAAAAATTATATGGAATTAATTAGTGGGTGTGGGCTTTGATTTTCTTAGGTGGCGCAAGAGAAGATGGAATCCTAGTTTAACTAGGATTCTTATTTAGATTAGGTCAAATACTTTGAACTCAATTTAAATTAATTATAACCTAATTAATAGTGATCTTAGTCTAACTAGGAGTCTAAATCAGATTAAATCATATTTAATTTAAATCCTAACTTAATTAGGAATTAGGTGCATACAAGTCCTAGTCAAATAGGGACTTGTTCTCCCTTGCAACTGACTTATCCAATAAACTAATTAGACTTAATCTAATTAAATATAAATTAATTTTAATTGAATTATATTTAATTAGACTTGATCTCAGTCTAATTGCTCAATCAGATTGAGCGAATTAGCAATCCAATTGCTAATGATCCTCCTGCAATACTTGCATTAGGTCAAACATCAATCACATTGACTGTTTAACCTTAGAACGATTCTCAATCATTGATTAACTATCTGATTAGATTACAACCTCTTATATGTATAATCCTATAGGTTCGAACCTAAATTGATAATACAAAAATCAATTTCTGTACCAGTTGAAGTAACCATCTAACAATGGTTCCCGATGTCCAGATAGGTCGAATGTATACAAATCAACATTCTAAGAACCCTGACCCATGGTTACCATATAATTCATTCTTTTGACCAATAATACTCAAGACAACTTCAAGTATGCTGTCAATCACTCATACAAGTCATCTCTATTGTATCTCAAAATTTTGCAAATCCCGTGACTCCTCACGAGGATTACCCAGGCTTAGATTTTGCTAAATTGAAACACAGCGAGACATTCTCTTCCTGAAGTTAATCAGGAGTGGTCAATCCTATCTTGACTCACACACCGACTTCACAAGTACTTGACTATACTTAGAAATCTTTCGAACCTATATTAAAATTACAGATAGTCCGGCACCAAAGCACAGTGAGTTGCTTGCAAGTCACTTTGGTGATCTCAGATCGGAAGGATACTTATACCCATTGGTCTTAGCTAACTACTCTTGACAGTAGTATTGTATTGGTCACATTCAATACTGATGTACTCCTATATCTCACCTAGATGCGATACCAGTATCTCCACACCACTTGGTTATGAGGACAATCAACGCATATGGCATATAGCGATCTACACTTGATAAGTTATCGTTCTTGTTAATGACTTATCATTTGATCGTGAACAATTTAAGAATCATCCGATAAATCTTCCTTTATCGATTGATTGTGGTTCTAAAGACTTCATCATAATTTGAGAGTTAATTTAAGGAAGATAGAACTTTTATGATGAATCTGCCAAATAACTATTATTATTTTCTACCACTTAGATGATTGGCTTTAGGATATATTTTCTAACAAAAAGTTGAATTAAAAATAATCAAGATAACTTAGATATTCAATAAATCAAAGAATCTCAAGAAGATAAAGAGAATTTGATAAGGATTTAGGCAAACGATCACACACTTTTAGTTCTCTCCTAATCATACTAAATCTATCCTCAAATATCTACTAATTACCCAACAATACAAAATCAAGCAATATATCACCATTTTGAACATAATCTCTTATGAAGTGATATCTTATTTTAATATGTTTAGTTTTCAAATGTTGAATAGAATTTTTAGTTAATTATAATGGCATTATCATAGCTTATAGGTATTTTGTTCAATTTAATGCCATAATCCTTTAGTTATTGCTTATTCCACAAGATTTAGTACAATAACTTTCAGTTATAATGTCTCGACTTTTGTAGTATATAGTGCCATCAAATTTTATTTCTTACTAAATCATGAGATTAAGTTTATACCTAAAAATTGGCAAGTTTCACTCATACTCTTTCTATCTAGTTTGCAACCAGTAAAATCAGCATCAGAATATGCAATCAATCAATAGAAAAATTTGTAGAATATCATAAGTCTATATCATAAGTACTCATTAAGTATCTAAGAATTCTTTTAATAGCCAAAAAGATGTAATTCTTTGAGATTAGCTAGATATCTAGCACACATATAAATACTAAATATTGTATCCAGTCTACTATGGTAAGATCAAGTGAGGATCCAATAACACCTCTACAAAGTTTGTGATCGATACTCTTATCATTTTCATTTTTCTCAAATTTGCATGAAGGGCTCATGGGCGTCCCAAGGGGCCTCACATTCTTCATCCTAAATTTTTTAATTATTTTCTTAGAGTATTTACTTTGGTTGATGATAATTCTTTTCTTGATTTGTTTGATTTGAAGTTTGAGAAAAAAAAATTAGCTCTCCCATCATCCTCATCTCGAACTCTTTCTATATTAACTTTGAAAAGTCTTGACAAAATATTTCATTTATAGCATCAAATATGATGTTATTTGCATAAATTTGGACAATTAGTAAATCTTCATTTTTTTTTTTCAAAAATATAGCTGTATCTACACTATCTTTTATGAAACCATTTTCAAGTAAGAAATTATTTAATATCTCATACCAGGCACAAGGTGCTAGTTTTAAACCATACAAAACTTTATGTAATTTGAAAATATGATTTGGCAAAGCATGAATTTTCAAACTAGGAGGTTGTTTTGTATAAACTTTTTTCAAAATAAAATCATTTAAAAATATACTTTTAATATTTATTTGATATAATTTAAAATTCATAAAGTATGCAAATATAAGTAATAATCTAATAGCTTCTAATCTTGTAACATAAGTTTTATCAAAATCAATATTCTCTTCTTGATTATATCCTTTAGCTACCAATCTAGCCTTATTTCTTATAACTAGTCCATTTTCATCTAACTTATTTCTAAATATCTATTTTGCTCCAATTATTGGATGGTCAATTAGTCTATTAACTAAGGTTCTGACTTAGTTTCTTTCAAACTAATTTAATTCTTCTTACATAGTAATCATTCAATTTGAATCATTTTCAGTCTCTTCAATTAATTTAGATTCAATTAGAGATACAAAGGCTAAATGATTATTAATATTTTTTAAAGAAGAATGAGTTCTTATCTCTTGAGATGGATCACCAATTATAAGATCTTTAGGATAATCATATGCATACCTCCACTACTTGGGTAAACTCTCATCTTGAGCATGCTTGTTGCTCAGCTAGACAACCCAAGTGGGGGGAGATTGAATTGGATTGTTAAAACTTTTCTAATTTAAACTAATATATGCAGTGCAAAAATATAAGTAAGCTAAAAATGTAGTGAATAAATGAGCTGAAAATAGCTACAGAAGAAGTAAAGGATCACACACACAAATACAGTCAATTTATTGTGGTTCAATGCACCTCAAGCACCTACATCTACTTTTCAAGCTACCTCTTGAGAATATCCATTATAATCAATCTGATTACAGCGTGTTTGTATTCATCGGGCTCACAAACAAATCCAATTGATTTTATCCTAGGTCAACCAATCAAAATCTTTACAAGCCTTGAACCAAAGCTCTCCCAAACTAATCCTAGTTTGGTATAAGTTCAGCCCTTCAAGTTTTAGCCCTGCTGAAGCTAATATAGCAATTTCAAATTAGAAAAATAGAACAATAATAAAAAAACCCTGATGATGGTTGGATTGTTGTCGTTGACGTTCTCTTTTGAGGAAGTTTTGAATGCTGGCAGTGAATGCTCTTTCTCCTCTTTGAATGTACTCAAGAAAATCAAGAGAATATTGATTGAAAGTTGGTGGATACTCTTGAGATCAATTGAATGCTTAAAGTGGTCTTTTACTCATGAATAGTGCCCTTGCTTTTGTTCCTTGCTTTTCCTTTTATCTTTTATCTATTCCCTCCAAGCTCTAAGTGATTTGCACTTGTTTCTAGCTGTTTATGACTATTGGAGATGAAAAATAGCCATTGGAAGCTTTTTCTGGATGAAAATCAGCATCTACAAAAGTAGCCATTGAGGCTATCAGACAGCATCGAGTCAGCTCGGATTGATCTTGAGTTAGCTCAAGCAGTATTTTTTAAAATTTCATGATTTTGTTCGATTGAAAAAGTTGGCTCGATACTACCTTCGAGCTCGCTCGAACTACATTTCTAAGAAAACTGCATCCTATTTTTCTGAGAGAGTCGGCTTGGATCTATCCTCGAGCTGGCTCGACTAGTAGTCTTCAAAATTCTTCCTTCTACTGATCTGAGAGAGCTGACTCGGTTCCAATTTTGAGCTAGCTCAAACATCAGAACCTAGAAACACCTTCTCTGTCATCTTGAGAGAACCGACTTAGATCCATCTTAAGCTGGCTTGGCTGCATGCCAAGCCAAAATAGAGAGGGCATATCGTGCCAGAGCTGGCTTGATTTTTTGGGTGAGTCAACTCGAATACATTGAGCTGGTTTTTCTGGTGCCATTCTCTTCACTCAAATGATCTTCAATTATGTCAGGAGTCTTTTAATGGCCTTTTTCTTCTATAAAAATATTTCTTGACAAATTTTGAAAGATATTAGTATCAAAATATACTCTAATATTTTGTGATCATCAAAATTATTCTTGGGGGCAACAATCTTCTCTTTTTTGATGATGACAAAATATTGAACACATAGTATATATGTATAAAAGAATTTTTCAATTTAAGTATAAATGTAACAAGATTTTACATTTCAATATACTATATCCATAAGTAATTTCATATTTAATGAGTTCTATAAAAAGGATATATCTTTACAAAGTTTAGATGTATGAACTTTACATTGGCTATTAAACTTTAAGCTCCCCCTCAATAAATGCTTCTTATAAGATAATTTTTAAGTCAAATTTTTAATGTTCACTATTCAATTTTTAATGTTTCACTATTCATTTTTAAAGTAATATGCTCTAATATGCTCAATTAGTCTTTCTCCCCTTTTTTGTCAACATCAAAAAGAATATTCATAAGATGACACAATAGTACACAAACAGATGAAGTGAAGAAAATTTTCATTAAGTGTTTGTATTTTTTATAAAATGATGCGATTCAAATAATACAACACAACATTCATTACAAAAAAAAAATGCCAATCCAAAACATAAAGCATAGTCTCAGATAACACAAGATAAAAGCTAAATCTGATGATAACTAATCCTCATCAGAGGGGAATTCTATGATAAGTTCAGTGGATGAGGAGGAAGGAGCTGGGTTTTTGCTCTAAGTTCTAGCAAAAGGCTTGAGGCGAATGGGTGGAAAACCAATGCCAAGCCTAATAGTAGCACTAAAATGGGGTCTAGAAGTGGAAGGTCTGGGGTGGGTGGAGGGTGGGCATATCCGAGACCAAAGTTGACCCAACTACATCTTGACTCGACGGACAGCAACAATAAGAACCTCGATGCTCCCATGCTGTGAAATAATAATCTCTTCAGCCCTTCTTGCAACCTTGGCGACCTCGGCCTTCAACTAATTTACCTCCTCAATTGCCCCAAGCTATCATTTTTCAAAATATCTAAATTTTGGGATAAATTACTGATCTGCTGACTCAGTGAATCAAGAGCCCCTCGAAGATATCTTTTGCTTCTTCATGGTCTGAAAAATGTACTGTCTGATATTGGAAGCATCTGTCCTGGTTCTCGACTCTTTCTAGACTCTCGAGTTGCAGAGTAATCCTAAGCAAATCACCACAAAGCTACTGAAACTATGTCTGAGTTGAAAGAAAAAATCTGATCAGGGTCGGATTGCCATGGTGCATCTGAAAAAATTTTTATTCTAAATTCTAACATAATATTTATCTTTACCTAATATACAGGAGAATAGAGATCAAAATCCCAGGAGGATTTCTTGAATCCAATGCCTCACAAGGTCTGAACGCACAGACCCTCTATTTTGCGTGCATGCTAGGCTCCATAAGGAAGAGAGATGATCTTTTTGTGCCAATCCTTCACAAGAGATGGAAGGGAGAGATGAGATCTTATCGCATGGCCTTAGGAAGGTCTGGAAGGGAATCTTCATGCCTAGGAAGGAGTGCCCAAAAAACTCTCCATGCCAAGAAATAAGGATGCCCAATCTGATTGGCTTCCTTCCTTCTCACATGATGATTCTCTTATTGTTTGTTGCACAAAAATAGGACATAACCACTGATGAAAAAAATCCCCTCCTTAAAAAGTAGATGGCTCACCTGATCATGTCCTAAATTAGTTAGGACTCTAATTCAAATTTGATTTGAATTAGACTTCATCCCTATCAAAATAGGAAACCAAAGAATATGATGCCAACTAACACGTGAACAAGAACATGGGGCGAAAAAATACTAGCACTTCTCCTTCTCTTGGCTGGCTATTTTATGAGAGAGAGTCTCAGAGATTTTGAACTCTTTGGTTCTAAACCAAACTGGCTCAAATTTGATCTGATTCGAATCTAATTCGAACCAAACTAGAAGAGCATGTCAATCCTAATCTAATTAAGATTCTGATCTAAGTCTAACTTGAATTTTTAACCCAATTAAGTCTTAATTAAATCAGATCTAATCTAAAATTAATTAAGATATAAATTTAATTTCTCATAAATTTCTTGGATCACTGATCAGATCACTATCATCCTCAAAATTAAACTTGCACCTCATGTCCAGTGTTAGTCAATTATTTAATTCCATATGACCTCTAACTTAATTTTTAATTAAGCTAATTTATTTATTCAATCAAGTCACATACTTTCAAATTAAACACATAAATATTAGGTCAACTCTTTCCTACTTTGCCTGACTTTATGCATGACTCCATAGGTTTTAACACTAAACTGATAACACAGGAACTATTTTCTATACTAATTGAAGTGACCATCTAGCAATAGTTTTTGATGTCTGGATAGGTCAAATATTTGTAAGATAACATTCAAGAATCTAGATGTATGGTTACCGTATAATTCATCTCTTTGACCCTGAATGCTTAGGATGACCTAGGATTTAACTGTCGACCCTGGATGAGTCATCCATAATGTATTTCAACCTTTCAAATCCATCACATAGATTATTCTGACTGAGATTTTACTAAATTAAAATACAGTGATGTATTATCTCCTATAATCTGGAGGGATCAATCCCATCTCAATCCACACACAGACTTCGCAAGTGCTTGACTATACCCAATAGCCTTCTATCATTACATTAGAAATACAGATAGTTTGGCACTTGTTCAGATAGTCTAGCCTTCGTGAGCTACCCTTGACAGTAGAGTACTCTGCAGGTGAGTCATTTGTCCAATGATGATGTACTTCTACATCTCACCTATATACCATACTAATATTTTCATACTCCTTGATTATGAAGACAATCAATCTATATAGCACACAATAACCTATACTCGATAAACATTATCGCCCTTTAATGATGTATCATTTGGTCGCGAACATGGTTTAAGAACTATTCGATAAATCTTCCTTTATCGATTACTTCATAGTTCTAAAGATTTCATCATAAGACATGCGTTTTAATAAGGAAGATGTACTCCTTGTGATGAAAATATCAAATAATTTTATTAATTTATAATTTATATATAAATTATAAAGAGCACAATCATCCATACGATTGGCTTTAGGATACATTTCTAACAACTTCTACTTGGACTAAAATCAATTGGTACAGTATCTAATACCCATCTTTCATTTGTGTTCGTCAAACTCTTTAATTTCAAAGGTTTTAGTAAATCGGTTGGTCAAGTTCTCTTTTCCATCGATCTTCTGAAAGTTGATGTCATCTTGATCCATGATCTCTCGAACAAGGTGATAGTGACGCAGAATATGCTTGATTCTCTGGTAAGACTTTAATCCTTTCGCTTGAGCTATGGCTTCAGTGTTGCCATAGTACTGTAGAATAGGACCATAACATAAGGTGCCAATCCAAGCTCACTGATGAACTTTCATAACCAGATCGCTTTCTTAGCAGCATCAAATGCCGCAATGTACTCTGCCTTGCATACTGAATCGGCTACGGTGTACTGCTTAAAACTTTTTCAATAAATCGCTCCTCCATTCAGGATAAACACATAATTTGACACACTTTTGCCGTTATCATTGTCTGATTAGAAACTAAAATCAGTATATCCTACAAGTTATAAGTTAGTATCTCTATAGATAAGCCATTAATTCTTAGTATTTCTCAAATACTTAAGGATTATCTTTACAACCTTCTAATAATTCTTATTCAGATCAGACTGGTACCTACTCACTATTCTGATTGAGTGTGCCACGTCCGACCTTGTACATGTCGTCATGTACATGATAGATCCCACTGCTAAGGTATATGGAATTCTACTCATACGTTCTCTCTCTTATGAAGTGTCGGACAATCCTTCTCAGAGAGAGTAATTTCATGGTCTATCGAAAGATAGTTTTTCTTAAAATTCTTCATGCTAAAATATTTCAGTACGATATCGATGTATGTAGATTGAGAC
Organism: Elaeis guineensis; assembly: GCF_000442705.2. NCBI lineage: Eukaryota > Viridiplantae > Streptophyta > Magnoliopsida > Arecales > Arecaceae > Elaeis > Elaeis guineensis. The sequence continues at coordinate 68,270,845 of NC_025999.2, forward strand.
AATCCAAACAGCCTTTTAGATCTATCCCTATAGATTTTATGCCTAGGATGTAGGATGTTTCTTCCAAATCCTTCATAGAGAACTGTGAAGATAGTCAGACTTTTATTTTCTATAATATAAGATGTCATTTTCAATTAAGAGAATATCATCTACATACAAAATAAGAAATATAACTACTAACCCATTGGCCCATTTGTATATGCAGGGTTCTTCTCTATTCTTAACGAAGTCATACATTCTGATCACCTTATCAAATACATGTTTCAACTCTGAGATGCTTGCTTCAATCCATAAATAGATTTTGAAATTTGTACATCTTTGATTCATCTGTGGATGTGAATCTTTTAGGTTGTATCATATACACCTTTCTTCTAGCTCTCCATTTAGGAAAGTGATTTGACATCCATTTATCAAATTTTGTAATCAAAGTATGCTGCTATCGCAAGCATGATCCGAATGGATTTGAGCATTGTCACAAGAGAAAATATCTCGTCATAGTCAATATCATAATGCTGATGATATCTCTTGACAATCAGACAGGCTTTATAGGTGTCCATTTTTCATATGCATCCCTTTTTCTTTTGAAAATTTACTTACACTCTATGAATTTTATCCCTTTGGGTGGATCAACGAGTGTCCATACATCTTGATCTTCATGGATTCCATTTCGACTTCATGGCTTCAAGCCATTTATCAAAATCAGATCTTTGCATGACATCTATGTAGGTGATCGAATCTTTATTATTCTCATCAAGTTCAATAGGATCACCATTTCGGATCACGAAACCATAGTATCTGTCCGATT
>NC_025999.2:68271749-68391011 GCF_000442705.2 Elaeis guineensis
AAACTCATTTAGGCTTAATAAAATTCTAATCAAATCAGAATTGACTAAGCCCAATCCCTGATCAAATCAGGACCAAACCACTTCGACGATTAGGTCAACACTTAACCTAATCGGATCAAACCCAACTGAATCCAATTCAATTGGACTTGATCCAAAAATAATTACTCAATCAAATTAAGTTAATTAGTGATCAAATCACTAATTAAATCTCTCATAAATATTGAGTCCAAATTCGATGGGCAATCGGATATCAAAGTCCATCGATATGAAACCTTGATCGAAGAGTCCCAAACCAGTGGGACTCTTGACCCCGATACCCAAAATGTGTGGGACTCGTGATCAAAAAATCTTGATTCTCGATCACAGAGTCTTAGACATGTAGGACTCATAGTCCATGAGTATTAGGACTCTTCATCAGCCATTAGATCAGATAGGAACCTCTAATGTGTGTGACCCCACAGGTTCAAACCTAAGCTGGTAGCACAAGAACCAATTCCTGTACTAATCGAAGTGACCATCTAGCAATGGTACCCGATATTCGGATAGGTTGAATAGTCATAATCGCAACACTCAGAACCTACGTGAATATGGTTACTGTATAATTCATCCCTTTTGACCCCTGTGTTTAGGACGACTCAGGATTAAACTGTCAACCCTGATTAGATCATCCGAATCATGCTCAACTCAAACAGTCCTGTAACTCCTCACTAGGACTACCCTGGCCAAGATTTTACTAAATTAAAACAGACTGTACACAGCTCCTGAACTGGAGTGGTCAATCCCATCTTGACACACGCACCGACAAGTCAAGTACTTGACTACACCCAGCAGCCTTCCGTCATGAATTAAAAATTCAGGTAGTCCAGTGCCTAAGTATAGTGAGTTACTTGCAAGTCACCGTGGTGGTCTCAGGTCGGAGGGACAGTTATACCCATATCCCATCGGAGCAAATCTTGACAGCAAAAATAGCTCTGGAGTCGGTCACTTTAGTGCAGATGTACCCTTACATCTCACCTGTATGCCATACCAGTGTCTCCACACTCCTTGGTTAAGAGGACAACCAACCTATATGGCACACAATGACCTATGCTTGATAAATGTTATTGTCCTTGGTAACAAGTATCATTTGATCGCGAACAGGTTTAAGGACTAAATGATAAATCCTCCTTTATCGAGTCTAAATAGTCCTAAAGACTTCACCACAACACAGGAGTTCATTAGAAGATGAAACAATTTGTGATGAAAAATATCAAAATAATTTTTATTAATTTATAATTTATATACTAATACAAAAAGGAGCACAACCGTAAACAGGCTGACGATTGACTTTGGGACACTATTCCAATAATCTCCCACTTGGCCTAAAGCCAATCGGTACAGTATCTAATACCCATCTTCACTTGAAGTCATCGAACTCCTTCACCGCAATGGCTTTAGTGAATGGGTCGGCCAGATTCTCTTTTCGTCGATCTTCTGAAGGTCGACGTCACCTCGATCCATGATTTTCGGATTAGATGGTAGCGGTGCAGAATATGCTTCGTCCGCTGGTGTGCCTTTGGTTCCTTCGCCTGAGCAATGGCTCCAGAGCTGTCACAGTAGAGCAGAACGGACCAACAAGGGAGGGTGCTACTCTGAGCTCGATGATGAATTTCCTCAGCCACACCGCTTCTTTAGCAGCATCTGATGCAGCGACATACTCTGCCTCGCAAACTGAATCAGCCACTGTGTGCTGCTTGGAACTCTTCCAGCAGACAGCCTCACCATTAAGGGTAAAAATAAATCCCGACACACTCTTGCTATCATCGTGATCAGACTGAAACTAGAGTCTGTAAACCCTATAAGTCTCAAGTCTGATTCACCATAAACAAGCCACTGGTCCTTTGTATTTCTTAAATACTTCAGGATGGTTTTAACAACCTTCCAGTGATTCTCTCCTGGATCAGATTGGTATCTACTCACTACCCCTAGTGAGTATGCCACATCTGATCGTGTACATGTCATGGCGTACATGATAAATCCCACTGTCGAAGCATATGGAATTCTACCCATACGCTCTCTCTCTTGAGGTGTTGTCGGACAATCCCTCTTCGAGAGAGAAATTCCATGGCCTATCGGTAGATAGCCTTTCTTGAAATTCTCCATGCTGAACCTCTTCAGCATAGTATCAATGTACGTGGACTGGGATAAGCCAAGCAATCTTTTAGATCTATCCCTATAGATCCTCATCCCTAGGATGTAGGAAGCTTCTCCCAGATCCTTCATGGAGAACTGTGACGACAGCCAAATCTTTATTCCCTGTAATGCAGGGACATCATTTCGATTAAGAGAATGTCATCCACATACAATACAAGAAATGCTACTACTAGACCATTAGCCCACTTATAAATGCAGGGCTCTTCTCCGTTCTTAACGAAGCCATACATCTTGATCGTCCTATCAAAATGTATGTTCCAACTCCGGGATGCCTGCTTAAGTCCATAAATGAACCTCTGTAGCCTGCACACCTTAGACTCATCTGTGGATGTGAACCCTTCAGGTTGTATCATATACACTTCTTCGTCCAGCTCTCCATTTAGGAAAGCTATTTTCACATCTATCTGCCAGATTTCATAGTCCAGATAGGCAGCTATCGCAAGCATAATCCGAATGGATTTGAGCATTGCCACAGGAGAAAATGTCTCGTCATAGTCTATACCATAACGTTGACGATATCCCTTGGCAACCAGATGGGCTTTATAGGTTTCCACCTTTCCATCTGCACTCTCTTCCTCTTGAAGACCCACTTACACCCTATGGGTTTTACTCCTTCGGGTGGGTCAACTAATGTCCACACATCGTTGACCTTCATGGACTCCATTTCGGATTTCATGGCCTCTAGCCATTTCTTCAGAGTCAGGTCTCTACATTGCATCCATGTAGGTGATCGGATCCTCATCATTTTCATCAAGTTCGATAGGATCACCATTCGGACCAAGAAATCATAGTATCTGTCCGTTGATGTGGTACTCTACCAGATCGCCTTAAGGGTGCAGGAACAATGGGCTCCAGATTTGATCTAACCAAATCCGGTTCAGGTTCAGCTACTTGTGTCAGTTTTTTCACCTGCCGAACTTCCTCAAGTTCGACCTTAGAGGCAACAGTCCCTTCACTAAGGAACTCCTTTTCAAAAAGATTGCCTTAAGGCTGACAAACACCTTTTGCTCATCAGCTAGGTAGAAATAATACCCTTTGGTTTCTTTTGGGTACCCTATGAAATTATATTTGTCAGACCTAGGTCCAAGCTTGTCCGTAATTAAACGTTTGACATAAGTCGGACACCCCCAAACCCTAAGGTACGAGAGTACTGGCTTACGTCCTATCCATATCTCATATGGCATTTTGGTTACAGACTTACTCGAAACCCTATTTAGAAGGTAACAAGCTGATTCGACCGCAAATCTCTAGAGAGAGATCGGCAGACAAGCAAACCCCATCATGGATCGAACCATATCCAACAAGGTCCGATTCCTCCTTTCAGACACACCATTATGCTGTGGTGTTCCAGAGGAGTCCACTGAGAGAGAATCTCATTCTCTCAAGATATGTCAGAAACTCATTGGAAAGGTATTCACCTCCTCGATCAGATCGAAGAGTTTTAATACACTTTCCAGTTTATTTTTCTACCTCATTTCGGAATAGTTTGAACATTTCAAATGACTCCGACTTATGCTTCATTAAGTAGACATACCCATACCTCGATAGGTCGTCTGTGAAGGTTATGAAGTAGAAATATCCACCTCTTGCACTTGAGCTCATGAGTCCACATACATCAGAATGTACCAGACCCAAGAGTTCACTGGCTCGCTCACCTTTTCAGTAAAAGGTGACTTGGTCATCTTCCCAAGAAGACAGGACTCACAGGTTGGAAGTGATTCACAATCACCAACTTCAAGAATTCCTTCTTGAGCCAACCTGTTTATCCGGTTCTTATTGATATGACCTAGCCTACAGTGCCAAAGATAGACTTCTGACACATTATCTATTCTAGGGCATTTACCGGAGGTTTGAACCACATTAACAGGCTGTGATAGTAAGTAAATTCTATTATTTAGTTGTCCAACAAATATTGTAACACCATTCAAAATGATATTGTAAATATTTTCTTTTATTAAAAATTCATAACCGTACATGACCAAAAGGCTACAGAAATAATATTTAATAAAAAGCTTGGACAATAGTGACATTCATTCAGAATTACATTACGAGAATTGATTACAAGTTCATGATTCCTAAAGCTAGAACTGGAACTTTGCTTCCATCTCCAACGTTCAGGAACCTTTCGCCTTCATCAAATCTCCTACTGACCTGCAGACCCTGCATCGTATTACAGATATGATAAGGGCTTCCGGTATCCAATACCCAGACAGTAGTATCACAAATAGAAAAGTTGCAAGGTGTTATCATATAATTACCTTGCTTCTTCTTTGGCCTGTTCGGATCCAGGGAGGCAATGTATAGAGGACAGTTCCTCTTCCAGTGCCCCTGCTTCTTGCAAAAGAAGCACTCCGCCTGGCTCTGGTCGGGCTTGCACTTCTTGGTCTGACCCTGTGCTGACGTCCCAGCATGCAGCTCACCTTCTTTTCTTCTTCTTCTTGTTCTTCTTCCCTTTCTTAAAGGGTCGACGACAGAAGAAGACCCTCCCATAACATTCACCGACTCCTTATGAAGCTGGTGGTCCTTCTCAAAGTTCTGCAGCAACCCCAACAAGCCGTGGTAGTTCACTGCAGGCTTTGTCATCCGAAAATGAGTAAGGAAGGGGAGGAAGGACTTGGGTAAAGAATTAAGGATCGCATCCTTACCGAGCTGCTCGTGCAAGGGAAAGCCCAGTTTACTTAGGCGCTCAATCATTTCGATCATGTACAGTACATGATCGATGACTGAGGCCCCATCCCTCATCCGAGCATTGAAAATGGCATAACTAGTTTTGTGCCTTTCAACATCGTCAGGCGTGCCAAAAGAGTCTTCAACATTTGAAGCATCTCCTACGGCTGGGCATTCTCGAACCTGCGGCTAAACTCATCATTCATTACCGCCAGGATTATGCACCGAACGGTGGTGCAGTCGTTGAGCCACTTTTGGTAAGTGTCTCGGACCGTCCCTCTAGCGTTCGGGCTGGCTCCTCGGATGCCGGATCCGTTACTACATAAAAGATCCACTCATGCTCAAGGATGATTTTTAATTTTGATACCAGCTATCGAAATTAGGTCCCATGAGCTTGTCATTATCTAATAATGATCGGAGCAATAGGGTAGTGGCCATAGCTGCATAAAGGAAAATCAGACCTATATTAGTACATAAATTATTAATACTAAAGACTTGGACTTTAGTCTAAAGTTTCTCCCAGTATTTTTACGAACTGGTAGCCTCAACCTCCAATTCGAGAAATTACTTTAATTTCTTAGTGGGTACTAGAATCCACACAGACTACACACGAGCCCAACTTTGGTTGGTCAACCCATGTGCATCTATGGGTAGGTTCATAACCAGTTGTTTCTCTAAACAACTTCTAGTAATTAATTTTGCCTCAGAACCTAATCAGTAGGCTTTGGCCTCCACTGAAAAGATCTGGTTAGGTCCAACCATTAACATGACTTGATTTAGTGAATCGGATCAATAAATGATCAGGTCTGACTTTGGCCGGCCAACCTGACCACCATCAGAAAGACTCAACCAAATTATCATACTATGAATGATAATTCCATTAGTCAATAAGCACCAGGCCTTTGGGCCTCTAGTGATTATTAAACTAATGGACTCATTATCACTCACTTAATGGGAGGATTTTATTAAAGGATAGAAGAGAAGAAATTAACCAGCAATTTCAATCCTCCCACTGACTTCAATAAGTCAGATTAAAAAAGATTTAATTAAAGCCTGCATTAGGAGCACCTAAACCAGTCATACTAATTTACCTAATGACATGGGTGAGCCCTAATCACTAAGTGATCTAATCAAAATCTAACTCACCAGGTTGGCCAGATAAGTGAGATCAGTGGTGGGGATATGCCATTAACTCGTCAGAGATCGAATCAATGCGAGTAGCTCCCACTTAAGAACCACTGGTCAAACTGCCGAACTTACCTTAGACACCAACCAGTTCATTAGTTTTAATTTGATCAACTTAGTAAATAGGGTTCCACCGGTAGCCATGAATTAAGTCTATCTTGGTCTAGTTAAAGACATGGACCCATTCAACTACAACTATTGGAGTTGAGTCTAGAGTGTCCTTGACCTAATCTAATTCAACTTTTGATTAGATTTGACCAATTACTCTAATTTAGTCTATTTCTTTAAGCTAACCTTAGGTCTAACCCAATTATGGACCTAATCATCTAACCCATTGACCCACAAGTTTATGCAATTGTCTTAGTCTTAATTCACAATTCTAGACCACTTGACAATACTTAATTCTTTTAATTAAGTATTTGGCTGATGGGTCAGGGTTTGGCATTTCGAAAATAATTTTTAAATTTGAAAGGTTTTATTTTTTGTTCACCAAATATGTTGACTCATTTCACAAATAGATCAGCACATTTCATAAATAGCAATCTTATTGCTAATTACATAATAGAAAATAACTCAATCAAAATAAATCATGAATATTCTTTTAGATCTAATCTAACACATTCATGATAAATTTTATAATTAACCTTTACAATTAATTCCTTTCGCTGCTTCATCTACAAGGGATATAATTACAGTGGCACCCCTACCGCCATAGGAGACCCCATCGAATGGGAGGAGAGGGCCTTTAAACCCTACTTTTCTCCTATGACCGGACGACCATGGCAACAACCCAATTAGATTACTTGCTACTTGGATCAAGTATATCTAAATATACCAATTTAAAATTTAAATTTTAAATTTCAAATTTTAAATTTCAAATTTTGAATTTCAAATTTCAAACAAATTTCAAATTTAAATTTTGAATTTCAAATTTTGAATTTTAAATTTTGAATTTAAATTTGAAATTTCAAATAAATTTTAAATTTTAAATTTAAATTTTAAATTTTAAATTTTTGAATTTTGAATTTTGAATTTCAAATTTCAAAATTTGAATTTTAAATTTTAAATTTTAAATTTTGAATAAATTTCAAAATTCAAATTTAAATTTTAAATTTTAAATTTTAAATTTAAACTGTTAGATTATAACTTAATCTATGCATAAAATATATATCATATTTTAGAATCCGTCTGATACCATTTGAAGCGAAATTTGAGTGTAGGGGTAAAACGATAATTTTAAAACTTTTTCAAAATCACTATTTTAAGTAAAAATTATTAATTAATCTAATTAATTAACATTGTTTACCCTACACTAGGATCTAAATATGATATATAGCATGCATGTATTTAAATTTGAAATTCAAATTTTTACAGTAAATAATTTACTGTTATGTGTTCAGAACACATTACCTTTGTGCGGGTAGTTGATCGCCGCAATCTGATCACCATCGAGAGGGTCTGATCATCCAACATAGCCACACAGTGTGTCTGGCCTCTGTGGATCATCCACATGAAGCTCTCAGTCTGATCGACTCCTCACGAATGCTAGTTCGTGACTGCACCTTTTTGAAGGCCGATGTTGATCAAACTCCTTCGATCGGTGTCTGTCGACTCCTCGGACACTCTGAATCATCAGCAAAGATGGTAGAGAGGTTGATGATGCTCTCCCTAAAGTTTGGTGGGCTCACGACACTCGTAGCTCACGTTCTCACTTCCCGAACCCTAAGCCAAAACCCTAAGGTACACTCAAAGAAACTGCGCCCACTTGTTTCTTTCTTTTCTCTCCTTTTCTTTTCTTTTCTCATGCAAGAAACCTCTCTCATGCCACCCTTTTTTTAGATATCCATGCACACGCCCTCTCTTATCTTCTTTTTAAAACGATGCAAGACCGCATCTTTGCAGCATTTTTACCGCGTGAGAGGATAAAGATAAGTGGTTGCTCATTTGAATTCAAATCGAATTTGAATTCAAATGCCAACCAACTCATTCCTATCCACTCTACGTATGAGAAGAGAGGAGGTGTGGCTTCTCTTGTGTGTGGAGAATTTACACGAGAAACTCTTTCTCGTGTAAAACAAATGGCGCAAGGATAAGGCTAGGTGGCGTATGGATTGGTTGCTCATTCAAATTCAAACTTTCTTTTGAATTTGAATGGCCAACCAACCATCTTTATCCACCCATATGGCAACAAATGTGGGGCGTGGGAAGGCCTTTGCGTGGGAGAAAATTCATGAGAAGTTGCTCTCGTGAATTCAAATGAGCGCAGAAGAAGTGAGGTGGCGCAGGGAGTTGAGGTCAATGTGGTTTCTGATTTTAAATCAACCTAATTGAACCAACTTAATTAAAATAAGTTAGGTCCAATTAAACTAATTTAAATCTAACTTAATTAGGCTCATTTAGGCTCAATAAAATTCTAATCAAATCAGGAATTGACTAAGCCCAACCCCTGATCAAATTAGGGACCAAACCACTTCGACGATTAGGTCAACACTTAACCTAATCGGGTCAAACCCAACTGAATCCAATTCAATTGGACTTGATCCAAAAATAATTACTCAATAAATTGAGTTAATTAGTGATCAAATCACTAATTAAACCTCTCAAAAATACTGAGTCCAAATCGATGGGCAATCGGTATCAAAGTCCATCGATATGAAACCTTGATCGAAGAGTCCCAAACCATTGGGACTCTTGACCCTGGTACCCAAAATGTGTGGGACTCATGATCAGAGAATCTAATTCTCGATCACAGAGTCTCAGACACGTAGGACTCATAGTCCACGAGCATTAGGACTCTTCATCAGTCATCAAATCAGATAGGAATCTCTAATGTGTGTGACCCCGCAGGTTCGAACCTAAGCCGGTAGCACAGAACCAATTCCTGTACTAATCGAAGTGACCATCTAGCAATGGTACCCGATATCTGAATAGGTCAAATAGTCACAATCGCAACACTCAGAACCTACGTGAATATGGTTACTATATAATTCATCCCTTTTGATCCCTGTGTTTAGGATGACTCAGGGTTAAACTGTCAACCCTGATTAGATCATCCGAATCATGCTCAACTCAAATAGTCCTGTGACTCCTCACTAGGACTACCCTGGTCAAAGTTTTGCTAAATTGAAATACGACTGTACACAGCTCTTGAACTGGAGTGGTCAATCCCATCTTGACACACGCACCGATAAGTCAAGTACTTGACTACACCCAGCAGCCTTCCGTTACTGAATTAAAATTCAGGTAGTCTAGTGCCTAAGTGCAGTGAGTTGCTTGCAAGTCACCGTGAGGTCTCAGGTCGGAGGACAGTTATACCCATATCCCATCGGAGCAAATCTTGATAGTAGAAATAGCTCCGAGTTGGTCACGTTCAGTGCAGATGTACCCTTACATCTCACCTATATGCCATACCAGTGTCCCACACTCCTTGGTTAAGAGGACAACCAACCTATATGGCACACAATGACCTATGCTTGATAAATGTTATTGTCCTTGGTAACAACGTATCATTTGGTCGCGAACAGGTTTAAGGACTAAACGACAAATCCTCTTTTGTCGAGTCTAAATAGTCCTAAGGACTTCACCACAACACAGAGTTCATTAGAAGATGAAAAATTTGTGATGAAAAATATAAAATAATTTTTATTAATTTATAATTCATATACTAATATAAAAGGAGCACAACTGTCAACAGGCTGACGATTGGCTTTGGGACACTATTCCCAACATGTTGATCATATCAACATGTTTCTATACTACATCTAATGTATGCATTAAACAATAGATCAGATCTATTATCTTGCAAGTTAGATGTTCTAACCTTACTGATCCGGCTTGAGGATGATGTTGCAAACCGCACATACATCCGATCTTTAGGAGTCGTCCACACGAGCCCACGAATCTCGACCAGAAGTTCTACTTCAGAAAATCAGCACAGTATGCTAGTACTGCGCTGATCCTTCTTCGATGGTTGATCAGGTGCCTCCTTCTTTTCGATTTGGCTCTTCTAAAGATGAGAAGTAGGAGAAAGAGTTTTAGATCTAAGACACTCTCAGAAAAACTTAAGATGGAGGAAGAGAAGAGATGAAACTAACAACCCTAGAAGAAGACCCTCTTCTTCTTCTCTTTTCTCTCTCCTAGATATCCTGTCTTGTGTCTATTATATCTCTATGACCTAAAGGTCTTTTTTTCTGATTTTTTGATGCCCTAAAGGACTCTCAAATCTCTATGTTCTACAAAATGTTCATGAAAAAACTCATTTTATAGAGAGAGATATGATAGAGTCCTTGTCTAGGTCAAATACCTAGTCAAGGCTTATCCAAACATGGCAAGATAAGGGGCGCCCAACTCCTGGGCACCTCCTCCTTATTTTTATGCATGGACCACCAGCAAAGGGTGCACAATGTGTGCCCTAAAAGACATAAAAATTACAAAAAAAAATTGGATAAATTCGGTGTTAAAAGGAAAGAATTTTGGATTTCTAAAACTCTATCTCATAGAATTTGAAATCCAAACTTATTCTTACTTTAATTTGATCCACAACCACTTTCATGTATGAAAGAAGAGAGAAAATCTTTTGGATGTAGGAAAGACCTGGGAGAGGGCTTTTGTCACACAAAATAAGAGGAGATTGGTGTGGAATAAGAGAGAGGGCGTGGGGGGGCTTATGTGGCGCAAGGTGGAATCCTAGTCTTACTAGGATTCTATCTTATGACTTATTTTAATTTGGTTTCTCAAACCAAATTAGATCAACCCAATCAAAATAAATCTTAACCCAATTAAAACCTAATTTAATCAGATTAAATTAGATTTAAATCTATTTAATTTTTTAATCAAATTAGAAATTAGGTTGACCCAAGTCCTAATTGAACTAGGACTAGTTTTTTTCTTACATTTGGCTTATCCAATAAACCAATTGGACTTGATCCAATCAAGCCCAAATCAAATTAATTAAATTATATTCAATTAGACTTAATCTCATCCATTGCCTTAATCAAATTAAGCCAACTAACAATTGAATTGCTAATTGATCCTCCTGCAACACTTGCACTAGGTTAAATGTCAATCGTATTGATCATTTAACCCTAGAACGATTCTTAATCGTTGATCAACCATCTGATCGGATCATGAACTCTAATATGTGTGACCTATAGATCAAACCTAAGCTGGTAGCACAAAAATAAATTTTTATACCAATCGAAGTGACCATCTAGCAATATACCCGATGACCAGATAGGTCGAATGTATAGAACAACATCCTTAGAACCCATGTGGATATAGTTTCCATATAATTCATCCTCTTGACCAAAATGATCATAGGACACCTCAGAGTTCAACTGTCAACTCTGATCAGGTTGTCTACATTATATTTCAAAAATCAAATCCATCTGATGGATTATCCTGGCCAAGTTTTGCTAAATTGAAATATAGTGACTCATTCTTCTCCAACTCTTGGAGTGGTCAATCCCATCTCGATCACACTCTGACTTTGCAAGTACTTGACTATGCCCAGAAGCCTTTCATCACTAAATTAAAAATTTAGTTAGTTCAGTACCAAAGCACAGTGACTTGCTTGCAAGTCACTGAGGTGATCTCAGGTCTAAGGGACACTTATACCTATATCCCATCAGAGACATTCTCGACAGCAGAATACTCTGGAGTTGGTCACGTTTAATGATGATGTACCCTTATATCTCACCTGTATGCCATACCAGTGTCTCACACTCCTTGGTTAAGAGGACAACCAACCCATATGGCCTACAGCGACCTATGCTTGATAGAAGCTGTCGTCCTTATTAACAGTCTATCATTTGATCGTGAACATTTTAAGACTAATCGATAAATCCTCTCTTTATCAATCTAAATAGTCCTAAGGACTTCATCATAACAATGGAGTTCATTAGAAGATGAAAGCTTATGATGAAAATGTTAAATATATTTTATTTATTAACAAATCAATTATCATACAAGATTGCTCAACAGTCAACAGACTGACGATTGATTTTTGGAACATATTTTCCAACAACTCTCACTTGTCCTAAAGCCACTCGGCACAGTATCTAATACCCATCTTCGACTTGTGGTTGTCGAACTCCTTTATTGCCAGGGCTTTAGTGAAGGGGTCAGCCAGGTTCTCCTTTTCGTCGATCTTCTGAAGGTTGATTCACCTCAATCCACGATCTCCCAGATCAGGTGGAAGCGGCGCAAATGTGCTTCGTCCACTGGTGTGCTTTAGATTCCTTCGCCTGAGCTATGGCACCAGTGCTGTCACAGTAGAACAGGACTAAACCATCGAGGGAGCATGCTACTCTGAGCTCGGTGATGAATTTTCTCAACCACACAGCTTCCTTCGCGGCATCTGATGCTGCGATGTACTCTGCTTCACAAACAGAGTCTGCCACAGTATGCTGCTTGAAACTCTTCTAGCAGATAGCTCCACCATTCAGAGTAAAGATATAACCCGACATGCTTCTGCTGTCATCATGGTCAGATTGAAAGCTGGAGTCTGTGAACCCCATAAGTTTCAGATCTGACTCGCCATAAACCAACCATTGGTCCTTAGTATTTCTCAAATACTTAAGGATGGCTTTAACCACTTTCCAGTGGTTTTCTCCAGGATCAAATTGGTATCTACTCACTACTCCTAGTGAGTATGCCACATTTGGTCTTGTACATGTCATGGCGTGCATGACAGATCCCATGATCGAAGCATATGGGACTCTACTCATACGCTCTCTCTCTTCAGAAGTTATCGGACAATCTTTCTTAGAGAGAGAAATTCCATGGCCTATCGGTAGATAGCCCTTCTTGAAATTTTCATGCTGAACCTCTTCAGCATAGTGTCTATGTACGTGGACTGGGATAATTCAAGCATCTTTTTAGATGTATCCCTATAGATCTTCATCCCTAGGACGTAGGATGCTTCACCCAAGTCCTTCATGGAGAACTGTGATGACAACCAAACTTTTATTCTCTGTAGTGCGGGATGTCATTCCTGATTAAGAGAATATCATCCATGTACAAGACAAGGAATACCACAACTGGATCATTTGCCCATTTATAGATGCAGGGCTCTTCTCCATTCTTAACGAAGCCATACGTTTTGATCACCTTATCAAAATACATGTTCCAACTCCAAGAAGCTTGCTTCAATCCATAAATGGATCTCTAAAGCTTGCACACCTTGGACTCATCTATGGATGTAAACCCCTCAGATTGTATCATATACACCTCTTCGGTCAGCTCTCCATTCAGGAAAGCTGTCTTTACATCCATTTGCCAGATCTCATAATCCAGATGGACAGCTATTGCAAGCATTATCCGAATGGATTTGAGCATTGCCACAGGAAAAAATTCTCATCATAGTCAATACCATAACGTGGACGATACCCCTTGGCAACCAAACGGGCTTTATAGGTCTCCACCTTTCGTCTGCATCCCTTTCCTTTTGAACACCCATTTACACCCAATAGGTTTAACCCCTTTAGGTGGGTTAACCAATGTCCATACATCGTTGACCTTCATGGACTCCATTTTGGATTTCATGGCTTCAAGCCATTTTCGAAATCAGGTCTCTGCATTGCATCCATATAGGTGATTGGATCCTCATCGTTCTCATCGAGTTTGATGGGATCACCATCTCAGACCAAAAAATCGTAGTATCTGTCTGACTGATGCAGTACTCTACTGGATCGCTTAATGGTGTAGGTACATTGGGCTCCGGATCTGATCTAATCAAATCCGACTCAAGTTCAACTATTGGTGTCGGTCCTTCTGCCTGTTGAACTTCATCAAGTTCAACCTTAGAGTCAACGATTCCTTCACCAAGGAACTCCTTTTCTAAAAAGATTGTCTTAAGGCTGACGAACACCTTTTGTTCATCAGCATGGTAGAAAAAATATTTTTGTCTCTTTGGGGTACCCTATGAATGTGCATTTGTCAGACTTCGGTCCAAGTTTGTCTGTGACTAATCGTTTGACATAGGCCGGGCACCCCCAGACCCTAAGGTGTGAAAGTACTGACTTACGCCTGTCCATATCTCATATGAGTCTTAATTACAGACTTACTTGGAATCCTATTTAACAGATAAAGGCCGATTCGAGTGCATATCCCCAGAAGGATATCGGCAAGCTGGCAAAACCCATCTTGGATCGGACTATGTCTAACAGAGTCTGATTTCTCCTTTCAGACACACCATTATGCTGTGGTGTTCCTGGAGGAGTCCATTGGGAGAGAATCCCATTCTCTCCTAGATATGTGAGAAACTCACTAGAAAGATATTCTCCTCCTCGATCAGATCGAAGAGTTTTAATGCTCTTCCAGTTTATTTTTCTACTTCACTTCGAATCGTTTGAACATTTCAAATGAATCCGACTTATGTTTCATCAGATAGACATATCCATATCTGGATAGATCATCCATGAAAGTTATGAAGTAGAAATATCCACCTCTAGCACTTGTGCTCATGGGTCCGCATACATCAGTATGTACTAGGCCCAAGAGCTCAGTAGCTCTCTCACCTTTTTCAGTAAAAGGTGACTTGGTCATTTTACTAAGAAGACAGGACTCACAGGTTGGAAGTGATTCACAATCACTGACTTCGAAAATTTTCTTCAGTCAACCTATTTATTCTGTTCTTGTTTATATGACCTAGCCTATAGTGCCATAAGTAGATATCTGACACACTATCTAATCTAGGGTGCTTGCCAGTTGAATAGACTACATTAACAGTTGTGATAACATATACACACCATTGTTCAAATTCCACAAAAAATAGTAACACCATTCATAATGATATTACAAACTTATTTCTTTATTGAAATTTCATAATCATTTTTGACCAGAAGGCCTACAGAAATGACATTTAAAAAAAAATGGACAGAAATGACAATCATTAAGAACAACGATATGGGATTCAAATACAAGTTTCAAGATTCCTAATGCTAGAACTAGAACTGGTCTTCCATCTCCAACGTTCAGGAACCTCTCGTCTTGCTCGAATCTCCTACTGACCTGCAACTGCTGCAACGAATTGCAAATATGATAAGGGCTATCGATATCCAATACCCTATCAGTTATATCACAAATAAAGAAATTGCAAGGAGTTATCATATAAATACCTTGCCCAGCAACAACTTGCTGCTTTCTCTGCCTGTTCAGGTCCGGGAGGCAATGTACTAGGGACAGTTCCTCTTCCAGTGCCCCCGCTTCTTGGAAAAGAAGCATTCAGCTTGACTCTTATCGGGCTTGATCTTTTTGGTCTGGCCCTGCACTGATGTCCCAGCCTGAGCTTGCACCTTTTTCACTTTCTTCTTCTTGTTCTTCTTTCCTTTCTCAAAGGGTCGAGAATCAGAAGACGAACCTCCCACTAAGTTCACGACTCTTGTGGAGTTGGTGATCCTTCTCAAAGTTCTGAAGCAACCCCAGTAACCCGTGGTAGTTCACTTCAGGCTTTGTCATTCTATAATGAGTGAGGAATGGGAGATAAGATTGGGCAGCAGTTTAGTATTGCATCCTTCCCAAGCTGCTCATGCAAGGAAAGTCGAGCTTGCTCAATCATTCCATCAGCTCGATCATGTACAATACATGATCAGTGACAGAGGCACCATCCCGCATTTTGTGTTGAAGATGGCACAATAGTCTTGTGCCTCTCCACATCATCGGGTGTGCCAAAGGCATCCTCTAACACTTGAAGCATGTCCTTTGGCTGAGCCATCTGAATCTGACTGAACTCATCGCTCATGGCAGCCAGCATGATACAGCGCACCGTGGTCTGGTCACTGACCACTTTTGGTAAGTGTCTCTGATTGTTCCATGTGCATTGGCAGCTGGCTCCTCAGGTGCAGGATCCATTATCACATATAGGATCTGTTCATGCTCTAGGACCATCTTCAACTTTCGTACCAGCTACGAAGTTGGGTCCCACCAACTTATCATTGTCCAACAATGATCGGAGCGATAGAAAAGTGGCCATATCTGCATAAAAAAAATCATAACCTAATTAGTAATTGATTCATTAAACCTAAAGATTTGGACTTTAATCAAAAGGTTTCTCCACTATTTTATTCGAATTGGTAGCCTCTACCTCCAATTCGAGGAATTACCCTAATTTCTTAGTGGGTACTATAATCCACTTAGACTGCACACAAGCCCAACTTTGGTTGGCCAACCCATGTACATCTAAGGATAGGTTCATAACCAATTGTTTCTCTAAATAATTTTTAGTAATTTTAATTTTACCCCAGAAACCTAATCAGTAGGCTTTGGCCTCCACTGTAAGGATCCGGTTAGGTCCAACCATTAACATGACCATACTTGGTGCATCTAACCAATGAATGATTAAGCCCAACTTTGGTTGGCTCACCTAACCACCATTAGAGAGACACTTCCAAGTCGTCATATGATGAGTGATAATTTCATTAGTCAACAAGCACCAGCCTTTGGGTCTACAATGATTATTGAGTTAATGGACTCATTATCAAACACCTTAATGGGAGGCTATGACTCAGTTATCTCCATAACTTTATCATTTTAAGTATCTAATAATTTTAGAAGATTTAAATGATTTAGAGGATGAGGTCAGATGAACCAGCTTATCATGATCTCCCACTGGCTTCACCAAGTCAGCTTAAGGGAGACCATTAAAAGAGCTGGTCTAGGAGCACCTAAATCAGTCACACTGATTTACCTAGCTGACATGGGTCAGCTCGAATAGTCAAGTGATCTGATCAAAATATAATTTCATCAAGGGCCAGATAAGTTCGATCAGTGGGAGGGTCGGCCAAAGCTTGCCTTAGACACCATCAAAAATGGCCAGGTAAGCGGGCTCCCAATTAAAAACTATCGATCTGGTTTATCTTAGATACCAACTGGTTTAATTAGTTTCGATTAGATCAACCTAACAGTTCGTGCTAGACCGCTTAGCCAAGAATCAAGTCTATTTGGTTCTCGTTAAAGATATAGACTTGACCAACTACAACTATTGTAATTGATCTAGAGAATCCTTGACCTAATCTAAGACAACAATTGATTAGATTTAGTCAATTCTCTAATTAAGTCATCTTTAATCTAACCATAGGTCTAAACCAATTAATGGACCTAATTCCCACTAACCATTAACCCAATGTGTTATGGTTTGTGTCTTAGGTTCTTCAATTCATAATCCTAGAATCTAATCAAACAACTTCTTAATTCTCAATTAAGTTTTGGGCTAAGGGTTGAGTTCGGCTTTTCAAAAATAATTTTTATATTTGTAAAATAATTTTACAATATGGTTCTACCAACCATATTCATGTTTGATTCATAATCAAGATGCAAGTGAAATAAACATGAAACTACTTTAGATCTAATCTAAACAGGTTCATGTAATTGAAATAATTTCAACTTTAAATAATTTCTTTGCACAAAAATTATTAACAAAGAGATTTTATTTTAGATTTAACCATCTTTTAAATCTAATAAATTATAAATTTAATCTAAATCATATCTAATAAATTTATGATTAAAGATAGATCTACACGAACTAGGACAACCTTTGCACTGTAAGGGGTAAATCTTACAGCAGGACAACTTTGCAGTTCGTGATTGATCTAAAATTTTAATTTTAAATTTAATAATCAGATTATAAATTAGATCTAATCTAAAAAATAATCTAAGCATGTATAAATAATCATGTAATAAATAACCTAGGCTCTGATACCAATTGTAGGAACCAGATCTAGGGTTTCAGGGTTAGATCTTGAAACTTTTTCAAGATCAAGCAGCGGAAGACTAAAATAAATCAAAATTTATTTTTTAAAACTAAAAAATCTCTAGATCTAAGATTCTATTACATAATTATTAATAGTATTAAATTAAAAATTAAAATATATAGAGCATGAGCTACATGTTGATCATATCAACATGTTTCTATACTACATCTAATGTATGTATTAAACAATAGATCAGATCTATTACCTTGCAAGTTAGACATTCTAACCTTGCTGATCTGGCTTGAGGATGATATTGCAAACCGCACATGCATCTGATCTCTAGGAGTCATCCACACGAGCCCACGAATGTCGATCAGAAGTCCTTTTTCAGGAAATCAGCACAATATGCTAGTACTGCACTATCCTTCTTCGATGGTTGATCAGGTGCCTCTTTCTTCTTGATTTGGGCTCTTCCAAAGATGAAAGTAGGAGGAGGAATTTTAGATCTGAAACACTCTCAGACAAACTCAAGATGGAGGAAGGAAAGAGATGAAACTAACAACCCTAGAAGAAGACCCTCTTCTTTTCTCTTTTCTCTCTCCTAGAACCCTGTCTTATATCTATTATATCTCCTCGACCCAAAGGTCTTTCTCTCTAATTTTTGGATACCCCAAAGGTATCTAAATATCTATGTTTTACAAAAATTTTATAGATAAACTCATTTTATAGAGAGAGATATGATAGAGTCCTTATCTAGGTCAAATACCTAGTCAAGGCTTATCCAAACATGGCAAGATAAGGGGCACCCAACTCTTGGGTGCCTCCTCCTTATTTTCATGCATGGACCACCATCAAAGAGTGCACAATGTGTGCCCTAAAAGTTACAAAAATCTCAAAAAAAATTTGGATAAATTCGATGCAAAAAGAAAAGAGTTTTGGATTTCTAAAACTCTATCTCATAGAATTTGAAATCCAAACTTATTTCTACTTTGATTTGATCCACAACCACTTTTCATGTATGAAAGAAGAGAGAAAACCTTTTGGACATAGAAAAGACCTATGAGAGGGCTTTTATCACATAAAATAAGAGGAGATTGGCATGGAATAAGAGAGACGACGTGGGGGGGCTTATGTGGCGCAAGGTGGAATCCTAGTCTTACTAGGATTCTATCTTATGACTTGTTTTAATTTAGTTTCTCAAATTAAATTAGATCAATCCAATTAAAATAGATCTTAAATTAATTAAAAACTTAATTTAATCAGATTAAATTAGATTTAAATCTGATTTAATTTTTTAATCAAATTAGAATTTAGGTTGACCCAAGTCCTAATTGAACTAGGACTAGTTTTTTCCTTGCATTTGGCTTATCCAATAAACCAATTGGACTTAATCCAATCAAGTCCAAACTAAATCTAATTAAATTATATTTAATTAGACTTAATCTCAATCCATTGGCTTAATCAAATTAAGTCAATTAGCAATCGAATTGCTATCGATCCTCCTGCAACACTTGCACTAGGTTAAATATCAATCGTATTGATCATTTAACCCTAGAATGATTCTTAATCGTTGATCAACCATCCGATCGGATCATAAACTCTAATATGTGTGACATCATAGGTTCGAATCTAAGTTGGTAGCATAAGAATAAATTTTTATACCAATCAAAGTAACCATCTAGTAATGGTATCCGACGACCGGATAGGTCGAATGTGTAGAACAACATCCTTAGAACCCATGCGGATATAGTTTCCATATAATTCATCCATTTGACTAAAATGATCATAGAATACCTCAGAGTTCAACTGTCAACTCTGATCAGGTTGTCCACATTGTATTTCAAAATATAAAATCCATCTGATGGATTACCTTGGCCAAGGTTTTGCTAAATTGAAATACAGTGACTCATTCTTCTCCAACTCTTAGAGTGATCAATCCCATCTCGATCACACTCTGACTTCTCAAGTACTTGACTTTGCCCAGAAGCCTTTCATCACTAAATTAGAAATTCAGTTAGTCCAGTATCAAAGCATAGTGAATTGCTTGCAAGTCACTGAGGTGATCTCAGATCTAAGGGACACTTATACCTATATCCCATTAGAGACATTCTCGACAGTAGAATACTCTGGAATTGATCATGTTCTATGATGATGTACCCTTACATCTCACCTGTATGTCATACTAGTATCTTCATATTTTTTGGTTAAGAGGATAACCAACCCATATGGCCTACAGTGACCTATGCTTGATAGAAGCTGTCATCCTTATTAACAGCCTATCATTTGGTCGTGAACAGTTTTAAGGACTAATCAATAAATCTCCTCTTTATCGAATCTAAATAGTCCTAAGGACTTTATCATAACAACAGAGTTCATTAGAAGATGAAAGCTTATGATGAAAATGCCAAATATATTTTATTTATTAACAAATCAATTACCATACAAGATTGCTCAACTGTCAACAGGCTGACAATTGGTTTTTGGGACATATTTTCCAACAACCACAATAATATTCCTTTATGAATGATGATCATCTTTTTAGCCAAAAGGCCAACAAAGATTATAAATAATGGACAATAGTAACAATTACTTTAAATGATAATATTTGAAAATAAGCTCTACAATTCCTAAAGTTAGGATTGGAATAAGACTTCCATCCCTAACATTCAAGAATTTCTCACTATTTTCAAATATTCCACTTACTTATAGTCCTAGCAATAAATTGCATAAAATCGTTGGTATCTAATACCTAGGTAGTGGAATTACACAGAGAAACTTTAAGGTGTTATCATATAACATCCTTGATGAGCAACCCTTGCTCCTTTCTCTTGTTCAGCCTATTATGGTCAAGGGAAGCAAGATAATTTTTCTTCCTATGACCCTGTGCTTTTGCCTGATTTGGATCAATTTTGGACTAATTATTTTGATTGGACTAAGAAGCCCCAATACAAACCCATTCGTACTGCTGAACCAAATTCAACTTTCGATACTAATTAGCGAAGTTGGGTCCCATAAGTCATCACTGTCTCACAGCGATTGGAGCAATTAAGGTTTAGCCTTATTTTGAGAAAAGAGAACAATGACCTAATGTATATGAATTATTTTAAACCTAAAGACTTGAACTTTAGTCTCAAGGTTCTCCCACTATTTTATTCAAATTGGTAGCCTCTACCTCCAATTTGAAAAATTACTTTAATTTTTTAGTAGGTACTAGAATCCACATAGACTACACACAAGCTCGACTTTGGTCGGCCAACCCATGTGCATCTACAGGTAGGTTCATTAACCAATTATTTCTCCAAACAACTTCTAGTAATTTAACTTTGCCCCAGAAATCTAATCAGTAGGCTTTGGCCTCCACTGTAAGGATTCGGTTAGGTCCAACCATTAACATGACTATACTTGGTGCATCTAACCAACAAATGATTAAGCCCAACTTTGGTTGGCTAACCTAACCACCATTAGAGAGACACATCCAAGTTATCATATGATGAGTGATAATTCCATTAGTCAACAAGCACCAGGCCTTTGGGTCTACAATGATTATTGAGTTAATGAACTCATTATCAAACATCTTAATGGGAGGTTATGACTCAGTTATCTCTATAACTTTATTATTTTAAGGACCTAATAATTTTAGAGGATTTAAAATTATCAATGATTTAAGGATAGAAAAAACATGGACCAATTCGCTTCCACTGACTTCATCAAGTCAAATCCTCCCACTGACTTCTCAAGTCATTAACAAGGACTAGGATCAAATTTGATCCATGGGCACCTAGATCAATCTCACTGAATGAAATCAGACTCTCTAATTTCCTATGTGACATGGGTTAGCATGAATCAATGAGCAACCTAATCAAGACCTGGTTAACCACATTGGCCAGGTAAGTATGATCGATGGGAGGGTCTGCCAATGCTTGCCTTAGACACCATAAGAAATGGCCAGGTAAGCATGCTCCCAATTAAAAACTACCGATCAAGTTTACCTTAGACACCAACACCAACTGGTTTATCAATTTTGATTTGATCTGTCTAAAGACTTGGGCTCAACCGCTGAGCCACGATCAATGTCCATTTGTTAGATATATGGATTTTGATCAACTACAACTATTGAAGTGATCTATAGAAATGACCTAATCTTAATTAACTTTTAATTAGATTTGATCAATTTCTTAATTTAGTCCATATTTAATCTAACCCTAGGTCTAACCCAGTTAATGATCTGATCAAAGCTAACCCATTACCCTTTAACCCATATTTTATAAAATTATCTTAGGATCTTTAAATCATAAACCTAGATCCTAAACAATCACTTAATTCTTTTAATTAAGTTCATAGCTAAGGATTGGGGTTCGGCATTTTGAAAAATATTTTCAACTTTTGAAAGGTTTAATACAATCTAGTGTTGTTTCACTAAATAGGTCGACTCATTTCAAAAATGGATCGACTTATTTCACTAACAAATACTAACAATTAAAATCAGTCAGGAATATAATTCAACTAATTTTTCAGTCGAGCTGGCATGCTGGTCAAGCTGGCTTGCTGGTCGAGCCGGCCCAATCAGCAAATAGAACCTTCGCAAGATCCTGTTCTAGACTGATTTTAATATATATATATTACATAAAAATTTATGAAATAAAATAGACTTAATCTAAAATATTCATGATAAGATTTATTTAAACTCTTTTAAATTTTCTAGATCGCAACGTACTAGGACAACCTTTGCACTGTAAGGGGTAAACCTTATAGCAGGGCAACCTACAGTCCGTGCGATCATTATTATATTTTTTAGATTTATTTTAATATAATTATAAATATGTTATAAAAGAACCTAGATGCTCTGATACCACTATTGGAAAAGATGCAGGGTTTCATGCATGAATTTCAAAATTTTTTTGAAATATAACGCAGCGGAACATGTAAATTAAATAATTTAATCTACAAATACATGTAATCAAATTACTAAACCCTACAATTAGGACCTTTAATATGTCATATTATATTTATAAATTAAAAAATAAAAAATTTGGTATTGGTCAAATCAATACCCTAGATCTAAAATATTTTTAGATCTAAAACCTAGATCACATCTAGATAAAAGAAGAGATCAGATCTCTTACCTTCACGCGGGTCAAAAACTCCATGATTGATTTTCTTTATTGCTTTAGAGATACACATGCATCCGATCTCTACAGGTGATCCACACGAGGCTGCAACAAAATCAGAGGTTCGTCGAATGAAGATCCGCTCGAAGTGCTAGCTTCTTGCAGATCATTTCGGATGGTTAATCTAAAAAATATTCTATGAATCTCTTGGATATTTCAAGAGATGAAGAATATAAGGAAGAATAAGAGAGAAGTCAAACTTTTTGACCTCTCTAAAATCAAAATTAATATTTAATAGAAAAGGATCCTAAGAGAAGACAGATCTTCTCCTTCAGTACATCAATAATTGATATCTTGAAAGCATCTCTATGCTAGGACTTGAGAAGACATTCTTCTCTTGATATTTTTTTAGTTTCCAGATCTTATGATATCTGATTTTTCTTATAAAAAAATCTCATGATTTATGGAGAAGAAGGGTTCTAAAAGAAACCTTAAGAAAAGATCTTCTTTTCTTCTTCTTCTTCTATCAGAACATGATCATATCATGTCCAAAATAAGATCACTATGCTCCAACTCTTTGGAGCATGAATTCACCATGCCATCCCTCTTTCTCTTTCAAATTTTTTATCATATAAAAAACATAAAACAAAATATATTAATATGAAAGGAAAAATAATAAGAGAAGACAATCTTCTCTCTTACCTTTCTCTTTACAAGACATCAACCTTTGATCTCTTGATTGAAGAATTTTCTTCAAGAATTTTGGTACCTCAAACCACCCATGTAATCCTTCTTTATCTCTTATATTTTTATCATATAAAAACACAAAAATAAAGAGAAAAAAAATATGAAAGAAAATCAATAAGAGAAGATAATCTTCTCTCTTACCTTTCTTCTCTACAAGACATCAACTTTTGATCTCTTGTTAGAGGACTCTCCTCCATAGATTTTGGTACCTCAAACCTCTCAGGTCTTCCTCGTTCTCCTCTAGTAATTCTCTCAATTTTCCATAAATTTTTTTGACTCCTATATCATGGCATATGGGGCGGCCTCCTTTTATATGGCAGACTAGGTCATAAGACCTAGTCTAACAAGGAGTCCTTGGGGCGTCCAACTCTTGGACGCCCCCTATCTCATTTATTTCATGGATAGCATAAAAGTAACCACAAAAGGGGCAACAAAAAGAAGGATAAACATGGGGGAAGTTGGTGCAAGAGAGGGAGGGAAGAGTCCTTGTGAAGAGGGACTCTTTCAAAAAGAGAAATAGGCTAAACCACTTTCCACAATGAACCAAATTAATTTTCATATTGAATCAAATCAAATCTGATTTAAATCTCTATAATAAGTAATATGAGATTACTTTCCTTAAATATAGAAATCATAAAAAAATTATCTAAAATTAATTAGTGGGTGTGGGCTTTGATTTTCTTAGGTGGCGCAAGAGAAGATGGAATCCTAGTCTCACTAGGATTCTTATTTAGATTAGGTCAAATACTTTGAACCCAATTTAAATTAATTGTAACCTAATTAATGATGATCTTAGTCTAACTAGGAGTCTAATTAAATCAGATTAAATCATATTTGATTTAAATCCTAACTTAATTAGGAATTAGGTGCATACAAGTCCTAGTCAAATAGGGACTTGTTCTCCTTTGCAACTGACTTATCCAATAAACTAATTAGACTTAATCTAATTAAATCTAAATTAATTTTAATTAAATTATATTTAATTAGACTTGATCTCAGTCTAATTGCTCAATCAGATTGAGCCAATTAGCAATCCAATTGCTAATGATCCTCCTGCAACACTTGCATTAGGTCAAACATCAATCACATTGACTGTTTAACCTTAGAACGATTCTCAATCATCGATTAACCATCTGATTAGATTACAACCTCTTATATGTGTGACCCTATAGGTTCGAACCTAAATTGATAGTATAGGAATCAATTTTTGTACCAATTGAAGTAACCATCTAGCAATGGTTCCCGACGTCCAGATAGGTCGAATGTATGTAAAGCAACATTCTAAGAACCCTGACCCATGGTTACCATATAATTCATCCTTTTGATCAATAATACTCAAGACAACTTCAAGTATGCTATCAATCACTCATACAAGTCATCTCTATTGTGTCTCAAAATTTTGTAAATCCCGTGACTCCTCACGAGGATTATCCAGGCTTAGATTTTGCTAAATTGAAACACAGTGAGACATTCTCTTCCTGAAGTTAATCAGGAGTGGTCAATCCCATCTTGACTCACACACCGACTTCACAAGTACTTGATTGTACTTAAAATCTTTCGAATCTATATTAAAATTACAGATAGTTCGGCACCAAAGCACAGTGAGTTGCTTGCAAGTCACTTTGGTGATCTCAGATCGGAGGGACACTTATTCCCATTGGTCTTAGCTAACTACTCTTGACAGTAGTGTTGCATTGGTCACATTCAATGCTGATGTACTCCTACATCTCACCTAGATGCTATACCAGTATCTCCACACCACTTGGTTATGAAGACAATCAACGCATATGGCATATAGCGATCTACACTTGATAAGTTATCGTCCTTGTTAATGACTTACCATTTGGTCGTGAATAATTTAAGAATCATCTGATAAATCTTTCTTTATCGATTGATTGTGGTTCTAAAGACTTCATCATAATTTAAGAGTTCATTTAAGGAAGATAGAACTTTTATGATGAATCTGCCAAATAACTATTATTATTAGATAATTCATATACTAATTCCAATCATCTACCACTTAGATGATTGGCTTTAGGACATATTTTCTAACAAAAAGTTGAATTGAAAACAATCAAGATAACTTAGATATTCAATAAATCAAAGAATCTCAAGAAGATAAAGAGAATTTGATAAGGATTTAGGCAAACAATCACACACTTTTAGTTCTCTCCTAATCATACTAAATCTATCCTCAAATATCTACTAATTACCCATCAGTACAAAATCAAGCAATATATCACCATTTTGAACATAATCTCTTATGAAGTGATGTCTTATTTCAATATATTTAGTTTTCAAATGTTGAATAGAATTTTTAGTTAATTATAATGGCATTATCATAGCTTATAGGTATTTTGTTTAATCTAATACCATAATCCTTTAGTTATTGCTTATTCCACAAGATTTAGTACAATAACTTTCAGTTATAATGTCTCGACTTCTGTAGTATATAGTACCATCAAATTTTATTTCTTACTAAATCATGAGATTAAGTTTATACCTAAAAATTGGCAAGTTTCACTCGTACTCTTTCTATCTAGTTTGCAACTAGTAAAATCAGCATCAAAATATGCAATCAATCAATAAAAAATTTGTAGAATATCATAAGTCTATATCATAAGTACTCATTAAGTATCTAAGAATTCTTTTAACAGCCAAAAAGATGTAATTCTTTGACATTAGCTTGATATCTAGCACACATATAAATACTAAATATTGTATCCAGTCTACTATGGTAAGATCAAGTGAGGATCCAATAACACCTCTATAAAGTTTGTGATCGATACTCTTATCATTTTCATTTTTCTCAAATTTTCATGAAGGGCTCGTGGGCATCCCAAGGGGCCTCACATTCTTCATCCTAAATTTTTAAATTATTTTCTTAGAGTACTTACTTTGGTTGATGATAATTTTTTCTTGATTTGTTTGATTTGAAGTTTGAGAAAAAAAAATTAGCTCTCCCATCATCCTCATCTCGAACTCTTTCTATATTAACTTTGAAAAGTCTTGACAAAATATTTCATTTATAGCATCAAATATGATGTTATTTGCATAAATTTGGACAATTAGTAAATCTTCATTTTTCTTTTTCAAAAATATAGCTGTATCTACACTATCTTTTATGAAACCATTTTCAAGTAAGAAATTATTTAATATCTTGTACCATGCACAAGGTGCTAGTTTTAAACCATACAAAACTTTATGTAATTTGAAAATATGATTTGGCAAAGCATGATTTTTCAAACTAGGAGGTTGTTTTGTATAAACTTTTTTCAAAATAAAATCATTTAAAAATATACTTTTAATATTTATTTGATATAATTTAAAATTCATAAAGTATGCAAATATATGTAATAATCTAATAGCTTCTAATCTTGTAACATAAGTTTTATCAAAATCAATATTCTCTTCTTGATTATATCCTTTAGCTATCAATCTAGCCTTATTTCTCATAACTAGTCCATTTTCATCTAACTTATTTCTAAATATCTATTTTGCTCCAATTATTGGATGGTCAATTAGTCTATTAACTAAGGTTCTGACTTAGTTTCTTTCAAACTAATTTAATTCTTCTTAATAGTAATCATTCAATTTGAATAATTTTCAATCTCTTCAATTAATTTAGATTCAATTAGAGATACAAAGGCTAAATGATTATTAATATTTTTTAAAGAGGAATGAGTTCTTATCTCTTGAGATGGATCACCAACTATAAGATCTTTAGCATAATCATATGCATACCTCCACTACTTGGGTAAACTCTCATCTTGAGCATGCTTGTTGCTCAACTAGAGAACCCAAGTGGGGGGAGATTGAATTGGATTGTTAAAACTTTTCTAATTTAAACTAATATATGTAGTGCAAAAATATAAGTAAGCTAAAAATGTAGTGAATAAATGAGCTAAAAATAGCTACAGAAGAAGTAAAGGGTCACACACACATAAATACAGTCAATTTATAGTGGTTCAGTGCACCTCAAGCACCTACATCTACTTTTCAAGCTACCTCTTGAGAATGTCCATTATAATCAATCTGATTACAGCGTGTTTGTATTCATCGGGCTAACAAACAAATCCAATTGATTTTATCCTAGGTCAACCAATCAAAATCTTTACAAGCCTTGAACCAAGGCTCTCCCAAACTAATCCTAGTTTGGTATAAGTTCAGCCCTTCAAGTTTCAGCCCTGCTGAAACTAATATAGCAATTTCAAATTAGAAAAATAGAATAATAATAAAAAAACCCTAATGATGGTTGGATTGTTGTCGTTGACGTTCTCTTTTGAGGAAGCTTTGAATGCTGGCAGTGAATGCTCTTTCTCCTCTTTGAATGTACTCAAGAAAATCAAGAGAATATTGATTGAAAGTTGGTGGATACTCTTGAGATCAATTGAATGCTTAAAGTGGTCTTTTACTCATGAATAGTGCCCTTGCTTTTGTTCCTTGCTTTTCCTTTTATCTTTTATCTATTCCCTCCAAGCTCTAAGTGATTTGCACTTGTTTCTAGCTGTTTATGACTATTGGAGATGAAAAATAGCCATTGGAAGCTTTTTCTGGATGAAAATCAACATCTACAGAAGTAGCCATTGAGGCTATCAGACAGCATTGAGTTGGCTTGGATTGATCTCGAGTCAGCTCAAGCAGTATTTTTTAAAATTTCATGATTTTGTTCAATTGAAAAAGTTGGCTCGATACTACCTTCGAGCTCGCTAGATCTATATTTCTAAAAAAACTGCATCCTATTTTTCTGAGAGAGTCGGCTCGGATCTATCCTCGAGCTGGCTCGACTAGTAGTCTTCAAAATTCTTCCTTCTACTGATCTGAGAGAGCTGACTCGGTTCCAATTTTGAGCTAGCTTGAACATCAGAACCTAGAAATACCTTCTCTGTCATCTCGAGAGAGCCGACTTAGATCCATCTTAAGCCGGCTTGGCTGCATGCCAAGCCAAAATAGAGAGGGCATATCGTGCCAGAGCTGGCTTGATTTTTTGGGTGAGTCGCTCGAATACATTGAGCTGATTTTTCTGGTGCCATTCTCTTCACTCAAATGATCTTCAATTATGTCAGGAGTCTTTTAATGGCCTTTTTCTTCTATAAAAATATTTCTTGATAAATTTTGAAAGATATTAGTATCAAAATATACTCTAATATTTTGTGATCATCAAAATTATTCTTGGGGGCAACAATCTTCTCTTTTTTGATGATGACAAAATATTGAACACATAGTATATATGTATAAAAGAATTTTTCAATTTAAGTATAAATGTAACAAGATTTTACATTTCAATATACTATATCCATAAGTAATTTCAGATTTAATGAGTTCTATAAAAAGGATATATCTTTACAAAGTTTAGATGTATGAACTTTACATTGGCTATTAAACTTTAAGCTCCCCCTCAATAAATGCTTCTTATAAGATAATTTTTAAGTCAAATTTTTAATGTTCACTGTTCAGTTTTTAATGTTTCACTATTCATTTTTAAAGTAATATGCTCTAATATGCTCAATTA
This sequence comes from Elaeis guineensis, assembly GCF_000442705.2. Taxonomy (NCBI): domain Eukaryota; kingdom Viridiplantae; phylum Streptophyta; class Magnoliopsida; order Arecales; family Arecaceae; genus Elaeis; species Elaeis guineensis. The sequence continues at coordinate 68,300,852 of NC_025999.2, forward strand.
GTCTTTCTCCCCTTTTTTGTCAACATCAAAAAGAATATTCATAAGATGACACAATAGTACACAAACAGATGAAGTGAAGAAAATTTTCATTAAGTGTTTGTATTTTTTATAAAATGATGCGATTCAAATAATACAACACAACATTCATTCCAAAAAAAAAATGCCAATCCAAAACATAAAGCATAGTCTCAGATAACACAAGATAAAAGCTAAATCTGATGATAACTAATCCTCATCAGAGGGAATTCTATGATAAGTTCAGTGTATGAGGAGGAAGGAGCTGGGTTTTTGCTCTAAGTTCTAGCAAAAGGCTTGAGGCGAATGGGTGGAAAACCAATGCCAAGCCTAATAGTAGCACTGAAATGGGGTCTAGAAGTGGAAGGTCTGGGGTGGGTGGAGGGTGGGCATATCCGAGACCAAAGTTGACCCAACTACATCTTGACTCGACAGACAGCAACAATAAGAAACTCGACGCTCCCATGCTGTGAAATAATAATCTCTTCAGCCCTTCTTGCAACCTTGGCGACCTCGGCCTTCAACTAATTTACCTCCTCAATTGCCCCAAGCTATCATTTTTCAAAATATCTAAATTTTGGGATAAATTACTGATCTGCTGACTCAGTGAATCAAGTAGCCCCTCGAAGATATCTTTTGCTTCTTCATGGTCTGAAAAATGTACTGTCTGATATTGGAAGCATCTGTCCTGGTTCTCAACTTTTTCTAGACTCTCGAGTTGCAAAGTAATCCTAAGCAAATCACCACAAAGCTACTGAAACTATGTCTGAGTTGAAAGAAAAAATTTGATCAGGGTCGGATTGCCATGGTGCATCTGAAAAATTTTCTATTCTAAATTCTAACATAATATTTATCTTTACCTAATATACAGGAGAATAGAGATCAAAATCCCAGGAGGATTTCTTGAATCCAATGCCTCACAAGGTCTGAACGCATAGACCCTCTATTTTGCGTGCATGCTAGGCTCCATAAGGAAGAGAGATGATCTTTTTGTGCCAATCCTTCACAAGAGATGGAAGGGAGAGATGAGATCTTATCGCATGGCCTTAGGAAGGTCTGGAAGGGAATCTTCATGCCTAGGAAGGAGTGCCCAAAAAACTCTCCATGCCAAGAAATAAGGATGCCCAATCTGATTGGCTTCCTTCCTTCTCACATGATGATTCTCTTATTGTTTGTCGCACAAAAATAGGACATAACCACTGATGAAAAAAATCCCCTCCTTAAAAAGTAGATGGCTCACCTGATCATGTCCTAAATTAGTTAGGACTCTAATTCAAATTTGATTTGAATTAGACTTCATCCCTATCAAAATAGGAAACCAAAGAATATGATGCCAACTAACACGTGAACAAGAACATGGGGCGAAAAAATACTAGCACTTCTCCTTCTCTTGGCTGGCTATTTTATGAGAGAGAGTCTCAGAGATTTTGAACTCTTTGGTTCTAAACCAAACTGGCTCAAATTTGATCTGATTCGAATCTGATTCGAACCAAACTAGAAGAGCATGTCAATCCTAATCTAATTAAGATTCTGATCTAAGTCTAACTTGAATTTTTAACCCAATTAAGTTTAATTAAATCATATCTAATCTAAAATTAATTAAGATATAAATTTAATTTCTTATAAATTTCTTGGATCACTGATCAGATCACTATCATCCTCAAAATTAAACTTGCACCTCATGTCCAGTGTTAGTCAATTATTTAATTCCGTATGACCTCTAACTTAATTTTTAATTAAACTAATTTATTTATTCAATCAAGTCACATACTTTCAAATTAAACACATAAATATTAGGTCAACTCTTTCCTACTTTGTCTGACTTTATGCGTGACTCCATAGGTTTTAACACTAATCGGTAACACAGAACTATTTTCTATACTAATTGAAGTGACCATCTAGCAATGGTTTTGACGTCTGGATAGGTCAAATATTTGTAAGATAAATTCAAGAATCTAGATGTATGGTTACCATATAATTCATCTCTTTGACCCTGAATGCTTAGGATGACCTAGGATTTAACTGTCACCCTGGATGAGTCATCCATAATGTATTTCAACCTTTCAAATCCATCACATAGATTATTCTGACTGAGATTTTACTAAATTAAAATACAGTGATGTATTATCTCCTATAATCTAGAGGGATCAATCCCATCTCAATCCACACACAGACTTCTCAAGTGCTTGACTATACCCAATAGCCTTCTATCATTACATTAGAAATACAGATAGTTTGGCACTTGTTCAGATAGTCTAGCCTTCGTGAGCTATCCTTGACAGTAGAGTGCTCTACAGGTGAGTCATTTGTCCAATGATGATGTACTTCTACATCTCACCTGTATACCATACTAATATTTTCATACTCCTTGATTATGAAGACAATCAATCTATATAGCACACAATAACCTATACTCGATAAACATTATCGCCCTTTAATGATGTATCATTTGGTCGCAAACATGGTTTAAGAACTATTCGATAAATCTTCCTTTATCGATTACTTCATAGTTCTAAAGATTTCATCATAAGACATGCATTTTAATAAGGAAGATGTACACCTTGTGATGAAAATATCAAATAATTTTTATTAATTTATAATTCATATATAAATTATAAAGAGCACAATCATCTATACGATTGGCTTTAGGATACATTTTCTAACAACTCTACTTGGACTAAAATTAATTGGTACAGTATCTAATACCCATCTTTCATTTGTGTTCGTCAAACTCTTTAATTTCAAAGGTTTTAGTAAATCAGTCGGTCAAGTTCTCTTTTCCATCGATCTTCTAAAAGTTGATGTCATCTTGATCCATGATCTCTCGAACAAGGTGATAGTGATGCAAATATGCTTGATTCTCTGGTAAGACTTTAATCCTTTTGCTTGAGCTATGGTTCAGTGTTGTCATAGTACTGTAGAACAGGACCATAACATAAGGTGCCAATCCAAGCTCACTGATGAACTTTCATAACCAGATCGCTTTCTTAGCAGCATCAAATGCCGCAATGTACTCTGCCTTGCATACTGAATCGGCTGCGGTGTACTGCTTGAAATTTTTCAATAGATCGCTCCTCCATTCAGGATAAACACATAATTTGACACACTTTTGCTGTCATCATTGTCTGATTAGAAACTAAAATCAGTATATCCTACAAGTTATAAGTTAGTATCTCCATAGATAAGCCATTAATTCTTAGTATTTCTCAAATACTTAAGGATTATCTTTACAACCTTCTAATAATTCTTATTCAGATCAGACTGGTACCTACTCACTATTCTGATTGAGTGTGCCACGTCCGACCTTGTACATGTCGTCGTGTACATGATAGATCCCACTGCTAAGGTATATGAATTCTACTCATACGTTCTCTCTCTTATGAGTGTCAGACAATCCTTCTCAGAGAGAGTAATTTCATGGTCTATCAAAGATAGTTTTTCTTAAAATTCTTCATGCTAAAATATTTCAGTACGATATCGATGTATGTAGATTGAGACAATCCAAACAGCCTTTTAGATCTATCCCTATAGAGTTTACGCCTAGGATGTAGGATGCTTCTTCCAAATCCTTCATAGAGAACTATGAAGATAGTCAGACTTTTATTTTCTGTAATATAAGGATGTCATTTTGATTAAGAGAATATCATCTACATACAAAATAAGAAATATAACTACTAACCCATTGGCCCATTTGTATATGCAGGGTTCTTCTCCATTCTTAACGAAGTCATACATTCTGATCACCTTATCAAATGCATGTTTCAACTCTGAGATGCTTGCTTCAATCCATAAATAGATTTTTGAAATTTGTACATCTTTGATTCATCTATGGATGTGAATCTTTTAGGTTGTATCATATACACCTTTCTTCTAGCTCTCCATTTAGGAAAGTGATTTGACATCCATTTATCAATTTTGTAATCAAAGTATGCTGCTATCGCAAGCATGATCTGAATGGATTTGAGCATTATCACAAGAGAAAATATCTCGTCATAGTCAATATCATAATGCTGATGATATCTCTTGACAATCAGACAGGCTTTATAGGTGTCCTTTTTTCATATGCATCCCTTTTTCTTTTGAAAATTTACTTACACTCTATAATTTTATCCCTTTGGGTGGATCAACGAGTGTCCATACATCTTGATCTTCATGGATTCTATTTCGGACTTCATGGCTTCAAGCCATTTATCAAAATCAGATCTTTGCATGACGTCTATGTAGGTGATCGAATCTTTATTATTCTCATCAAGTTCAATAGGATCACCATTTCGGATCACGAAACCATAGTATCTGTCCGATTGATGTGGTTCTCTATCAGATCTCCTTATGAGTGCTTCTACGATGGCTTTGAGTTTGATCTAATCAAATTCAATTCTATAAATATAGTTATTTGTATCGGCTCTTCTACTGATCAACTTTATCAAGTTCAATCTTAATGGCATCAGTTTCTTCACTCAAAAACTTTTTTTCTAAAAAGAATGTCTTATTGTGATGAACACCTTTTGTTCTTCAGTAAGGTAGAAGTAATATCCCTTAGTTTTTTTGGATATCCAATAAAATAATACTTATCAGACCAAGATCCAAGCTTATAGGTCTGAAAATGCTTGACATAAGTCGACAGCCCCAAACCTAGGTAAGAGAGTATCACCTACGCCAGTCCATATCTCATATGATTTTTTATGATTGATTTGCTTAGAATCCTATTCAGAATGTGACAAGCAGTCTCAAGAGCATAACTCTAAAAGGAGACTGGCTGACTTGCAAACTCCATCATGGACCGAACCATGTCTAACAAAGTTTGACTTCTCCTTTCAAACATCCGTTATGTTGTGGTGTCACAGGAGGAGTTCATTGAGAGAGAATCTCATTCTCTTTTAGATATATCAAAAACTCATTAGAAAGATATTCACTTTCTCGATCTAATCAAAGAGTTTTAATACTCTTTTCAGTTTATTTTTTTATCTCATTACAAAATTATTTGAACATTTTCAATGATTAGACTTATACTTCATAAGGTAGATGTACCCATATCTTGATAGACTATAGTAAATGTAATGAAGTAATAATATCCTCCTTTGGTACTCATATTAGAGGTCCACATACATCAGTATGTACCAGACTCAGAACATCACTAGCTTGTTCATCCTTTCTAGTAAAGGATGATTTGGTCATCTTTCCAAGAAGACAGAATTTATAGGTCAGCAATGATTCGCAATCATTCAATTCAAAGATTTTTTCTTTATTTAACATGTTCATTCTATTCTTATTTATATAATCGAGTGTATAATGCCAAAGATAGGCATCCATGACATCATCTACTCTAGGATGTTTGTTCTGTGTGTACATTATACTAATAGGCTGTGATAAAATATAAATACCATCTTTTAATTATCCACATATAATTATAATATCATTTAGAATGATATCATAATTTTTTTTTATTGAAAAAAGTAAATCCATCTTTGGCCAAAAGGCCTATGAAAATAATATTCATAAGAAAAGATGGACAATTTATGAAAGATGGACAATAATGATAATTATTTAACATAATGACATTCGAATTGAGAGCAAACTGAACCTTTCCTATAGCTAGAACTGAAACAGTCCTTTCATCTCCAACATTCAAGAATCATTCACCATTCTCAAATTTTTTACTAATCTGAGGTCCTTGCAATGAATTACAGATATGAATCAGACTTTTAGTATCTAATACCCAGGTAGTAGTATCACAGATAAAAAAATTATAATGTGTTATCATACAAACATCTTGATCAGCAACCATTTATTTATTTCTCTTCTTAGGCTTGTTCGAGTCTGCCTTAGACTGCTTACTTCCAGCATCATTTTTCTACATCTTACATTTTCTTCCTCTCTCAAAGGACTGACATCCCACTAAGGATGTATCCTCAGGAGTTCCAAAGGACTCCTTCAATATTTGAAATATTTTCTTCAGCTGAGCATCCTCGAATTTATAACTAAATTCATCATTCATAGAAGCTCTCATTATATAATGCATCATCCTACGATCATTGAGCTACTTTTGATAAGTGTCTCTAACCGTTGCACATGCATTGGAAGCTGGCACTCCAGGAGCAGGATCTGTAATCACATATAGGATCCTCTCGTACTTTAAAATAATTTTTAATTTTCGATACCAACTATCAAAATTAGATTCCATAAGTTTGTCACTGTCCAATAGTGAGCGGAGTGACAAACAACTAGCCATAACTAAAAGAACAACATTAAGACCTATTAGTATATGAATTAATTAAGTCTAAAGACTTAGACTTTAGTCTAAAGATTCTTCCATTATTTTATATGAATGGGTAGCTTCTACCTCTAATTCGAGGAATTACCTTAATTTCTTAATGGATACCAAAATCTACACAGACTGCACACAAGCTCGAGTTTGCTCAGCCAACCCATGTACATGTATGGATAGGTTCTTAACCAATTATTTTTCAAATAATTTTTAGTAATGATTTTATTCTAGATTCCTTTTTAGTAGGCTTTAGCCTTCACTAAAAGTTTCAGTTAGGTTTAACCATTAATATGACCATACTCAGTGCATCTAACTAATGAATGATTAGGTCTGAGTTTGTTCGGCCAACCTGACCACCCATCAGAGAGTCACATCTGAGTCATCATATTATGAATGATAATTTTAATAATAGATAAGCACTAGGCATTTGTGCCTCCAATGATTATCAAGCTAATGGACCTATTATCACCCAACTTATTGGGAGGCTATGATCTTGTTATCTCCATAACTATTTTATTTTAAGGATCTAATAATAATAATTTAAAAAATTTAGTGATATAATTTTAGAAGATAGAAAGAAATTGATCGATAAGTCATAAATCCACCACTGACTTCACCAAGCCATGAAGAAGATTAATGACAAGCTGGTCTAATGGCATCCAAATTAATCACACTAATTTGATTTAATGATCTAAGAATAAGAGAAGAGATCAACTGACAAGTCGTAAATCTTCCCACTAACTTCATCAAGTCATGAAGAGGACTAGAGACAAGCTGGTCTAAAGATACCTAAATTAGTCACGTTGATTTATCTTATTGGCATAGGTTAACTTAAATCAATCAGTGATCCAATCAAAATATAATCTACTGAATTGGCCAGATAAATGAGATTGATAGAAGGATCCACCTCAACTTGCCTTAGACACCATCGAAATGGTTAGATAAGCAGACTGTCAATTAAAAATCACTGATTGAATTGCCATACTTACTTAGACATCAGTTGGTCGATTAGTTTCGATTCGATCAACTAAAGGACTCAGGCTAAACCACTGACCACAATCAGGTTCATTTGGTATGGTCAAACATATAAATTTGATCAAGCTACAACTATTGTGATGGATCTTAAAGAAATTCTGACCTAATCTAACTCAACTTTTGATTAGATTTAGTCAATTTCTCTAATTAGTCCATATTTTTCTAACCCTAGGTCTAACCCAGTTAGAAGACCTGATTCATACTAACCTATTGCCCCAATGGTTTATGTGGTGTCTTAGGATATTCAATTCTCAAATCAAAATCTTTTAAATTTAATTTCAAATTAAGTGTGTGAAACATGTATTTCAATTTGTAAAATTATTTTACTAAGGTTTCAAATGAAGCATACATCATATGTCATGCAATTTTTAGATCTCAAAATCTAATTTTCAGATCTATATTTAATAATTTAATATATATCAATTTGATCTAAATTTCATATCGACATCATATGCATCATAAAAATTTTTAGATCACTACGTATTACATCATATGCAATATACAATTCATATCTTAAAATCAATTTTCATATCTAATTTACTTCATTAAAATTATAATGAATCACAAATTACTTTAGATCTAATCTAAATATATTCATGATCAAAATAATTTTAAATTTTTTTTTACTATTCTTTTTCATGAGATATAATCATATGACACTCCAATACGTCATGAGAGCACCCTATCGAATAGGAAGAGAGGATCTTTAAACCCTACTTGCTTTTATGATCAGACATCCTGATGATCATCCTAATCTAAATACTGGGCTGCTAAGATCAGAAATTTAATTTTTAAAATCAATTGCATCTACATGTACAATGAATAAAATTTAGGTGTGCACTAATATGAATATAATTATATCATACATATTTTATATCTAATCTAATTAGATCAATATATCATATACATTATTCCAATCTGAAACTAAATTTATATAGCATATAAAATATTCAATTTAGATTTGAAATCATGTAGAAAAATAATTAGATACACATATGAACATATAAAAAATAAAATTCAGGTTAGACCTACTTTCATGTTGTACAAAATTTTGTTTAAAATCAGATTTGAAAATCTGTTAAAATAGATTCAATTCAGATCTTGATTAAATCTAACTTCCAACCTCAAATACTTCATAAAAAAATTATTAAAAATTGATTTAAAATAGATTATAAATAGATTAATATTCCAACAAAAATCTACAACAAAAAAATTCTGTTATAATAGATTGATAACAAACCATCATCAACCATTGATTTGATTCTTGAAATCTGATCAAAATTAGATTAGAAAAATTTTAATTAATAGGTCTACATCAGATTTAATATCTAACATAAAAATCTGATTACATACAAAATGTAAACATATCAAAAAAATTATCTATGCATTCATGTATTAGTCTGGCTCTGGTACCAGTTGAAGAAAAAAATCCGATTAGGATCGGATCGGCAGGGTGCATCTGAAAAAAATTTATTCTAAATTCTAACATAACATTTATCTTTACCTATATGCAGTGAAATAAGGATTAAAATCTTAGAGGATTTCTTAAATTCGATGCCTCACGAGGTCTAAACACATAGATCTTCTACTTCACGTGCACATCAGGCTCCATAGGAAAGAGAGATGATCTCTTTGCATCAATCCTTCAGAAGCGATGGAAGGGAAGATAAGATCTGATCTCACAACCTTAGGAAGGTCTGGAAGGGTCTTCATGCTTAGGAAGGAGTGCCCAAAAAACTCTCCATGCCAAGAAATATGGATGCCCAATCTGATTGGCTTCCTTCCTTCTCACATGGTGATTCTCTTATTATTTGTCACATAAAAATAAGACATAACCACTGACAAAAAAATCCCCTCCTTAAATAGTAGATAGCTCATCTGATCATGTCCTAAATTAGTTAGGGCTCTAATTCAAATCTAATTTGAATTAGATGTCATCCCTATCAAAATAGGAAACTAAGGAATATGATGCCAACTAATGTATGAACAAGAACATGGGGTAGAGAAAATACTATCACTCCTCTTTCTCTTGGTCGGCTACTTTATGAGAGAGAGTCCCAAAAATTTTGGACTTTTTAGTTTTAAACCAAATTGGCTCAAATTTGAATCCGATTCAAACCTGATTTGAATCAAACTTGAAGAGCTTGTCAATCATAATCTAATTAAGATTCTGATCCAAGTTTAACATAAATTTTTAATCTAATTAAATTTTAATTAAATCAAATTTAATCTAAAATTAATTAAAATATAAATTCAATCTCTCATAAATTTTTTGGATCACTGATCAGATCATTATTATCCTCGAAATTAAACTTACACCTCATATCTAGTGCTAGTTAGATATAGTCAACTATTTAATCTCATATGATCTCTAACTTAATTCTTAATTAAGCTAATATATTTGTTCAATCAAGTCACTTACTTTCAAATTGAACATATAGACATTAGGTCAACTCTTTCCTACTTTATTTGATTTTCTGCATGACTCCATAGGTTCAAACACTAAATCAATATCACAAAAATTATTTTCTATACTAATCAAGTTACTATCTCGCAATAGTTTTCTATATCTGGATAGGTCGAATATTTATAAGACAATATTCAAGAACCTAAGTGTATGGTTATCGCATAATTTATCTCTTTGATCTTGAATGCTCAGGATGACCTGAGGTTTAACTGTCAATACTGGATGAGTCATCCATAATGTATTTCAATTTTCGAATCCATCATATGAATTATTTCGATCAGATTTGCTAAATTGAAATATAGTGATGCATTATCTTCTATAATCTAGAGGGGTCAATCCCATTTCGATCCACACACAACTTTGCAAGTACTTGACTATACCCAGTAGTCTTTCATCACTACATTAAAAATGCAGATAATCCGACATCAAAACAAGTGAGTTGCTTATAAGCCACCGTGATGATCTCAGATCTGAGAGACACTTATGCCCATATCTTTTGCGAGCTTTCTTTGACAGCAGAGTACTCTGCAGGTGAGTCACTTGTTCGTGATGATATACTCTTACATCTCATCTATATGCCATATTAGTATCTCTATACTCTTTAGTTATAATGACAATCAACTTATATGGCACATAAAGATCTATATTTGATAAACATCATCATCCTTTAATGACGTATCATTTAGTCATGAATATAATTTAAGAACTATTTAATAAATCTTCTTTATCGATTATTTCATAGTTTTAAGAACTTCATTACCACATGAGTTTTAATAAAAAAATATATATCTTGTGAAAAAATATCAAATAATTTTTATTAATTTATAATTCATATATAGGTTACAAAGAGCACAATCATCCATATGATTGGTTTTAGGACACATTTCTAACATGAGTATCCTTTAGAAGTGCATCGTGGCTCTGTAAGATTTGAGATGTGAAGTCAGTAAGCATCCTGCCCATTCGATCCATCATCTGATCTATAACCCCCTCTGTAGAAAAACTATGAGGCATTGCTGATGTGTGGGGGGAGATAGGTGGTCTTGGCTAATGCTCTCTAGCTACAAAACTCGATGTCGATGCAGGTGAAGGGGATGATGGTCCTGCAGTAGGTGCAGGGAAGGATGGCTCTGTAGAATCTGAGGGTGAAGAGGAGGAAGATCCAGATGCATCAGGCTATACACCTTCAACCTCTCTAACCCAAACATCATCTTTTTTCCTAAACTTCATGCGATGCAGGGTATGAATGTTGTAGAAGTTAGTGTGCTTTAGTGTCTTGCAGTCCTCTTCTTCCAGATCGATGCCAGCTTCCATGAAGATCAAGGTAAAGACCATTCCATAAGGTAGACAGGCTTGGCTCTTGGATTTTTCTGTAGCTGTCTTCATCTACTCGATCATCATGAAAGGTAGATTCATCGTAGTACTCTCAACCATATGAACCATCACACCAAGTCTCTAGATGAAATCCAGTCAAATCTCCCTATTCTTAGAAAGAAAATCCTAGAGATTATACTGTGGAGTAACTTCAGTTCGGCAGGCAAAAGATTGGCATTGTGGATGTCAAATTTTTTCAAAATATTCCTGCCAAGAAGCCTTTGCATGCCATCAAAATCATTCCGCAGCTCAGCAACTCAAAGTCCTAAGGAGGGCATTTCAAGGAGATGCCCTAGTCTTCTTTGGTCTAGAATGATCTTAGTTCCCTTCACCTCAGACCAGATAGACTCTGAATCTGACCTCAAGTTCTCAAAAACTCTTGACTAGATGGGAATAAGGAGGTACCTCGAGTGAGCATAATTTTTCCTAACCCTGCTGTCGAATCCAAGTACTAATGTGAAAGTTTTGCTTGTCCAAAAATTGAAAACTCAATTTTCTTCCCATGTAACTACTCTAGATGCCATTGAGACTCCATTTGGAGTAGAGGTCGAAGCAAAGGGTGCTGATCTCGCTGAACCTCAGTAGTGCTTCTTTTTTTATTGGACCTGATGTGGTTGCTCAACTCGATATTTCCTTGCCTCGACGATGCGCATCTTAGGAGCCATAGCTCAAAATTTCGTGGATCGGAGGGTGGAATCGAGGAGACATGAGATTATTGGAAGGTTTGGGACTGGAGCTGGAAAAAGGTTGGAGTGGGGCAAGCTCAGATGAAAGGAGAATAGGATTTTCAAAAAGGTCAGATGTTTTAATTAAAAATTGGGCTCCGACAATTGAGCAAGCTCGAAGTCTTGTTTGGGTCAGCTCGACGATCGAGTTAGCTCAATACCATAGTCAAGCAGGCTCAGCCTAATTTTCAAAAATTCATAAAAATTTGAAATTAATTCAATAAATTTATGAAAAATATGAATCAAGCCAATCAATACATAAGCAAAAAGATGTAGAAGTGATTTTTTATTGGAGGGGATCATAGATTTCTAATTCACCTCTTATTATATTAAATCAATCTTCATTCAAAGTTTTGTGAAAATATCAGCTATTTGATTTTCGGTTGATACAAATTTAAGTACAATGTTGCTTTTTAGAATATGATCTCTAATAAAGTGATGCCTAATTTTAATATATTTTATTCTAGAGTATTTTATAGAATTTTTAGTTAAATTGATGGCACTAGTGTTGTCATATTTTAAGAGAATTTCATTTTGCTCAATGCCATAATCCTTGAGTTGTTGCTTAATCCATAGAAGTTGAGCACAGCAACTTTCAACTACAACATACTCGATCTTGATCATAGACAATGCTACTAAATTTGCTTTTTGTGAAACCATGAGATTAAGTTCAACCCTAAGAATTGACATATGGCACTGGTACTTTTTCTATCAATTTTACATCTCTCATAATTAGCATCTGAAAATCCAATTAAGTCAATTGAGGTTTGCTTAGAATATCATAAACTTAAATTTTGTATTCCCATTAAATATCTTAAAATTCTTTTAATAGTAGTATATGAGATTCTTTATGATTAGACTGAAATCTAGCACATAAGTAAATACTAAATAGTATATCAGGTCTACTTGCAATCAAGTAAAGTAGAAAACTAATTATAACTTTGTAGAGCTTTTCATTCATACTTTTATCATTTTCATCTTTGTCGAGTTTGCATGTGGGGCTCATTGATGTACCAATTTCCTTTGCATTCTCCATACCAAACTTCTTAAGTATTTCTCTGACGTACTTGGTTTGGTTGATAAAGATCCCTTCCTTTATTTGTTTGATTTGAAGTCTAAAGAAGAACATTAGTTTCCTCATCATGCTCATTTCAAATTCTTCCTACATTAACTCAACAAATATCTTGACAAAGATCCTCATTAGTAGCTTCGAAAATGATGTCATCCACATAAACTTGAACTATAAGAAGGTCATTATCTTTTCTTTTCAGAAATAGTATTGTATCTACACTATCTTTATTAAATTTATTTTCTAATAAAATTTTGCTAAGTCTTTCATATCATGTCCTGGGTGCTTATTTCAAGCCATATAAAGCTTTATTTAATTTGAAAATATGATTTAGAAATAAGTGATCTTCAAATCCAAGGGGTTGTTCTACAAACACTTCTTCAGCGATATAACCATTCAAGAAGATACTTTTCACATCTATTTGAAATAATTTAAGGTTCATGTAGTAAGCAAAAGCAAATAATAAGTTAATCTCTTCTAGTCTTGCTACGAAAGTATATGTTTCATCATAGTTAATCCATTCTTCTTGATTATATCCCTTGGCTACTAACCTAATTTTGTTTCTAACTATATTACCATTTTCATCTAATTTACTTCTAAATACTCATTTGGTTCCAATAGTAGGATGGTCAATAGATCTACTAACTAGTATCCAGACATTATTTTTCTCAAATTGATTTAACTCTTCTTGCATAGCAAGCATCCAATTTGAGTCATTTTCAGCCTCTTCTATGCATTTGGGTTCAATTTGAGAGACAAATGCAAGATAATCAAAAGTGTCTCTAAAGAAGATCTAGTTCTTACCTTTGTGAAGGATCACCTATAATTAGATCTCTTGGATGATTATGTGCATACCTCCATCCTTTGGGCAGATCACTATATCTTTGGATTACCTCTTGTTCAGCATTCTTCTCTTGCTCAGCATCTTTTGTTCCTTTATCTTCATCTTGGGTAGATCTTTTCTTCAAATTGAGTTTTTCATTTCATTCTCTAGAGATCCTTCATCATCTTCAAACATATCTTTCTTTCTTGAAGATAAATCATTAGCTTCATCAAAGATAACATGAATAGATTCTTTAACAATTAAGATGCATTTCTTGAAGACTCTATATACTTTGCTAGATGTGAAATATCCAAAAAAGATATCCTCATCCATCTTAGCATCAAATTTAGCTAGATTATCTTTTTCATTGTTATGAATAAATTATTTGCAATCAAAAATATGAAAGTAGTTAATGTTAGGTCTTTTTCCTTTCCAAAGCTCACAGGGGGATTTCTTTAAAATTGATCAATTGAAACTCTATTAAGGATGTAACATGCTATGTTATGGCTTTAGTCCAAAATATTTGGATAGTTTTCCTTCACACAATATAGTACGGGCCATATCTACAAGGCTTGTGGGGTTCTTGGTGCAGAAAAGTTATGTTCAATACCGTATTCATTGCAAAAATCTTCAAAAAAATTATTTAAAAATTTCATGCCATGGTCACTATGAATACAAATTATAGTTGAATTCTTTTCATTCAAGTCCTTTTTATAAAATTTTGAAAAGATAGAAAAAGCTTCGTCTTTATGTGCCAAAAATAAAACCCAACTAAAATGAGAAAAATTATCAATTATCATAAGTCCATATTTCTCCCACCAAGGCTTGTGATCTTAGTGGGTCCGAATAAGTCCATGTGAATTAGCTTAAATGGCCTAAAAGTTGAAACTATTTTTTTAAATTTAAAACTCCTCCTAGTTTGTTTACTAAATTGACATGCATCACAAATATGATCATATTCAAAATTTAATTTGGGTAAGCCTTTAACTAAATCTCTGGCAACCAATTTTGATAAAGTATGCATGCTTACATGTCCTAATATATGATGCTATAGCCAATTAGTTTCTTTGATCTTAGCATTCTTAATAACAAGACATTGGCCACTCTTTATGACTATCTCATCGAGATCAATCAAGTAAATGTTGCCATGCCTAGTCCTATAAATTTGATACTATTATCAAAGGGACTAGTGAATATACAAGAAAATAATTTAAATACTACTTCAAAGTCTTTGGCACACAATTGATTAATATAAGCAGATTATGTTTTAAATCATCAACTAACAATATATTATTAATGAAGATAGAAGAAGTAATCTGAATTTTACTAATGCAATAATCTTTTCTTTACCATTATCGCCAAAGGTGATAAATCTTCCTTTCTTTTTCTCAAGGGCGAAGAATTGCTTCTTGTCACCCATCATATATCTTGAACAGTCGCTATTCAAATACCACTTTCATTTTAATCCATTGGCTGTAAGGCATTTCTGCATGAAAACCAAGTAGCTTTCTTAGATACCTAAGTTTTTTTGGATCCTGTAGGTTCATAACTATGGTTTTTTTAGGAATCCAAATTTTTTTACCCATTTTGCCATTGATTTTTCTTAAGTTACATACAAATGCCTTGTGTCCTATTCTTTCATAGCTGAAATATATTATGTGAAAAGTGCCATAAGTGGATGACGATGTAGAAAAGAAGTTTTTAAAAATTTTGTTTTTGTTCGGTTTATATCCTATATCAACCTTATCATAGACTCTTTTTGACTATTTAATATCATTTGTAGCTTATCTAAACAACATGTAAATTTTTCAACTAAAGATTTTAGTTTCTCAACTTTCTTCTTTAAGATTTCATTCTCTTCCTTTAATTTATTTTGTTTTAAGTATTTCTTCTCTTTCTTTGATTAATATCTCATTATTTTCTTTTAGATTTTTATTTTTTAGGCTTATCTTTCTAGATTCTTTCATTAGGTCATAAAAAGTATCTTGAAGTTCATCAAAAGTAAATTCTAAAGAAAGTTCAGAGGATACCTCATCATCTAAAGATATAAGGCAGAAGTTTGTTTTATTTTAGATTTTCTTTTTAAAGCTAGACTTGTCACTATCGATCCATGTTGCTACCATGACCTTCTTCTTAGTTCTTTTAAATGATTTCTTCAAGATTGGATAGTCAACCTTGAAGTGTCTCGATTTCTTACATTCGTAGCATAAGGATGGTTCCTTCTCTTTCTCTTTCTCTTTGCTCGGCTCTCCTTTGGTTAGGTTTCTTCTCTGAAATCCTTGCCTTCTTCTTCCCATAAATTTTTTAAACTTTCTGATTACAAGGGTCATGTCCTCATTGTCATCATCATCATCATCATTGAGGACTGACTTTTTCTTCTTCCATTGCAGTGGATTTTAGGGCAATGGTCTTTTTTTTTTCAATCTCATCTTCATTGTGCTGCCCCATTGCCAACTTGTGTGTTATTAATGATCTGATCAGCTTCTTTAGTGGTAATTTGTTCAGATCTTTTACCTTTGGATGGCTATAATTTTTGCTTTCTACATCCTAGGCAAAGATCTAAGAATCTTCCTCACCAATTTACTGTTATCATAAACTTTACCTAGGCTTTTAAGTCCATTAATGTTATCAGTAAAGCATGTAAACATGCTAGTAATTGATTCAGTGGGATCCATTTTAAATAATTCATATTGATGTACAAGTATGTTGATTTTTAGTTCTTTTACTTGATTTATCCTTCATATGTTATCTCAAGTCTGTCCCAATTTTTTTTTGTTGAATTGCATGTGGAAATTTAGTTAAACTCGTTAGGATCAAGAGCACAATAAAGAATATTCATTGCTTTGGCATTCAATTGGACAAGTTTCTTATCCATTTCATCCTAATCCTTCTCGGACTTGGGTTTAGCAATGCCATCCCTAATGATTGTAGGTGTATGTGACCCATTGATTATGACACTCTACATATCATAATCAAGAGCTTGTATGAATATGCTATGCGAGCCTTCCAATAGGTATAATTTGATCCATTGAAAAGATGTGGCCTATTTGTGGACTGTCCTTTGGCAAGTGAGCCTCCCACTTGAGTTATCGTGATCTTTTTTTTTAGATCGTGAGATCAACAATTAGCAGAGAACCAAGGTTTTGATACTAATTGTTGTCCAGCTAGATAACCCAAGAGAGGGTGAATTGGATTGTTAAAACTTTTTTAAATTTAAACAAATATGTGTAGTGTAAAATATAAGTAAGCTAAAAATGCAATGAACAAATGAGTTGAAAATAACTACAAAAGAAGTATAGGATCATACATACAAACACAACTAATTTATAGTGGTTGGTGTACCTCAAGCACCTACATCCACTCTCCAAGCTACCCCTTGAAAATTTTTACTATAATCAACCTGATTATAAGGTGTTTGTTTTCACTAAGCTCATAAACAAATCTAATTGGTTTTATCCTAGGTCAATCAATCAAAATCTTTATCAGTCTAACCAAAGCTCTCCAAACTAATCTTAGTTTGGTACAAGTTTAGTCCTTCAAGTTTCAGCCCTTGCTAAAACTAATACAGTAATTTTGAATTAAAAAAATAGAACAACAATAAAAAAACTGGATGATGGTTGGATTGTTGTCGTTGATGCTCTCTTTTGAGGAAGCTTTGAATGCTAACAATGAATGCTCTTTCTCCTGTTTGAATATACTTAGAAAAGTCAAGAGAATATTGATTGAAAGTTGGTGGATACTCTTGAGATCAATTGAATGCTCAAAGTACTTTTTTACTCATGAACAGTGCCCTTGCTTTTGTTTCTTACTTTTCTTTTTATCTCTTATCCATTCCCTCCAAGCTCTAAGTAATTTGCACTTGTTTCTAGCCATTTATGATCGTTGGAGGTGGAAAATAGCCATTGAAAGCTTTTTTAGATGAAAATCAGTATCTGTAGAAGTAGTCATTGAGGCTGTCAGACAGCATCAAGTCAGCTCGGATTGACCACGAGTTGGCTCGAGCAGTATTTTTTAAAATTTTATCATTTTGTTCGAATGAGAGAGCTGCTCGATACTACCTTCGAGCTGGCTCAAACTACATTTTGAAAAATCTATGTTCTATTTTTTTGAGAGAGCCGGCTCGAATTTGTCCTCGAGCTAGCTTGACTAGTAGTCTTCAAAATTTTTCTTTTTACCGACCTGAGAGAGCTGACCTGGTTTCAATTTTGAGTTGGCTCGAATATCAGAACCCAAAAATATCTTCTCTGTCATCCTGAGAGAGTGGCTTGGATCCATCTCAAGCTGGCTCGACTGCATATCGAGCCAAAAAGAGAGGGCGTACTGTGTCAGAACTGGTTTGATTTTTTGGATGAGTCAGCTTGAATACATTGAGCTAATTTTTTTTTGTGCCAATCTCTTCACTCAAATGATCTTTAATTATGTTAGGAGTCTTTTAATGCCCTTTTCCTTCTATAAAAATATTCTTTGACAAACTTTGAAAACTATTAGTATCAAAATATACTTTAATATTTTGTAATCATCAAAATCATTCTTAGGGGCAACAATGCTCATAATTTTCCTCCTTTCCTTCAGCTCCTTGCTATTTTCTTTATCATCTTGAGCCTAAGATTCTTTGAGAGTGAGCTTTTTTATTTCTTTATCTATTATGTCTATATCATCATTATAATATCTTCTTTTCTAGAAAATAGCTGTTAGCCTTGTGAAACACTATATGAATGACTCTTCAACAATGAGTATCCTCTTATTGAAGACTCTATAAGCCTTGCTAGATGAAGTATATCCTAAGAAGATACCTTCATCTTACTTAGCATCAAAATTTTTAGATTTTTTTTTCTATTATTTAGAATGAAATATTTATAATAAAAAATATGAAAGTAACTGCTATTTTGTTTTCTTTTGTTTTTAAAGCTCATATGGGGTTTTCTTTAAAATTAGTCGGATTAAAGCTTAATTTCATGTGTTGTATTGATAGCTTCTACAAAAAGTATCTTGAAAGATTACTTTCACATAATATAGTATGGGTCATGTCTTTCAAAATTTAATTCCAATAATCCCATTTTGTTAAGATGTTCTACGAGCAAAAAATTATGTTCAATGTTCTTTTCATTGTAAAAGATTTCAAAATGATAATTTTTCAAATTTGGTTCCATTATCACATCTAATGCAAACAATAATCAAATTCTTTTCATTTGAAACTTTTCGATGAAACTTATACTAAAAAACTTCATCTTTTTGACCTAAGAATAAAACCCATGTAAATCTGAAAAAATAATCTATAATCACAAGTCTATATCTTTTACCTCCTAGACTTGTGGTCCTAGTAGGTCCAAACAAGTCCATATGAATTAGTTCTAAGGGTTTATAAGTTGAAACAATATTTTTAGATTTAAAAAATTTATAGTTTATTTTTAAATTGACATGCATCACAAATTTATTTTTTTTCAAAATTTAGTCTTGGTAATCCATCAATTTAGCAATCAAATCTATGCTAGCATGCCTTTGTCGCGATGTCACAACCAACTAGTTTTATTGATTTTGGCATTCATTGCAACTAGATATTGTCCATTCCTTATGGAATGATCATCTAGATGTATCATGTAGATATTCTGATGTCTATATTCAATAGGATAATACCATCATCAATGGGGCTAGACATGATGTGCATTAAGGATTTAAAAACTATTTTAAAGTATTTACCATAAAGTTGACTTATACTTAATAAGTTATGCTTTAGACCATCACTTATAATATATTTTCTATGAAAGTAGAGGAAGCGAGGCAAATGTTATCAATATCGATGATATATCTTTTGTCCTTATCGCCAAAGGTTACCACTCCTTTCTTTGTCTTGAGGATGACAAATTACTTTCTATCATCCATCAAGTATCTTGAGCAACCACTATATACCAAGATATCATTTTTTTCTTTTCCTTGGCTGGCAGATACACTTACATAGAAAAATCAAGTAGTGACTTTAGGTACCAAGCTATCTTAGATCCTTTTAGGTTAGTTGGAATGGTGCTTTTTGGAATCCAAACCTTTTTGATTTTCTATCCATAATTTAGTTTTTCCAAATTACAACAGCAAGCTTTGTGTCCTATTTTTCTATAGTAGAAACATGTAATATTTTGAGGAAGGATGATTCTTTAACAAAAAAGTTCTTCAAAAGGTTCTATTTCTTCTAGGGTTTGAAACCAAGACATGTCTTTTCAAAATTTCTCTTTGATTGCTTGTTATCATTTGCAATTTGTCAAAGCTATAAGTGAATTTTTCAAAAATAAGCTTGTACTTGTCAATTTCTTTCTTTAGGTCTTGATTTTCTTTAAGTAAAGATTTCTTATCTTTTAAAAGCTTTTTCTGTTCTTTGATCAAAGAACCATTTGAAATCTTAAGATCTTTGTTTTTCAGACCAAGCATTTTAAGTTTATCAATTAAGTCATAAAAAACTTCTTACAATTCATCAAAAGTAAAGTCAAGTTTGGTTTTAGGTGTTACCTCCTCCCTTTGTGTCATGAGGCATAGATTCATTAATTCTTATGCTTCCTCATATGAACTTGATTCTTCACTATCACTTCAAGTGGCTATCATTATCTTTTTCTTTATCTTCTTGGAGAATTTTTGAGTTGGGGATAGTCTATCTTGAAGTATCCCAACTATTTTCATTTATGGCATACAAGTGGTTCTTTATCTTTGTCATTTTCTCTCTCTTTACTTGGCTACCCATAGAGAATGGCTTCCTCTTGAAGTTCTGCCTCTTATTCTTCATGAATCACTTGAATTTTCTTATTATAAAGGCTATCTTCTCATCTTCATCTCCCAATCATTTTCAAGTTTAGAGGAGATAATGCCATCCACTATGATGGTGGGTGTATGTGGGCTATTGATTATGATACTACCAAGGTCATAATAAAATACTTGTATAAATATGTGCATGCATACTTTCAATATGTATAGTCAGTGCTATTAAACAAAGGTAGTTTGTTTGTGGACTGTCCTTCAGCAAGGAAGCTACCTAATTGGGTTGCCATCATATCTCTTTCTCTAGATCACTAGATTAAAAGTGAAAGAGTATCAAGACTTTGATACTACTTATTGCCTAGTGAGACAATCCAAGAGGGGGTTAAATTAGGTTTTCTAAAATTTTTTAGAACTTAAAATAGATATGTATACAATCTATGTGAGCAAGGTGAAGATGTAGTGAAAACAATGAATGAATGTGCAGAGTTATGAAGCAATAAATAAAGCAAGATGAAAGAAATCAAAACTACACACAAAGATCAAATTTTATAGTGATTCGATGTCAAGTACAATACCTACATCACTCTCCAAGCAATCCCTTGAAAATCTCAACTATAATCATCAAGATTACAATCCAATTATTTTATCGAAACCACAACTAAATACAGTTGGTTTTTCTTAAGCACACCAACCAAAATTTTTTCTAAAATATTTTTAGATTTATACATAATTCAATTCAAGGCTTGGATGAGCTTATTCCTAAGTTTCAATCCCAATTGAAACTTGTAAATAATAGAAAATAGAAAACTTGCTCTCTATCTTTCTTAAGAGAATTGAATCGAGCTTTTCAGAAGTTGACTCAAGATCTATGCCACTTAATGCTAGCATACTGGAGTCAACTCAAAACCTTTAGGAGTCGACTCTGGACCTTCTATTTTAATTTTTATGGTGTGGCCTCCCTAAACTTTGTTTATTTGAATTTTTAAGATAGATAGTATGGAATTCTTTGAAATATTGCTTTAGCTTTATGAAATCTCTTTTCAAACACTTGAGCAACTCATTAGTATCAATTACATCTCAAATATTTTATTTTCATCAAAATCAATTCTTGAGCCAACAAAAATACCTCAGGGTAATGTTGAGCCAATAACAAAAAATGATGAAAATAATAACCACTCGAGTGGAGTACAAAGTGATCTGAATCGGGAGAACCTTGTAGAAGTCAAAGGCATTGCTGATAAAAGGATAGAGGGAAGGTGAAGATTGGTCTGGAGGGACTCTTCATACAGCATGACTTGGCCTTCTAGGGCATCAGTCACATGGCCATCTCAGCTCAAAACTTCAAGCCAAAGGCCGAGGAGATGAAAAACTTAGAATGAAACCTTTCTAGGTCATTCCTAGTAAGACACAACTCTTCATTGCTCGGACTCCCGAAATCCCGAACCAGTGCATCGGGATCCTAGGGATTGGCATGTGCCCAAAGAGCCAGCCTCAGTGGCAATCTGAGAGTTGCTTTTGAGCCCGATCTAGAGAGGAAATGATCGAGAACCCCAGCCACCATGAAGGCTTTTGCCCTTGACCTCACCACTGTCAGAAGACATGGAAAGGAAGAAGCTATTGAGCTTAAAAATTGAAGAGACAAGAAAAAGGGAGGGAGAGACTGAACCAAGAAAAAGGAAAGAATAAAAGTTTAATCCAACAAAGAAATGAGAAAAAAATGAAATGTCATCCATGTTGAGGAAGATGGTAGTAGCAAGAAAACCCTCCTTTAGTCGACTACAATGGTAGAAGGGGGTAGTTGGTGCAGGAAGTAGAAATATATGATGGTAGGAGCAAAATAGAATGAAAGTGACAGGATAAAAACCTAATGGCTAAGATTCAAGCCCCATGCCATCAACTTCGACACATGACACACATCAAAGCCATCGAACCATGCGAGTCTTCATCACACCACATCCAAAAGAGCCATGTAAGCTAATCCATAGGGCGTGATGTGAGATCTATTAATATACGACATGTGGCAAACCTCAATGGACCTAAAAATGGTTTTCAGATCTCACTTTTCAAGTCATTACGGCATGACACCTCAAGCCACCTATCCCTTATAAATGCAATGGGATTTACAAAGCAACATATTAATGATCACTACAAGAAAAATCTTTTTTATTGATAGCTATTAGCGATGCAATTTTGCCATCACTAATAAATTTTTTTACTGACAGCAAATGATGACCAACAAATTTGCCGTCGCAAAAAAAAATTATTAATGATGATATTTTTGACTTTTAATGATGGCTAGTTGCGTCGTTAAAAAAAATAATTTTATTTTTTAATTTGATTCTAAAATTATTAATGATGGAGTTATCTTATTAGTGATGATATTTTATCATTGCTAATAATCCTAAATTTTTCCCTCGATTTTCTCCCTGCCCCTCAGTTTTCACGATTTTTATCTAATTATGCACCCTCGTTTCCCCCACCCCCTTCTTATTTTCCCCCACCAATGATCGATCCCTCCCCTTGATTTTTCCCTCCTCGAGCCTTTGGATCCCATTTTCCCCCACCAACGGCTGATCGACCATCGATCCTGCTTCTCTGAGCCCTCGACCACCTCTCCGAGCCCTTGTCTGTCGGATCTCGAGCCCTCAACCGTCTCCTCAAGCCCTCGACCTCCTCCCCTCAATCACCTCCAGTCCTCCTCTTTCCCCCATAACTAGATCAGGCTTCCTGTAACATTCCAAACCATGAATGTGGAGTTAAAGGAAATTTCATTCATAGTTAGCATGATTAACGCATGTGGCATAACATAATAGATGTATTGTATGTAAGCATTTGAATAGTGGTGAATTAAGAAGAAAAATAATAGAAGAAAAAGCGATCAATAGCAATGGCATTAAAGTTAAAGTTTGTTGATTATTAAGTAAAGAATAAATGACATTTTGATGGGTCTTTTGGTTTAAGTGGGGATGGGTGGCAATTTTGAAGCATAAAATGATGGTTTAAAGTAAATTTTAGAACCCCAGGGGATTGAGTCGACTAAATTTTATATTGAGTCCACTAAGTTGGACTGAGCTGGCTAAGTTTCAGGATGAGTTGACTAAGTCTGTAGCAAGGCTTGAGCGATGGGATTCTGCAGAGTGGCTAAACTTTGAGATATCAAAAAGAAAATCATGTGGATTACTCACAGCTTGGGATATAAATAAAGGGGTGGAAAAATAATTTATTTGCTGGATTAAATCTTGGGTTGACACCTAGCAAGCAAGATTTTAAATTATTCTCTTCCAAAGGGGTTATCCATTAGTTTTGTTTCTTGTTGGTTGTTCTGAGTTTTCAATGAAAATAGAAGTATCAAAGTGTAGAGACACTAGGTGAAGGTGCAGGTGGTTGTTAGAGAATAATTTGCACTGAGTATGACCAACACGAGAACCACATGGATATCTACTCACTCGTCAGTGGTCTTCTCAATACTGCAGTGGTGTGAGTGGTCCTTTGACCTGCAGTGTTATTGGCTATTCACAGTGAGGCTATTGGGTTTGATTGCACATTTCTTTGATCTCTAACCATTTGAATCTTTGCTGTGTATGTTAGCTTCAATAGGTTCAGATTCATTGTTTGGAGTAGGATGCACCTAGATGGGATCTATCGACCTTAGTAGAAAAGGAGAAGTCCTATGCGATTTGTGAGACTGAGTTCAAAAAATCTTTGGCCAAAGCAAGTGTGAATACTAAAAAAGAGTTTTTATGGGATTCACAAATAAATTCGAGTCGAGCCAATCTAGTATATGACTGATGATGGGGTCTGATGAGCTCTCCATGACCTCCATCAAGTCGAAACTCATGATAGAAGGACTAAATCATACGATAACTGTATCTAGGAGTTCATATTTTATTCTACTGGGTTGCTACTACATACTGCTAGATGTCACTGATGGATTGTGAGACTCATCGAACATCATCTTGATGATCGATGGCCCTCGAAGGATAGAATTGAAAATATTCCAATCCATCGAAAAGAGTTTTGATGATATTGTGATAGAAATCATAATATATCTCACTACCAGAAATAATGAAACCTATGGGGTCACACATTAAGAGATTTAATCTCGAATTTATCAATTGGACTTATGAAGTTCAATTAGGTTAGAGTTTATTGAAATTCTATTAGATTTATGAGATCCATGCTAGCACACGGTTAAACCTAATTCTTCTCGACACTTTGATTTGATCAAGTCCATAGTCTTGAACCTAACTTAAATTTATTTTGGTTCTTAATTGTGAGTCCAAGAAGATTTGATTAAGTCAATTAGTTGGCATAATTATCCTAACATTTTCTTTTCTTTATCTCCTAATTATATCTAAGTATGCATGTGGAATAGATGGAAGAATATATAGTGCATCTTTTTCTTTTTGAAAACTATTGGGTGCCATATCTTAGAGGGGCCCACCCTCTCTTATGTGTCATGTCATGGAGGAGAGAGAGTGGGGTCCATGCCCATCTCTTTTGGCTAGAGATCCCTTTGTAGGGCACCAACACTCTTGGCGCCCCAACCACCTGACATGCATTCCATGGATGCCTGTTGTACATACTTAAAAGGACTGATTAATTATCATTTATATCTAATTTTATTTAGTATAAATCAGATTTAAAAGATAGAGAATTCTTATGAGATAAAAATATATCTTTTTAAGTTGATAGGATTCCTAATATGTATCAGGGTCAGTGTCCATATATAAAGGATGGTCTCTAGGGTTTCACAGAATAAATTTTTAATCAACAAAACTCTCTCTCTCTCCATCTCCACACCTCTTCTCATCATTTTCTTCCTTTCCATGCCAAAAAGTTGGGTGCTCTCTCTTCTACACGTCTAGAAGATGTTCTGGTGACTTAGAGATCAAGGATCGAGGAGAAGAAGAAGAAACTGCAGATCAAGGAGTTGATCTTGCAGTGAAGATCAAAAGAGTTGATCAAAGTCTTCAAGATTGAGGTTCTTTTTGAGAAGAAGAACCTCATATGAAAAAAAAATTTGAGATCGATCCCGATAGATATCCGTAGAGGTCGGACACATGTGCGGCTCAACCTTCTATGAATCTGAGATCAACAATAGCGGTGAATTTCTACCCGCATAAAAGTAATAAGATCTGATCTCATAAATTTTTTTTAAATTTTAGATTGATAATATGTGCTTTTTTTGGGCTTAGGTAGGTTTAGATCTGGTATCTTGCATGTGAGGTTAAAGGGTTTAATCTGATTTATTTTTTGCTGTCTGTTTTCAAAATTTTAAAATCTATACATGCTGCCTATCTAGTTTTCTAACAGTGGTATCAGAGCTACAAATTTTAAAAATATATATGATCTAGTTTTTAGATTAGATCTAAAGTTTTAATGATTTAAAATCAATTTTGTACTGATATAAGGTTGTTCTGGTATAGGGTTTATCTCCTATATTGCAAAGGTTGTCCTAGCACAAGATTGATCGATTTTGAAAAATTATTTTTGAAATAATTAAATCAAATATTTTAGATATAAAAATTAACATATATGATATGTTTAATTTATATTTAGATATGAAATTTGAATAATTAAAAGCTCACATCAATCTGATATAAGGTTATCCTGATATAGGATTTACCTCCTATATTGTAAAGATTGTCCTAGTTTGATGTGAATCAATTTTTGAAAAAATATTTTTGAAATATTTTGATCATTATTTTAAATTTAATTTTATATATATTTGATATATGTAAATTTAGTTTTATATCTAAATTAATGTATATGTGATGCATATTTGATTTCGATCTGAAACTACATATATTCGATATATGAAACTAGGTTTAGATTTGAAACAGTTTCAAGATCATAAGTCATTAATTGCATACAATGAAATATAATCTAAAAATTATTTTTAGATCTGAAATTATATTGTTGCATGTGGGTATGGGTTGAACAAATTAGGTTAAAGTGAACAAACTACAATTAAGGTCTAATTGATTAGATCAGGCTAGAACTCGTCTTCATTTTGAGCAGTTGATTGAACCTAATTGATGGATGATTAGGATTAGATCAAAGAGGCTCAAAGTCGACTTTAATTATAGTTGGTCACATCAATTCATATTTTGATATGAGTTAATTGACTTAAGATCAAATTTGGCTCAGTGGTTTGGGCCCGTCTCAATAGGTTAATCTAATCGATTCTAATCGATCAATTTAGTGTCTAAGGCAACTATTTAGATGGTGGTTATTTAATTGATTCCATTATTTGATCTGATCAATTTTGATTGGTGTCTAAAAAAAGCAATGGGGGGATCCCCACGCATCTTAACTTACCTGACCATCTTGGAAGATTCAGTTTTGTGTTAGGTTACTTGTTGACTCGAGTTCACCCATGCCAACTAGATGGTTAGACATATTGATGTGCTGACCTAATTTAATCAGTCGGATGTAAATCTACTGATTTAAAAAAGATCTAAATCCAAATCTCCTCATTAAATATTAAGTCTAGAGGCTTCCATCGTTGTAGAGATGCGGGTACCTTTTTGATGTTGATCATTCTCGACTGGTTATAGTAGTTCGATTGCATCGGAAAGGTATAACTACTCTATTGACATTTGATGTCCCGAGGTAGAGATGGAGTTGGACCCAATAACTATTAGGTGAGGGTCTCAATGATGGCTTTGCATCCACTGGTGAACGATAGGTCTGACTTAACTAAGGAATGTGCCAATAACTGTTAGGTGAGGCCACAGGACTTAGAGACCAAGCCCACTGCAACTTACTTAGTGAAGCAATGGATAAAGTGTTATCCGCTCATCGATCTATACTCATCAATAACTATTAGATGAGGTGTGTATAGATTAATGGGACTGCAGTACCACTTGAAATCGATCACATATAGATTTTTGTTTCTCCACCTGTGGAGGATGAGAGATTCAAAAAAATAATGGAAACCTTTGTTTGTTTTTAAAGTTTCTAGAATAAATATTTTTATAAGTATAAAATCTAACTAGAAACTATTTTCTCTGCAGATAATCATGTCGAGTTCAAACCCCTTAGCCTGAATCCTTGATACAAATAGGTTGACCGGCACCAATTACAAAGACTGGCTTTAAATTTGAGAATTATTCTCAATTTTGAAAAACTCACCCATGTCCTCGATCAGAAGTGCCTGCATTACCTGCTCGTCCATCCACTGATCAACGAGCTACACTTGAGAAGTGGATGGATGAAGATAACAAGGTGAAGTGCTATATCTTAGCATCCATGTCCAATGATCTTCAGCAACAGCATGAAGATATGAGGACTACCAGGGAGATGCTGGTTCACCTGTAAGAGTTGTATGGTAAACAGAGTTGCATGGCTCACTTTGAGGTCTCTAGAAGATTTTTTAGAGCGAAGATACATGATGGCAGATCGTCAATGATCATTGTTTACAATGATCAAGGATATAGAGGAGCTTCAGAAGCTCGAAATGAATATGGACAAGAAATTATAGTAGATCTGATCCTCCAGTCTCTTCCTGATTCATATGGCAGTTCATCATGAACTACCATATGAATAAGATTGATGCTACTTTGCCAGAGTTATTGAATATGCTGGTGACTGCAAGGGCACCTTGAAAAGTTCAAAGGGCACAGTTCTGGCTGTGGAGCAGGCTTCCTTCAAAAGAAAGTCTTTTTTCAAGAAGAAGAAAAAGTCCACAAAGAAGTAAAAGAATGAGGTGAATCCCAAGAAACAGGTTTCGAAAAAGGCTGACGATAAAGAAAAATATTTCTATTGCAATGTTGAAGGCCACTGGAGAAGGAACTATCTGGCCTACCTGACGACTATCAAGAGCAAGAAGAAGGATGGCCTTCTGAAGGTACATCTGAGTTGCTCGTTATTGAAACTAATCTAACAGTTTCCTCTTCTTCTAGTTAGGTTCTTGATTCTGGTTCAAGTGCTCATTTGTGCACTTCAATGCTAGGTCTTAAAGAAGTTAGCGGCTGAGGGAAGGCGAGATCACTCTCCGAGTCGGCAATGGAGCAAGGGTTGCTGCTGTGACCGTCGGACCTACCCTCTGTGACTACTATTAAGATTTAGTTTGCTTTTAAAAAACTATTTCTATGTATCTGTAGCCAGTAGAAATTTGATTTCTATCTCTATGCTGGCATAGAATAATTATAATTTTTATTTCAATAAAGAATGTGTTCTATTTATTTTGAAAATAAACTTGTGGCATGTGCTTTTTTGATTGACGTCTTTACTATTTGCATACGGATGCAAGTGTAAACATTAACGAGAAATAGTGAATGCCATAAGATCTAAGAGATCTAGAAATAGGATCAGTCAAAAGTATCTGTGGCACCTTAGCTAGCCATATTGGAGAAGACAGACTCATCAACTGGAGAAAGATGGTCTTCTTGGACCATTGACTTTCGAATCTTATCCAGTCTGTGAATCATGTCTTTAAGAAAAAATGGCTAAGCTGCCCTTTATGGGATAAAAAAAAAGAGCTATTGAGATATTAGCTCTGGTACATACTGACGTGTGTGGTCCATTTGATATACAAATCAGAGGTGGCTATATCTACTTCATAACTTTTACTGATGATTATTCATGGTATGGATTTTGTATCTGATGCACCGAAAGTCTGAAGTCTTTGAAAAATTTATAGAATTTAGACATGAAGTAGAAAAATAGATTGAAAAACTCATAAAGGTTCTTCGATCAGATCGAGGAGGAAATACCTTCGGGACATATCTCAAGGACAATGGCATAGTCTCATACTGGACACCTTCAGAGATGCCTCAACTCAACAGGGTATCTAAAAGGAGGAATCGGATCCTATTAGATATGGTCCGATCCATGATGAGTTTCACAGACCTTCCTGACTTTCTTTAGGGACATGCTTTACTTTCTGCGATTCATCTCTTGAATCGGATTCTCTCTAAATCCATTCCTACCACACCATATAAATTATGGCATGGTAAGAAGCCAACTCTTGGATATCTTAATATTTGAGATGTCCGACCCATGTCAAGCGACAGCAGGCGGACAAGTTAGAGGCTAGGTCCTTTAGGACTCATTTTATAAGGTATCCTAAGAAAACCATGAGATACTACTTCTATCTTCCTAAGGATCACAATGTGATTGTGAGCCGCCATGCCATCTTCTTGAAAAAAGAGTTTATCCAAGATGGAGGCAGTGGGAGGAAGATTGAGCTCGAAGAGAAAATCTCTGAAGAGCATCAAGTCCGAGGATCTAAACCCAATAATGAGTCAGTAGATGTGATACCTCCTCCATCTTATAAATCAAGTAGGATCTTCCATCCTCCTGAAAGATACTTAGGTATTCTTACAGAAGATTTAGAGGAAGCGTTCCTTATGAGAGATAGAGACATTAGGAATGATCCCAAAATCTACGATGAGGTAATGTTAGATGTAGACTCCAAGAAATGGATGGATGCGATAAAGTCAAAAATTGACTCCATGTATTCCAACCAGGTTCTTAGTAGATCCATCTGAAGGTATTGTACCTATTGGGTGTAAATAAATTTACAAAAGAAGATTGATCGGATGGTAAGATAGAGATCTATAAGGCAAGGCTAGTCATGAAATGTTATAGTCAACGCGAAGGCATTGACTATCATGAAATCTTTTCGCCCGTAGCGATGCTGAAATCCATCCATACTCTGCTTGTGATAGTAGCATTTCATGATTATAAAATCTGATGGATGGATGTAAAAGCTGCCTTCCTAAATAGATATCTTAAGAAGATATCTATATGAAGCAGCCTCTAGGTTTCACGTCCAGTGAGAGTGATCACAAGGTCTGCAAGCTGCAAAAGTCCATATATTGACACAAGCAAGCATCTCAGAGTTGGAACACTCACTTCAATGATGTGATTAAAATATTTGATTTCATAAAAAATGAAGAGGAGCCGTGTGTGTACAAAAAGGTCAGTGGGAGTGTTTGTGGGGAAATTCAGTGCAGGGTAAAATGGTAATTTTAAAACTTTTTCAAAATCATGATTTTACAGTAAAAAATATTAATTAATTAATTAATTAATATGAATTATCCTACACTAGGATCTAAATATGATATATAGCATGCATGTATTTAAATTTGAAATTCGAATTTGAACAATAAACACTTTATTGTAATGTGTTCAGAACACAATACCTTGTATGAGTAGTAGATCACCAATCTAATCACCGTCGAAGAGTCTGATCATCATGACGTAGCCACACAGTATGTCTGACCTCTGCGGATCATCCACACGAAGCTCCCGATCTGATCGACTCCTCACGAGTGCTAGCTCGTTGTAGAGCCCTTTTGACGGTCGATGCTGATCGAACTCCTTCGATCGATGTCTGTCGATTCTTCAGATGCTCTGGATCATCAACAAACATACTTGAGAGGATGTTGAAGATCTCTCTAAGATTTTGTGGGCTCACGACACTCGTAGCTCACTTTCTCACTTCCCGAACCCCAGGCTAAAACTCTAGGGAACTCACCGGAAACCTTGCATCCACTTTTCTTTTTTTTTTTTCTTTTTCTCTTGGAAGGATATGGACTTTCTTCTCATGCACAAGACTTCTCATGCCCCAAATTTTTCTCCAAAAATCTCCTTCTTGCACGCCCCACTCTTCTCCTCCTTTTATAACAACGTCAAACGTCTTATCCAAAAGAAAGGATAAAGATGAGTAATTGCACATTTGAATTCAAATCAAATTTTGAATTCAAATGGACACCAACTCATCCCTTATCCACTAAAGGTGTGAGGCATGGCTTAAATTATGCATGGAGTGATTTCATGAGAAACTTTTCTCATGTAATAAATGGGGCGTAAAAAAAGGGATAAGGCGCAAAGATTGATTGCCCATTCAAATTCAAACTTTATTTTGAATTTGAATGGCCAACCAATCATCCTTATCCATTCAAATGGCACATTAAAGTGGGGCATGGAGAGGGCTTGGCGTGAGAAAAAAATTCATGAGAAGTTTCTTCTCATGAATTCAAATGGGTTAATGGAAGTGAGGTGGCGCATGGAGATTGGGTCAAGGTGGTTTAATTATTTAAACCAACCTAATTGAACCAAATAAGTTAGGTCCAATTAGATTAATTTAAATCTAACTTAATTAGACTTAATTAGGCTCAATAAAATCCTAATCAAATCAAAATTGACTAAGCCCAACCCCTGATCAAATCAGGGACCAAACCATCTTGACGATTAGGTCAACTCTTAACCTAATCGGGTCAAACCCAACTGAATCCAATTCAATTAGACTTGATCCAAAAATAATTACTCAATCAAATTGAGTTAATTAGTGATCAAATCACTAATTAAACCTCTCATAAATTCTGAGTCCAAATCTGATGGGCAATCAGGCACAGAATTCATCGATATGTAACCCTGATCGAAAAGTCCCAACCAGTGGGACTCTTGACCCCGGTACCCATAATGTGTGAAACTCGTGATCAGAGAATCCTGATTCTCGATCATCGAGTCTCAAACATGTAGGATTCTACATCAGCCATCAGATCAGATAGGAACCTCTAATGTGTGTGACCCCGCAGGTTCGAACCTAAGCCGGTAGCATAGGAACCAATTCCTGTACTAATCGAAGTGACCATCTAGCAATGGTACCTGACGTCCGAATAGGTCGAAGAGTCGCAATCGCAACACTCAGAATCTACATGAATATGGTTACTGTATAATTCATCTTTTTGACCCCTGTGTTTAGGATGACTTAGGGTTAAACTGTCAACCCTGATCAGATCATCCGAATCGTGCTCAACTCAAACAGTCCTATGACTCCTCACAAGGACTACCCTGGCCAAGATTTTGCTAAATTAAAATATGACTGTACACAGCTCCTAAACTGGAGTGGTCAATCCCATCTTGACACACGCACCGACAAGTCAAGTACTTGACTACACCCAGCAGCCTTCCGTCATTGAATTAAAAATTCAGGTAGTCCAGTGCCTAAGTGCAGTGAGTTGCTTGCAAGTCATCATGGTGGTCTCAGGTCGGAGGGATATTTATACCCATATTCTATCGGAGCAAATCTTGACAGCAGAAATAGCTCCGGAGTCGGTCACGTTCAGTGCAGATGTACCCTTACATCTCACCTGTATGCCATACCAGTGTCTCCACACTCATTGGTTAAGAGGACAACCAACCTATATGGCACACAATGACCTATGCTTGATAAATGTTGTCGTCCTTGATAACAACGTATCATTTGGTCGTGAACAGATTTAAGGACTAAACGATAAATCCTCCTTTGTCGAGTCTAAATAGTCCTAAGGACTTCACCACAACATAGGAGTTCATTAGAAGATGAAATATTTTGTGATGAAAAAATATCAAAATAATTTTTATTAATACATAATTCATGTACATATACAAAAATGAGCACAACCGTCAACAGACTGACGATTGGCTTTGGGACACTATTCCCAACAATCTCCCACTTGGTCTAAAGCCAATCGGTGCAGTATCTAATACCCATCTTCGACTTGTAGTCGTCGAACTCCTTCATCGCAATGGCTTTAGTGAATGGGTCGGTCAGGTTCTCCTTTCCGTCGATCTTCTGAAGGTCGACATCACCTCGATCCATAATTTTTCGGATGAGATGGTAGCGGTGCAGAATATGCTTTGTCCGCTGGTCTGCCTTTGCTTCCTTCGCCTGAGCAATGGCTCCAGACTATCACAGTAGAGCAGAACTGGACCAACAAGGGAGGGTGCTACTCCGAGCTCGGTGATGAATTTTCTCAGCCACACCGCTTCTTTGGCAGCATCTGATGCGGCGACATACTCCACCTCGCAAACTAAATCAGCTACTGTGTGCTGCTTAGAACTTTTCCAGCAGATAGCCTCACCATTAAAGATAAAATAAATCCCAACACACTTTTACTGTCATCGTGATCAGACTGAAAATTAAAGTCTGTAAACCTTATAAGTCTCAAGTCCGATTCACCATAAACAAGCCACTGGTCTTTAGTATTTCTTAAATACTTCAGGATGGTTTTAACAATCTTCTAGTGATTCTCCCCTAGATCAGATTGGTATCTACTCACTACCCCTAGTGAGTATGCCACATCTGGTCATGTACATGTCATGGCGTACATGATAGATCCCACTACCAAAGCATATGAAATCCTACCAATACGTTCTCTCTCTTGAGGTGTTGTCAGACAATCCCTCTTTGAGAGAGAAATTCCATGGTCTATCAGAAGATAGCCTTTCTTGAAATTCTCCATGCTGAACCTCTTCAGCATAGTATCAATGTACGTGGACTGAGATAAACCAAGCAACCTTTTAGATTTATCCCTATAGATCCTCATCCCTAGGATGTAGGAAGCTTCTCCCAGATCTTTCATGGAGAACTGTGACGACAGCCAAATCTTTATTCTCTATAATGCAGGGACATCATTCTCGATTAAGAGAATGTCATCCACATACAATACAAAAAATACTACTACTGGACCATTAGCCCACTTATAAATGCATGGCTCTTCTCCATTCTTAACGAAGCCATACATCTTGATCGTCTTATCAAAACGTATGTTTCAACTCCATGATGCCTTCTTAAGTCCATAAATGGACCTTTGTAGCCTGCACACCTTAGACTCATCTGTGGATGTGAATCCTTCAGGTTGTATCATATACACCTCTTCATCCAGCTCTCCGTTTAGGAAAGCTGTCTTCACATCCATCTGCCAGATTTTATAGTCTAGATGGACAGCTATCGCAAGCATAATCCGAATGGATTTGAGCATTGCCACAGGAAAAAATGTCTCGTCATAGTCTATACCATAACGTTGACGATATCCCTTAGCAACCAGACAGGCTTTATAGGTTTTCACCTTTTCGTCTGTACCTCTCTTCCTCTTGAAGACCCACTTACACCCTATAGGTTTTACTCCTTCGGGTGGGTCAACCAATGTCCACACATCATTGACCTTCATGGACTCCATTTCGGATTTCATGGCCTCCAGCCATTTCTCAGAGTCGGATCTCTGCATTGCATCCATGTAGGTGATCGGATCCTCATCATTTTCATCAAGTTCGATAGGATCGCCATCCCGGACCAAGAAACCATAGTATCTGTCTGGTTGATGTGGTACTCTACCAGATCACCTTAAGGGTGCTTGAACAATGGGCTTCAGATCTGATCTAACCAAATCCAATTCAGGTTCAACAACTTGTGTCGATTTTTTCACCTATCGAACTTCGTCAAGTTCGATCTTAGAGGCAACAATCCCTTCACCAAGGAACTTCTTTTTCAAAAAGATTGCCTTAAGGCTGACCAACACTTTTTGCTCATCAGCTAGGTAGAAGTAATACCCTTTGGTCTCTTTTGGGTACCTTATAAAATTACACTTGTCAGACCTAGGTCCAAGCTTGTCCGTAATTAAATATTTAACATAAGCCGGACACCTCCAAACCCTAAGGTGTGAGAGTACTGGCTTACGTCCTATCCATATCTCATATGACGTTTTGGTTACAAACTTACTCGAAACTCTATTTAGAAGGTAACAAGCCGATTCGAGCGCATATCCCCAGAGAAAGATCGGTAGACCAGCAAACCCCATCATGGATCGAACCATGTCCAACAAGGTCCGATTCCTCCTTTCAAATACATCATTATGTTGTGGTGTTCCAGGAGGAGTTCACTGAGAGAGAATCCCATTCTCTCCAAGATATGTCAAAAAATCATTGGAAAGGTATTCACCTCCTCGATCATATCGAAGAGTTTTAATATACTTTCTAGTTTATTTTTCTACCTCATTTCGAAATAGTTTGAATATTTCAAACGACTCCGATTTATTCTTCATTAAATAGACATACTCATACCTCGATAGGTCGTTTGTGAAGGTTATGAAGTAGAAATATCCACCTCTTGCACTTGAGCTCATGGGTCCACATACATCAGAATGTACCAAACCCAAGAGTTCACTGGCACGCTCACCTTTTCTAGTAAAAGGTGATTTGGTCATTTTACCAAGAAGACAGGACTCATAGGTTGGAAGTGATTCACAGTCACCTACTTCAAGAATTCCTTCTTGAGCCAACCTGTTTATCCTATTCTTATTGATATGACCCAGCCTACAGTGCCAAAGATAGACTTCTGACACATTATCTATTCTAGGACGTTTATCGGAGGTTTCAACCACATTAACAGGTTGTGATAGAAAGTAAATTCCATTATTAAGTTGTCCAACAAACATTGTAACACCATTCAAAATGATATTGCAAATATTTTTTTTATTAAAAATTGATAACCGTTCATGGCCAAAAGGCCTACAAAAATAATATTTAATAAAAAGTTTGGATAATAGTGATATTTACTCAGAATTATATTTCGAGAATTGATTACAAGGTTCATGATTCCTAATGCTAGAACTGAAACTTTGCTTCCATCTCCAACGTTTAGGAATCTATCGCCTTCATTAAATCTCCTACTGACCTGCAGACCCTGCATCGAATTGCAAATTTGATAAGGGCTTCCGGTATCCAATACCCAGACAGTAGTATCACAAATGAAAAAGTTGAAAGGTGTTATCATATAAGTACCTTGCTTCTTCATCGGCCTGTTCGGGTCCAGGGAGGCAATGTATAGAGGATAGTTCCTCTTCCAGTGCCCCTGCTTCTTGCAAAAGAAGCACTCTGCCTTGCTCTGGTCGAGCTTGCATTTCTTGGTCTGACCCTGTGCAGACGTTCCAGCATGCAGCTGTACCTTTTTATTCTTCTTCTTCTTGTTCTTCTTCTTCCCTTTCTTAAAGGGTCGATGACCAGAAGAAGACCCTCCCACTACATTCACCGACTCCTTATGGAGCTGGTGATCCTTCTCAAAGTTCTACAGCAACCCCAACAAGCTGTGGTAGTTCATTGCAGGCTTTGTCATCCGAAAATGAGTAAGAAAGGGGAGGAAGGACTTGGACAATGAATTAAGGATCGCATCCTTACCGAGCTGCTCGTGCAGGGGAAAGCCCAGTTTACTTAGGCACTCAATCATTTCGATCATGTACAGTACATGATCAGTGACTGAGGATCCATCCCTCATCCGAGCATTGAAAATGGCACAACTAATTTTGTGCCTTTCAACATCGTCAGGCGTGCCAAAGGAGTCGTTCAACATTTGAAGCATCTCCTGTGGTTGGGCATTCTCGAACCTGCGGCTGAACTCATCATTCATTACCGCCAGCATAATGCACCGAACGGTGGTGCGATCGTTGAACCACTTCTGATAAGTATCTCGAACCGTCCCTCTAACGTTCGGAGCTGGCTCCTCAGGTGTCGGATCTATTACTACATAAAGGATCCGCTCATGCTCAAGGATAATTTTTAATTTTCGATACCAACTATCAAAATTAGGTCCCATGAGCTTGTCATTATCTAATAATGACCGGAGGGACAGGGTAGTGGCCATAGCTGCATAAAGAAAAATCAGACCTCTATTAGTACATAAATTATAAATACTAAAGACTTGGACTTTAGTCTAAAGTTTCTCCCAGTATTTTTATGAACTGGTAGCCTCAACCTCTAATTCGAAGAATTACTTTAATTCCTTAGTGGGTACTAGAATCCACACAGACTACACATGAGCCCAACTTTGGTTGGTCAACCCATGTGCATCTATGGGTAGGTTCATAACCAGTTATTTCTCTAAACAACTTCTAGTAATTGATTTTGCCCCAGAACCTAATCAGTAGGCTTTGGCCTCCACTGAAAAGATCTAGTTAGGTCCAACCATTAACATGATTTGATTTGGTGAATCGGATCAATAAATGATCAGGCCCGACTTTGGCCGGCCAACCTGATCACCATCAGAAAGACTCAAACCAAATTATCATATTATGAATGATAATTCCATTAGTTAATAAGCACCAGGCCTTTGGGCCTCCAATGATTATTAAACTAATGGACTCATTATCACTCACTTAATGGGAGGCTATGACTTAGTTATCAATATAACTTAATCATTTTTAGGGACCTAATTTTTTTTTTTTTTTTGAGAATTTTATTAAAGGATAGATGAGAAAAAAATATCCAGCCAATTTCAATCCTCCCACTGACTTCACCAAGTCAGATTAAAAAGGATTTAATTAAAGCTGGCATTAGGAGCACCTAAATCAGTCAAACTGATTTACCTAGACATGGGTGAGCCCTAATCACCAAGTGATCTAATCAAAACCTAATTCACCAGGTTGGCCAGGTAAGTGAGATCAGTGGTGGGGATAAGCCATTAACTCGTCAGTGATCAAATCACTGCGAGTAGCTCCTGCTTAAAAACCACTGGTCAAACTGCCAAACTTACCTTAGACACCAACCGGTTCATTAGTTTTAATTTGATCAACTTAGTAAATAGGGTTCCACCACATAGCCATGAATTAAGTCCATCTTGGTCTAGTTAAAGACATGGACCCATTCAACTACAACTATTGGAGTTGAGTCTAGAGTATCCTTGACCTAATCTAATTCAACTTTTGATTAGATTTGACCAATTACTCTAATTTAGTCCATTTCTTTAAGCTAACCTTAGGTCTAACCCAATTATGGACCTAATCCATCTAACCCATTGACCCACAAGTTTATGCAATTGTCTTAAGTCTTAATTCACAATTCTAGACCTACTAGACAATACTTAATTCTTTTAATTAAGTATTTGGGCTGATGGGTCAGGGTTTGGCATTTCGAAAATAATTTTCAAATTTGAAAGGTTTTATTTTTTGTTCACCAAATATGTTGACTCATTTCACAAATAGATCAGCACATTTCATAAATAGCAATCTTATTACTAATTACATAACAGAAAAAACTCAATCAAAATAAATCATGAATATTCTTTTAGATCTAATCTAACACATTCATAATAAATTTTACAATTAAACCTTTACAATTAATTCTTTTCGCTGCTTCATCTACAAGGGATATAATTGCAGTGGCACCCCTACTGCCATAGGAGACCCCATCGAATGGGAGGAGAGGGCCTTTAAACCCTACTTTTCTCCTATGACCGGACGGCCATGGCAACCAACCCAATTCGATTACTTGCTACTTGGATCAAGTATATCTAAATATACCAATTTCAAAATTTAAATTTCAAATTTTAAATTTTAAATTTTGAATTTTGAATTTCAAATTTCAAACAAATTTCAAATTTTAAATTTTAAATTTTTAAATTTCAAATTTTGAATTTCAAATTTCAAATTTTGAATTTTAAATTTTAAATTTCAAATTTAAAATTTTAATCAAATTTCAAATTTTAAATTTTGAATTTCAAATTTTGAATTTTGAATTTCAAATTTTGAATTTTAAATTTTTGAATTTTGAATTTCGAACAACTTTCAAAATTCAAATTTTAAATTTTTAAATTTTAAATTTTAAATTTAAACTTTTAGATTATAACTTAATCTACGCATGTAAATATATATATCATATCTAAGAACCCGCTCTGATACCATTTGTGGAGAAATTCAGTGCAGGGGTAAAATGATAATTTTAAAACTTTTTCAAAATCATGATTTTATAGTGGAAAAATATTAATTAATATAATTAATTAATATAAATTTATCCTACACTAGGATCTCAATATGATATATAGCATGCATGCATTTAAATTTAAAATTCAAATTTGAACAATAAATACTTTATTGTAATGTGTTCAGAATACAATACCTTTGTGCGAGTAGTAGATCGCCACAATCTGATCACCGTCGGGAGAGTCTGATTATTGTGATGCAGTCACATAGTGTGTCTGACCTCTGTGGATCATCCACATGAAGCTCCCAGTCTGATCGACTCCTCACGAGTGCTAGCTCGTTGTAGAGCCCTTTTGACGGTCGATGCTGATCGAACTCCTTCGATCGATGTCTGTCGATTCTTCAGATACTCTGGATCATCAACAGATGTGCTTGAGAGGATGTTGAAGATCTTTCTGAGATTTTATGGCTCACAACATTCGTAGCTCACTTTCTCACTTCCCGAACCCTAGGCTAAAACTCTAGGGAACTCACCGAAAACCTTGCACCCACTTTTTTTTTCTTTCTTTTTCTCTTGGAAGGATATGGACTTTCTTCTCATGCACAAGACTTCTCACGCTCCAAAATTTTTCTCCAAAAATCTCCTTCTTGCATGCCCCACTCTTCTCCTCCTTTTATAACAATGTCAAACGTCTTATCCAAAAGAAAAGATAAAGATGAGTAATTGCACATTTGAATTCAAATCAAATTTTGAATTCAAATGGACACCAACTCATCCCTTATCCACTAAAGGCGTGAGGCATGGCTTAAATTATGCATGGAGTGATTTCATGAGAAATCTTTTCTCATGTAATAAATGGAGCATAAAAAAAGGGATAAGGCGCAAAGATTGATTGCCCATTCAAATTCAAACTTTATTTTGAATTTGAATGGCCAACCAATCATCCTTATCCATTCAAATGGCACATTAAAGTGGGGCATGGAGAGGGCTTGGCGTGAGGAAAAAATTCATGAGAAGTTCCTTCTCATGAATTCAAATGGGTGCAATGGAAGTGAGGTGGCGCATGGAGATTGGGTCAAGGTGGTTTAATTATTTAAACCAACCTAATTGAACCAAATAAGTTAGGTCCAAGTAGATTAATTTAAATCTAAATTAATTAAGCTTAATTAGGCTTAATAAAATCTTAATCAAATCAGGAATTGACTAAGCCCAACCCCTGATCAAATCAGGGACCAAACCATCTTGACGATTAGGTCAACTCTTAACCTAATCGGGTCAAACCCAACTGAATCCAATTCAATTGAACTTGATCCAAAAATAATTACTCCATCAAATTGAGTTAATTAATGATCAAATCATTAATTAAACCTCTCATAAATTTTGAGTCCAAATCCGATGGGCAATCGGGCATCAGAATTCATCGATATGTAACCCTGATCGAAAAGTCCCAACCAGTGGGACTCTTGATCCCGGTACCCATAATGTGTGGAACTCATGATTAGAGAATCCTGATTCTCGATCATCGAGTCTCAAACATGTAGGATTCTATATCAACCATCAGATCAGATAGGAACCTCTAATGTGTGTGACCCCGTAGGTTCGAACCTAAGCCGGTAGCACAGGAACCAATTCCTATACTAATCGAAGTGACCATCTAGTAATGGTACCCGATGTTCGGATAGATCGAAGAGTTGTAATCGCAACACTCAGAACCTACATGAATATGGTTACTGTATAATTCATCCTTTTGACCCCTGTATTTAGGATGACTCAGGGTTAAACTGTCAACCCTGATCAAATCATCCGAATCGTGCTCAACTCAAACAGTCCTGTGACTCCTCACAAGGACTATCCTGGACAAGGTTTTGCTAAATTGAAAACGACTGTACACAGCTCCTAAACTAGAGTGGTCAATCCCATCTTGACACACGTACCGACAAATCAAGTACTTGACTACATCCAGCAGCCTTCCGTCACTGAATTAAAAATTTAGGTAGTCCAGTGCCTAAGTGCAGTGAGTTGCTTGCAAGTCACCGTGGCGATCTCAGGTCGGAGGGATATTTATACCCATATTCCATCGGAGCAAATCTTGACAGTAGAAATAGCTCCAGAG
The DNA here is from genome assembly GCF_000442705.2 of Elaeis guineensis. Taxonomy (NCBI): domain Eukaryota; kingdom Viridiplantae; phylum Streptophyta; class Magnoliopsida; order Arecales; family Arecaceae; genus Elaeis; species Elaeis guineensis. The sequence continues at coordinate 68,341,947 of NC_025999.2, forward strand.
TCAGTCACGTTCAGTGCAGATGTACCCTTACATCTCACCTGTATGCCATACCAGTGTCTCCACACTCATTGGTTAAGAGGACAACCAACTTATATGGCACACAACGACCTATGCTTGATAAATATTATCTCCTTGGTAACAACGTATCATTTGGTCGCGAACAGATTTAAGGACTAAACGATAAATCCTCCTATGTTGAGTCTAAATAGTCCTAAGGACTTCACCACAAATAGGAGTTCATTAGAAGATGAAATATTTTATGATGAAATAATATCAAAATAATTTTTATTAATATATAATTTATGTACATATACAAAAATGAGCACAACTGTCAACAGGCTGACGATTGACTTTGGACACTATTCCCAACAGTGCTGTCACATTCTTCATATTGTACATGGATGACATCCTCCTGATTGAGAATGATATTTCCATACTGATATCGGTCAAATTATGGTTGTTGAAAGAGTTCACTATGAAAGACCTAGGAGAAGATTCCTACATTCTTGGATAAAGATCTATAGAGATAGATCCAAGAAATGATAGGACTCTCACAGCATATATACATAGAGGAGGTGCTGAAGAGGTTCAACATGAAAAACTCCAAGAGAGTCTTTTGCCCCTTAGACATGGCATTCATCTCTCCAAGAAGATGTGCCCTGACACACCTAAGGAGATCCAATGCATGAGCAGGATCTCTTATGCTTCGGTAATAGAGAGTCTCATGTATGTCATGTTATATACACGTCTTGATATAGCACTTGTCATGAGTATCACGAGTAGATATCAGGCGAATCTAGGTGAAGAACACTGGATTGCTGTTAAAAACATCCTTAAGTACTTGAGAAGGACTAAGGATTTGATGTTGGTCTTTGATGGAAGATCGGAGCTAAGGGATACATCGATTCAGACTTTATAACTGATGTCGATGATAGAAAGTCTACATCATGGTGTATCTTCTTGTGTAATGATGGTGCGATTAGCTGGAAGAGTTTCAAGCAGCTGATCATTACATATTCGATCATGAAAGTCGAGTACATCATCGCCTCTGAAGCTGCTAAGGAAGCCTTTTGGTTCAAAAAGTTCATTGTGGAGCTGGGTGTGATGCCATTGCACTGTACTGCAACAACAACGATGCCATAGCTCTCGCTAAGGAGCCCAGATCTCACCAGAAGTCAAGCATATAGAGCGACGGTTTCATATCATACATAAATACCTCAAGAAGAAGTTTGTTGAGATGCAGAGAGTCGACTCCATGCTGAATGTGGTGGATCCACTGACCAAGTTTCTCAGCCAGTAGAAGACTGAAGCTCACCTTGAGAAGATGGGTCTTAGGTATATGGTCAATTGGCTTTAGGTCAAGTGAGAGTTTGTTGGATTTATGTCCTAGAAGTCAATTATTGGCTGACACATTATATAATTCTTGGGCCTATACTTGTACTTATACTTTTTTTATTATCAATAAAGGACTTTTTCTTTTCAATCATTTTTATGTATCCATAATTTATCTAGAAATTAACAAAAATAATTTTTGTATATTCTTAAAGAGTAAAGAATTTGAGATATACATTAATTAGTGGTTAATTTCTAAATACTCCCGATCAAAGGATCGTCACAGAGGATAGTGATCAATCTATTTGAGATCGATGCACGGTTCACCTTTCTTGTGGACAGATGAGTCTCAGGTCTGCGGTATAGAGACACTGGGATGAAGGTGCAGATGGTTGTTAGAGAATAACTTGCACTGAGCATGATCAACACGAGAATCACATGAATGTCTACTTACTCGTCAGTGATCTTCTCGAAGCTACAATGATGTGAGTGGTCCTTTGACCTGCGGTGTCATTGACTATTCACAGTGAGGCTACTGGATTTGACTGCACGTTTCCTTGGTCCCTAGCCATTTGGATCCTAGCTGTGTATGTTGGCTTCAATAGGTTCAGGTTCGCTGTTTGGAGTAGAATGTACCTAGATGGGATCTATCGATCTTGATAGAAAAAGAGAAGTCCTATGCGATTTATGAGACTGAGTTCAAAAAATCTTTGACCAAAGTAAGTGTGAATACTGAAAAAATTTTTACGAAATTCACAAATGAACTCGAGTCGAGCCAATCTAGCATATGACTAATGATGGGGTCTGACGAGCTCTTCATGACCTCCGTCAAGTCGAAACTCATGATAGAAGGACTGAATCATACGATAACTATACCTAAAGATTTATATTTTCATTCTACTAGGTTGCCACTGCATACTGCTAGGTGTCACTGGTGAATTGTGAGACTCATCAGACGTTATCTTGATGATCGATGGCCCTCGAAGGGTAGAATTGAAAATATTCCAATCCATCGAAAAGAGTTTCGATAATATTATGATAGAGATCATAATATATCTCACTATCAGATAGAGTGAAACCTATGGGGTCACACATTAAGGGATTTAATCTTGAATTTATCAATTGGGCTTATGAAGTGCTAATTGGGTTAGGATTTATTGAAATTCTATTAGGTTTATGAGAACCATGCCAGTACACAGTTAAACCTAATTCTTCTCGAAACTTTGATTTGATCAAGTCCATAGTCTTAAACCTAACCTAAATTTATTTGACTTTAATTGGACTCTTAATTATGAGTCCAAGAGGATTTGATTAAGTCAATTAGTTGGCATAATTATCCTAATATTATCTCTTCTTTATCTCTTAATTATCTCTAAGTATGCATGTGGAATTGATGGAAGAATATATGGTGCATCTTTTTCTTTTTAAAAATTATTGGGCACCATATCCTAAAGGGGCCCACCCCCTCTTATGTGTCATGGCATGAAGGAGAGAGTGGGGTCCATGCTCCATCTCTTTTGGCTAGAGATCTCTTTGTGGGGCGCCAAGAGTTGGCGTCCCAACCACCTGACATGTATTCTATGGATGCCTATTGTACATACTTAAGAGGACTAATTAATTATCATTTATATCTGATTTTATTTGACATAAATCAAATTTAAAAGGTAGAAGATTCTTATGAGATAAGAATCTACCTTTTTAAGTTGATAGGATTCCTAATATGTGTCAGGGTCAGTGTCTATATATAAAGGATGGTCTCTAAAGTTTTACAAAATAAATTTTTGATCAACAAAACTCTCTCTCTCTCCATCCCACACCTCCTCTTATCATTTTCTTCCTTTTCACATCCAAAAGTTGGGTGCTCTCTCTTCCACATACCTAGAAAAAGTTCTAGTGACTTAGAGATCAAGGATCGAGGAGAAGAAGAAGAAGGTTGCAGATCGAGGAGTTAATCTCACAGGTAAAATCAAAGGAGTTGATCAAAGTCTTTAAGGTTAAGGTTCTTCTTGAGAAGAAGAATCTCATACGAGAAGAAAAAGTTTGAGATCGATCTCGGTGGATATCCGTAGAGGCTGGACATGTGTGCGGCTCAACCTTCTACGAATCCGAGATCATCAATAGCGATGAATTTCTACCTGCACAAAGGTAATGAGATCTGATCTCATAATTTTTTTTTAAATTTTAGATTGATAATATGTGCTTTCCTTGGGCTTAGATAGGTTTAGATATGGTACCTTGTATGTGAGGTTAAAGGGTTTAATCCGATTTGTTTTTGCTATTTATTTTCAAAATTTTGAAATCTACACATGCTGCCTATCTAGTTTTCTAACACAAAGAGAATAGAAAAGAAAGAGAGGGGGAAAAGGGAGAGTTCTTAGCGAAAATTTTAGAGAAATTCAGTGGGAAATAGAAGTTCTAGTGGGAATTGCTTGAAAGAAGTGAAAGCTTGCTGTTTTGAAGGAAGAAAGAAACCTGGCTGGATAATAGCAGCAAATGAGTTGTTGGAGGTAAGAACTTTGATCCCTAAAACTAGTTCTCAACTGAAGTTGGAAAGATTTTTATTAGAACTTGGTGTTTGGGATGATTTAAATCATGAAATTCTGATCCTTAAGCTGAAACCAATGAGCTGCTATCTATTTCTTTAAAACCAGCCTGAATTATTCATTAAGTGAGCTAGAATTTGTATTAGTTTAACTAGGAATGAATTAGAAAAGTGAAACAAGGATCGAATTACTAAAATTAAGACTGAATTATGAATTTTTCTAGAGGTATTTCAACAAATAGGCGGAAATTAGGTGGGCTGAACTTGTAATGAGCTATGAAGTAAAACATAGAGTGAATAGTTGAAACCTTTGAGTTTATTTTGAGAATTAGTTAACCCTAATAAGGTAAAAGCAGATGGAAATATTAGGAATTCTTGAATTATGTTAATGGTTTAGCTAATCCTAAATCAAGCCAAGTAGTATAGAATGAAAGTATGAGTTGGAAAAGATAGAAACCAAACCTAACAATTGAAGGATGCATTCATGCACTCATGTATCATATTAGCATGGTAATAACCGGTATGTATCAATTTGATAGAAAAGAAAAAGAAAATTCAACGAATGTCTTGAGTGAGCCAATAAGCAAGGTAGTGCAATAGCTAGCCGGTTGGAGGTGAGTGAATTTCTACCTAACCTTGGTTGTTTTCCTCTATTTTATTAAAAAATGGTTTAATTTGAAAGAAAAGCTGAATTTCTATTATATTATATCTCCCAAAAGTGATGGAAGTTATACTTTAGCATGAAAGTTAGATATGTAATCATTTATGCATAACATCTATAACATAAAGCATATGTGACATAAAGCTAAACCTATGGGGACTGCCACAATGTGTCCAAGGAGATCTAATGATGTCAATGCCCATGCGGGCCCAGTATTGTCGAGAGTGTCAAATCGAGTAGTCGCCAGTAGTCCAATCGATTGGTCGCCAGTAGTATCTGTGCCATGGAGACCTAGTAGTGTCAGACAAGTTGATCAACTAGTCACCAGTGGTAGCAATCGACTAGTCTCCAGTAGAGCCAATGGAGTTGGTAAAGTTGATGGGGTCAAATAAGTCTCAAAGCCAGTCACCAATAATGATCTATCATGGAGTAGCCGATGGTATCCAGTAGCTTATGCATTTAATTGGTCTCTTATATGATATGAACTTATGCATAGTTTCATCATGGTTGAGTATATACATGGTTTCTCACATGACCTGAGTTTTCACATGGCTTGATCCTTGTTTAAATGTCGTGGAGGCCTAGTAGATATATGTGTATAATAGCTTACTGTATTACACAACTTGATTCATCATATGCTTTATATTTATTCTACATATAGAAAAATAAAAGCATATTATGGATATATGATATACATATCCTGAGTATTATGGTTATTTTTCTTACTCTCTATTATTTTATGGATTCTTCACTCATTGGGACTTAGGTCTCATTATGTGGTTTCTTTTATTTTCTGGATAGACTGGAGTATCATAGCATAGCATAAAGATCATCGATATCAATATTTTGGGATTTGTTTGTGTTTGTTTGGGAGGAGCTCATTTTGGGTTATATTTCTAGGATGTACTTTACGTTGGATATTGTATAGAACAGAAAATATTAATGATATGTATTTATAAGCCTCTTGTGAAAGTTATGAAATGGAAATAAAAGTTTGGTGTTATTCTTGAAGTATAGGGGGTAATTTGAATATTATGTTAGTTGAATAGCAGCAAGTTGTATATTAAATTGAATTGTAGCAGGTTATTAGTTCAGTTATCGTTTAGAATTTCCTTTGCCCTTATTATTTAAAGGTGGGGTGTAGCACTTTCATCTGATATTAGGGGTGGGGTGTTACATTCCTTGAGCCCTCGACTGCCTCCCCGAGCCCCCAGCCTGCCTCCCCCGACTGCCTCCTCGAGTCCTCATCCGTCAAATCCCAAGCCCCTTAGCCGCCTCTCGCCTCATCGAGCCCTGACCGCCTCATCGAGCAACTGGCTCATCTCCCCCTAGCTGCCACTGATCCCCTTCTTTCCCCCACCATCGGATCTGGCTTCCTCGAGTCATCGACTGTCTCTCCAAGTCTCAAGCCCCAGCCCACTCCCCAAGCCTTCGAACTGCCTCCCCGAGCTGTTGGACCGTCAACTCGGCCTCCCCCCTTTAGACACCCAGCAATCGGAGTGTCGTGCCGTCGAACCCATCGCGACCCATCGTAAGACCAGCGCCATCGCCAGAGCTACCAGGTGATTTTTAGCGATGGCAATGGCGACGGCTTCATCACCGTCTCCACAACCCATTCTCACCTTTTTAAATTTTTAATATTTAAAATTATATTTATTTAATTAATTTAAATTAATAATATTTAAATTTAAATAATATTTATTAAATATTAATAATATTTAAATTTAAATATTATTAATTTAAATAATATTATTAATAATATTATTTAAATTAATATTATTCTTGAGAGGTGGAACTACTTTGAGAAGCTCTCCGGTGAGAGTAGTCCTATTACCTTCAATGGTAGGGATTCGAGATTGAACCATCATCGGACTAACTCTGGCCTACTCATCTACTTCGATGGTGGTCAAAGTAGCTCAACGATTAGACTCTAGGCCCTAGGCCCAATTCAAAGTTTGAAAAAAAATTTTGGACCAGACTCAAGGTAAGATATGGCCTGGCCCACCCTGGCCCATTTTCAACCCTATTTGTAATCCCGCTCGATATTTTAGAATCTCTAGAATGAGATTTGCCTGGATGCTATACTGGTGTGCTCGCATGGCCTAGTCATTTGGCATGCTTTAAGTTCGCATGTGCAGGACGTACGTTCGGACCATCCCCATTTGCAATGATGTCTTTTACTTAGAAACCCAGTATTTTAAAAATTTTAAAAATATTGCATTGTATATAATGATAGATCCGTCTTTACAAGCTTATGGTTGCCTTCTTCTTATGGTTGTTTTCTTATTTTTTCTGATGATGATTAAAAGTTAATTAATGGATATTGAAGAGAATGGCTCCACAGATTGCTATGGCTCATTTTCTTATTCCCATATTATATCTAAAACCTGATGGGTGCCGATGGATTTTGTTTACTATATTCCTATAGTTGCCTTCTTATTTTTTTTGATGATAATCCAAACTAAATGGATATTGAAGAGACTAAAAAGATAAATGTCAAACATAACTAATCAAAATTTCTAAATCTGTGAGAACCTCACAATGTAACCGATGGCTTCATAAACCACCACAACCTCATCATGATCTAACTAATTGTGTACAAGTACATAACATTTCCAATTCTTGACCAACTCTTCATGCATCATCAAAACAAATAAGAGAAAAATCAGGAGTCATGAAATATTAACAAAAAATTCAACTTATACTTCCATGTATATGGAACTTTCCATCTCAAGTCTATTGGGATTTGGACTCTGCCAAGTATATGGAATTTATGACTCCAATCTAAATGAGGCATTGTGGGAAAAAAGAAAATCGATGTCACCTATCTCAAAATGTGGAGAAAAAGAAAAACAAAGCATGGCCATCTAAATACGTGAAAAAAGGCACGAGGCATCATGAAAATATTGGGCATCATCCATCTCCAAAACAGAAAAAGCTCATGTGAGGCATCCTTAAAAATATCTTGGGATTGACTCTAACATGAAGACTTTTACTAGGTATGGATGGAATCCCATCACACAATGTATATACTTCTTTAACATTGTCTTTGATCTATGACAGATGGCACACCCCAGCAGACCTATCCCTAGACTCGCCAACCGATGTCGATCCTCCATCAGAGAGATCAGATGTTATATAAGATTGTTAGTTAGTATCTATAATGTATCAATAGAAAAATGATTCTCCTCCAACAATACATAATAATATGTTGGTCTGCATAAAAAAGAGGAAGAAGTACAAAAAAAGTATTACCTTTATGCCAGCATGGCTACAAAGATAGAAGTCAAAATTTATCAGGTGACAAATACTTGTGTGAACCACAGTTCCTAATCAAACCATTATAACGTTACTTCCTACTCTAAGCATATAAAATACCATGTTACTTTTATGAATGTGGTACAAAGTTAAAGTATCATAATATATAGTTAAATAAATATGATACATAATTATTTTATTCTGGTACATAGTTAATCCAATATGATATATAGTTATTTTATTCTAGTACATAGTTAATCCAATATGATGCATCGTTATTTTTATTTTCAGAGATTATAGATCAAGTCTTTTTGAGATCGGAGCCGTCACAGTCGAGAAAAAAGCTCTGGAGGAGAGAGCTCTCATGCAGCCAGCTCATATGATTCTGTGGCACATATACCAAGGGATAAACTCTAATACTTTAAATATTTTTTATGTTATTTTATTCTTTATTATCTAATATAATATTTTTTATGATGTCTTAATACTCTCAGATTCGGACATCATGGGGTCACTAGTGACCCCACAGTCATACATAACAGTGCTCGACTTTTAGAGTCAGTGGTGTAGTAGAGGATCTGCCCGACTCACGGCACCTTCGACTCAATCGGAGGATTGAAAGCTCATCCACATTCGAAACTGCTAGTAAGTTCTATCTCTTCACTGAATTTATTTAAAAATTAGCCATTGTAAAGTCTAATATTTATTATTCAAAATCAATTTTGTAGCGTATTTATGGAGATTGGGGTGCCTTGTGTGATTATCGAGATCATTTAATGATTGATGTCGGGGCCGATAAATGAGTTCTCTAGTTGGCCGTTAAGGGCTTATGATGCAGTCTGGGAGATCTTTCTGATAAGTCAAAGATGTTTAATTTTTAAATTTATGATAGGTTTATATTTTATTTATTAATACATGCTTGCTTTTACTTACAGGGTACTATCGATTTGAGACTTCTCAAGATGAGGAGGCTGGTCGTTGGATATTTGAGGAGGTGGCCACCCATAGGTTTCGAGATGGCTATACAGCCTTAGGCAGTCTATCAGACAGCACTCTAGTTCTGAGTCACCATCAAACTGAAAGTCTTACACAGATCACTGGATGCGGATAGATATATGGGAGGCTCTCTATAACCAGTGGAGTACTGAGGAGTACTCTAATAGGTAGCAGAGGGTACGATAGAATCGATTTGCCCAGTAGCATCCGATCAAGCGCACTGACGGCTCCATTGGCATATATATTGTGGCCGATAGATTGGTAACAATTCTATACTTAAATTAATTTCATATTGAATTGATCATATATATATATTAATTAATTTAATTTTATTATTTATTTATTATAGACATGACAGTTGGATCGACCATCAGGATAACTGTAGATATAGGAGCTACACACCAGTCTAGGAGGACTGGTGATTACTTAAATCTTCGATCTTGACAGATCACAGTAATAAACTTAAAATATTATTTATTAAGTTTTTATATTTACTGATATGTATGTACTAATAAATTTTTAAACTGTATAGGCAGATGACACAGAGTATCTCGCATCACGACATGGCGAGAACCCATCTTCTCAGCCCCTTCTTGACCTCGAGGGATGGCTTAAAGCCATCGAAGGGATGAGTAGGAGCTGGATGATAAGATTCAACCACAGCTTCGACCCTCCAATAGCTTGATACTCTTCGTTGACATCCTCCTCTTAGGGCTTGACGACTTAGATGCGGGCTGATGCACATATAAAGGAGGTCGTGGAGAGGCTTTGGAGCCAGCAATCTCAAAGCTTCTGAGACACCATCTGTGATATGATCATTAAGATTCTTCGAGATCCATATCTGTGCAATCAACTAATCTCGTTGTCATAGCCATCACAGTAGATAAGTCTATTAATAATTTTTTTTACTTATTTTAAAATTTTATATTTAAAAACTTCATATATTTAGGCTTTAAGTCTGAAAAGTAGATCTAGGAGGTAAAAATTTAATCTAACCATCTAAACGATGGGTTGGGGGTGTCTATAGCTCTGTATCATTAAATGAAATGTATAAAAATAATTTATTCAAGAATCAGAGTAGTATATTAAAATATATATTTCTATATCGATATATATGCTTTCATATCGAAACTTATTAATAATATTTTATTTTCTTCATTATAGGATATTGAAATATCCAGCTCTCATCTATCAGTTGCTGGAGAGGATGTACAAGAGCAGGAGAAGAATAAAGAGGATGACGAAGAGGATCTTACATGATTTTTTTTTTGATATGTACATAATTTTTAAACTTGTAAAGTAGTATAAATTTATAAAATTTATATTTTAAATAAAATATAATTAATTTTTTATTTATGATTATGTTAAATAATTATTATTTTATTTATAACAAATTTTAAAAAATAATTATAAAATAGGTTTTAAAATATTTAATTATAATTTTTTAAAAAAATAAAAATTATTAGCGATGGTATTAGTGTTACTAATAGTTTTTTTTAAATTTTAATTAAAAAATAAAAAAATTATTAGTGATGGTAGTAGCGATGATAACTTCTATCGCTAATAGATTTTTAATACTTTAATTAAGAAAAAAATTAAAATAATTAGTGATGGAAGAATTTTTATTGCTAATAATAGTAATTAGCGATGAGGTTATTTCTATCAGATTTTTAGTGATAGCAAAATAACTATTAGTGATGGCAATTAGCCGTCACTAATAGTTTGACTTTTTGTAGTGGATACCCCAAGATTTTCTCTATCAAATGCAACCGATCAAACACCCCAAGAGAGGATGTAATATCTAATCCCATAGCACAAATATCAAAGCATAAAATAACAAAAAAAAAAGAATTTGGGCTAGGACATGCATTGCACATGCTAGAATTAGCATGGAAGGGAGAAATACGTGAACTCCTGAAGGAGTTCTCTTGCGATCAAAAAATCAAAATCACTCGGATATCCAAATAAAAATCAAACTAAAACTCTTCCCTTTGAGATCTATTTAAAGGCCTCCACTCCCTTGATTCTTCCTCACTGAAAAATCATCGAAGTTCGCTGCCTTGATTTATCGATGGTTATATCTTGATTTGGCCATCAAAAATTGACCTAGTTCCCATCAAAGATCAGGTAAATCATCTAAACCTCTTCCCCTCAATCTTCCATAGTTGTTAAAGTTTGGATTTTAATCAATTAGTGTCGAGATTTTTCCTCAAAAGCCTGATTCTGATTTCCCCTAGTTATTCCATGTTTAGTCTTGATTTTTTTGGCATCATTTTATCATCGTTGGTCACTGGACCAGGCCGGCTGTTACCACCATCGCTTGCCCCCCAACCAGAAGGAGGACCTCCTTGGCATTGGAAACTAGGGGAAGAAGGTCCCATGTTTTCTGAAAGAAAAGAGAAAAGAAAGAGGATGCGCGAGTCCTCTGTTCTATGAGAAAAAAAGAAGAAAAAAAAAAGAAAAAACAAGACAAAGAAAAGAGAGAGAGAATTTCTCTTTCTTCTTTTTCTCCCTTCTTTGAGTTTGAATCTCCACTTTCTCTCTTTAGAAGTTTTATTTTCTCTCTCTAAAATTTTCTCTCTTTAGATCATTTTTCTCTCTTAATTAATTTCTCTCTCTAGAAGTCATCTCTCTAAAATTAGCCATTGAAGGGATTTCTGTTAATGATTCTGATCCGATCTTAATATAGAGTGTCTTGATCTATGGTCATCAGATAGCGCGTCGGTATCCATCTTGAACAGATCGGATACCTTTAAATTTGATCATCCTTAATTGGATAAAGTTAACATGATTGGATCGACCCAGACTATAGGATATGACTACCGTTCATCATATCTTTCTTAATTATTTATGTTCTTTCTGATTATTGGACTCAATTATGTTTAGGGGTATATTTATCTCAAAAAGAAAATATTTAGCAGAGGGATACTATGATCTAATTTATGAATTGAAGATTTTAAAAAAAAATTATAAAATTATATAGATTTGTTGGAGTGCGTATGAGGTAAATGATACTTCACTTTTTATAGATTTATCGATAAATTATTAAATATTTTTTATATTAAAATATACATAATTTATGGATTTGATGCATGATATTTTGAATTATCGAATATATTTTTTTTGAAATATTGAATGATTTATAATCAAACATATTAAGTGGGATATGAATCATTCTATTGATTTTATTATTGCATGGTTTATGAGCTTTCTGAATTGGAATATAAAAAGTATTTTGATTTGAGATAGATTTTTACTCGTAGTCTGACTATATATCGAATCCTGCTAGTAGGGGTTGAATGCTGGTAATTACTTTGATCTCCTGCCAGTGGGGTGGTTAAATGCTAGAAATTTGATACCCTGCTAATGGGGTTTATGCATTGATTATTTTAATTTAATTCATGATTATCGAGATAAATATGATGTTTTGAAAGAATTCGATTTATGAATGAAAGTGAATTTGTATGGATCTTATTTGATTAGTGATGTATGTTATGAATTGATGCATCTTGCATGCTTATTTTTAGTATATTATTATTACTTGATTTATCTAATTAAAGTATATATTGCTTACTGGACTGTCTAGCTCATTAATTTTATTTTATTATTTTTATAGATTTAGAGATCTAGTTTGACTCGGAGATTCAAAATGAGAGAGTGAACTAGAGGCAGACCGTGATATTTTATTTTAAATTAGGATTTATTAAGATTTGAGGTAAGACCATGAAATTTTTTTTTGTAAGATATTTAATTTAGTTATTTGAATTAAAGTTAAATATTAATTATTTAAATTTTATTCCGCTGTTGCTTTGTAACATCATAATAAGATGCCTTACATGCTTGTGGGGAGGGTTCTTCATAAGTATGCAGTGATTGTCATGACCTCTAAACTCATGACCTCAGATTAGGGGCATGATAGAGGATGTCGGATCGAAGATCGAGGAGTGGCTACTCACTTCATCCGAAGTGACAAAATCATTTTGGACTCTAGAGTGGGGGGCAAGTATTATGGAGGTTATCTGTCATCCAATCCAACATCCCTTTTTCGAATTATGATCGAGCACTCATCGATGCAGTAGCCTCAGAGATTGAAAGAAGATCTAAAGAACCACGATGAAGCAACCAAACATTGTTGGCTTCTATTCGTTCTCTTAATCGGATATCTATCGACCTTGAAGTTGGGATCCTATGGACGATGATGAACATAGCTTGGCAACCTGCATGGGTGTTGACTAAAGGTAGAACCTTGGCTCAGCACAGACCTTAGGATATCGAACTATTTTTCGATATAGGATGCTAGGTATAAAATCCCCCCCCCCCAGCCAAAGTTCGTGTCAGGAGTGACCACTCAGGAATTCTACCGGCGTCCGACCTTCGGCGACATCTCTCCGGCGACCGAGCCTCAGCAGCATTCCCAAGTTCTGCCAGTGGATAAACCTCCGCCAGCGTCGATCAGATTCTTCACGACAGATGGACTCCTACGGGAGCCGGACTTCATCCCCGACTTCTACTGTAGGTAGACTTCACCCGGACTCTTACGGGAGCCGGACTTCATCCCCGACTTCTACTGCAGGTAGACTTCACCCGGACTCCCACGAGAGCCGGACTTCGTCCCCGACTTCAACTGCAGGTAGACTTCGTCCGGACTCTTACAGGAGCCGGACTTCGTCCCCGACTTCAACTGCAGGTAGACTTCACTCGGACTCCAATGGGAGCCGGACTTCGTCCCCGACTTCAACTGCAGGTAGACTTCGTCCGGACTCCTACGGGAGCCGGACTTCATCCCCGACTTCTACTGCAGGTAGACTTCACCCGGACTACGGGAACCGGACTTCATCCTCGACTTCAACTGCAGGTAGACTTCGTTCGGACTCCCACGGGAGCCAGACTTCATCCCCGACTTCTACTACAGGTAGACTTCGTCCGGACTCCTATGGGAGTCGGACTTTGTCCCCGACTTCTACTGCAGGTAGACTTCACCCGGATTCCTACGGGAGCCAGACTTCGTCCCCGACTTCAACTGCAGGTAGACTTCATCCGGACTCCTACGGGAGCCAGACTTCGTCCCCGACTCCGGCTGCAGGAAGACTTCATCCAGACTCCTACGGGAGTCGGACTTCATCCTCGACTTCTACTGCAGGTAGACTTCATCCGGACTCCTACGAGAGCCGGACTTCATCCTCGACTCTGGCTGCAGGAAGACTTCGCCCAGACTCCTACGGGAGCCAGACTTCGTCCTCGACTTCAATTGCAGGTAGGCTTCGTCCGGACTCCTACGGGAGCCGGACTTCATCCTCACCTTCAATTGCAGGTAGACTTCGTCCGAACTCCTACGGGAGTCGGACTTCGTCCTCGACTTCGATTGCAGGTAGACTTCGTCCGGGCTCCTACGGGAGCCGAACTTCATCCCCGACTTCTACGGCAGGCAGACTTCGTCCGGACTCCTACGGGAGCCAGACTTCATCCCCGACTTCAACTGCAGGTAGACTTCGTCCGGACTCCTACAGGAGCCGGACTTCATCCTCGACTTCTACTACAGGTAAACTTCACCCGGACTCCTACGGGAGCCGGGCTTCGTCCCCGACTTCAACTGCAAGTAGACTTCATCCGAACTCCTACGGGAGCCAGACTTCATCCCCGACTTCTACTACAGGTAGACTTCGTCCGGACTCCTACGGGAGCCGGACTTCGTCTCCGACTTCTACTGCAGGTAGACTTCACCCGGACTCCTATGAGAGTCGGACTTCGTCCCCTTCTTCAACTGCAAGTAGACTTCGTCCGAACTCCTACGGGAGCCGGACTTTGTCTCCGACTTTGACTGCAGGAAGACTTCGCCCAGACTCCTACGGGAGCCGGACTTCATCCTCAACTTCTACTGCAGGTAGAGTTCATCCGGACTCCTATGGGAGCCAGACTTCATCCCCGACTCTGGCTGCAGGAAGACTTCGCCCAGACTCCTACGGGAACTGGACTTCATCCTCAACTTCAATTGCAGGTAGGCTTCGTCCGGACTCCTACGGGAGCCGGACTTCATCCTCGCCTTCAATTGCAGGTAGACTTCGTCCGGACTCCTACGGGAGTCGGACTTCATCCTCGACTTCGATTGTAGGTAGACTTCGTCTGGGCTCCTACGGGAGCCGGACTTCATCCCCGACTTCTACTGCAGTCAGACTTCGTCCGGACTCCTACGGGAGCCAGACTTCGTCTCCGACTCTGACTGCAGGAAGTCTTCATCCGGACCCCTATGAAAACCGAACTTCGTCTATAGAAAGCCTCTGACTGGGCTCCTACCGCAGATGGCCCTCGCCTATAGTACTAACGCTCAAGGCACCTAACGGTAGACGGCCCGCCAGCAACATCCGAGCTCCTTCCAGATGGATGGCCACCTCTCTCCGTCAGGTGCTTCAATCGAGCTTCGGCCGACAGGTCTGGACTCCCTGACAGGCCACAGTAACGGCCACGACTCTGCTCCACCTCCTACGACGGATTCTGTGCGGCTCCACCACTCTCCGCAACAGGCTCCACACGGCAGGCCGCAGTAATGGCCATGACTCTACTCCACTCCCTACGGCGGATACTTCGCGGCTCCACCACTCCCTGACGAGTCACGACAACGGACGCCGCTCCACTCTCCGCAACAGATTTCACGTGGTGAGCCATGGTGACAGCCATGACTCCACCCCATTACTCTTCGTAATAAACTCCTCCTGGCTCCGAGCGGCCCGCTATTAGGTGGTTACAAACGTCGCTATCAATCTGTTGCTCCCTCCGCCTATAAAAAGGGGGCCCCAGATACGTTATTCTCTAAGCTCTAATTTCTATCCCAAAACTCTGCTAAAATTTTTGTTCGAGCACTCCATTCTTGTTGAGGTAGAGAACTGACTTGAGCATCGGAGGATCTTGCCGGAGCAACCCCAACTCCAATTTAGACTTCCTTTGTAGGTCCCGATGGCGACCGCGACTCCCTCGACTCCAGCTTCTCCGATGCAGGCAAATTTTTGCACCAACAGGATTGGCGCTAGAGGAAGGGGTGTGTCTTCGCAGTACCCTTATTCTTAAAGGAGCGCTCAATGGGACCGCCTCCGATCATCTTTTCCGACGTCCTCTCCTCCTTCTCCCGTTAGATCTTCGCCCGATGCCTCCCCGCAAAGCATCCACACGGCGATCCATGGCCTCTGCGGCCAGATCTCAGGCTCCGGCCTCGCCTCCAGTTTCCTAGGCTCCTCCTCCTCCGGTAATGACTGTCGGCATGGAGCGGTCAGACAATCGGCCTCCAATGAATTTCGCCAATACCATCTCGGAAGAATCCCGGCGGGGAGCGACCGACATATTGGCCAGACCTCCCAAGCAGCAAAAGATTGAGGAATCCATAACTTTCACTGAAGAAGATGCTCGGGGAGTTCAATTTCCTCATAATGACACAGTTGTAGTTTCCTTGAATATAGCTAATTTCGATGTCCGCCGCATTCTTGTTGACAATGAAAGTTCAACCGACATTTTGTTCTACGACGCCTTCTCAAGAATGTCCATCCTTGACGGCCATTTGGGACCGATTAGCTCCCCTCTGGTAGGGTTTACCGGCGATGCTGTCCCGGTGGAGGAAGTAATAACTTTGACTGTAGCTGCGGGTCGATATCCAAGACAATCCAGGGCTCTGGTGAATTTTTTAGTGGTGAAGGCACCGTCAGCCTACAACGTAATCCTCGGCCGACCTGGCCTCAACACTCTCCGGGCCGTCGTGTCAACCTACCATTTGAAATTAAAATTTCCTACCAACCAGGGGGTCGGAGAAGTCAGGGGAGATCAAGCCCTGGCCAGACACTACTACAACATGGCCTTGCAAAGAAGTGACCAATCCGACCTTTGTCCAGTTGATGGGCTGGACGCCTGCGATGACCTCGCTGAGGAGAGGGGTGGCCCAATCGAAGATCTGATTTCGATCCCTTTGAACGACGGGAATGCGAAGCATGTGGTGAAGATCGGCTCCAACCTGGGGGAAGAGGTGCGGGTGCATCTCATCGATTTTCTATGAAAAAATGCGGACGTTTTCACTTGAGTTCCAGCAGACATGCCGGGGATTGACACGAAAGTCATGGAGCACCGTCTGGCCGTCGATCCAAAGCATCGACCGACGAAAGAAAAAATCAAAGGTCATGCACCGGAGAGGCAGAAAACGATAGCCGAGGAAGTGGACAAACTCCTGAAAGTCGGATTCATTAGAGAAGTCAATTATCCCGACTGGATTTCCAACGTCGTCCTAGTCAAAAAGGCAAACGGCAAGTGGAAGATGTGTATAGACTTCAAAAAGCTGAATAAAGTCTGCCCAAAGGATAGCTACCCTCTGCCCAGAATTGATCAACTGATGGATGCAACCTCGGGCCATGAGCTTCTCACCTTTATGGATGCATTCTCCGACTATAATCAAATCAGGATGGCACCGGAAGATGAAGAAAAGACTGCTTTCATTACTAACCGTGGCCTTTACTGTTACAGGGTCATGCCTTTCGACCTCAAAAAATGCAGGCGCAACCTACCAACGGCTGGTGAACAAAATCTTCAAGGAGCAAATCGACCGTAATATGGAGGTCTACGTGGACGACATGCTCGTGAAAAGCAAATCTTCCATGAACCATGTCGCCGACCTTGAAGAGACCTTCGACGCCCTCTGGAAATATAAGATGAAGCTGAACCTGACTAAATGTGCTTTCGGAGTGATCTCGGGGAAGTTCCTGGGCTTCATGGTATCGGGGTGCGGAATTGAAGCCAATCCAGAGAAAATTCGCGTCATCCAGGAGATGGCCGCCCCGAAGTCGATAAAAGAGGTTCAGTGCCTTACAGGGAGGGTAGCAGTCCTGAATTGCTTCGTTGCGAGGTCGGTCGAACGGTGCTTACCCTTCTTCCAAACCCTCAAGCGGCCGAAGAACTTCTGTTGGACCGCTGAGTGCCAACAGGCGTTCGAAGAGCTAAGAAGCTACCTCGGCTCGCCTCCGTTGTTGGCGAAGTCCAAGCCTGGAGAGGAACTATTTTTGTACCTAGCGGTCTCCCCCATGGCTCTCGCAGCAGTCCTTATCAAGGAAGAGGCAAAAATCCAACGGTCGATCTACTATGTCAGTCGCGCATTGAGAGACGTCGAAACCAAGTATACTAAATTAGAGAAACTAACCTACGCCCTGTTGATTGCAGCCTGGAGGCTCCAACCCTACTTCCAAGGGCACACTGTAACGTTACTCACCGACCAACCAATCAAGGCAATTCTGCATCGGGCGGATGCCTCTGGGAGGATGGCAAAATGAGCGATCGAGCTCACAGAATTTAACATCAACTATCGACATAGACCAGCAGTGAAAGCCCAGATATTGGCAGATTTTATAGTGGAGTGCACTATCCCAGAGGAGGCTGAATCTGAATAGGGTGAAATTGACGGCCTGGAGCCCCGACCGAACTCCCCCGAAGAAGAAGCAGACCCCCCTGGTTGCTTTTGGGCCCTCTACGTGGATGGGTCTTCCAACATGTCGGGCGCAGGCGTGGGCCTGATCTTGATCAGTCCAGAGGGAATCATCATGGAGTACGCTCTGCGCTTCAAGTTTTCCGCAACAAACAATGGAGCAGAATATGAAGCTCTGATCGCAGGATTGAAGATCGCCAAAGAGTTGGGAGTAGATCGGCTCCAAGTTCACAGCGACTCTCAACTGGTAGTGGGACAAGTCAGCAGAAACTATGAAGCACGGGAGGACAGCATGGCTAAGTATCTTGAAAAGGTAAAGGAGCTCATTCCTGCCTGTAGTAGTGTTGCTCCTAGATTGATTTTGATGATTACAAAGCAGATTGAAGGGATACAAATAATTTTAAATTGAAAAAGTCCTTATGCTCTTCAAGGGCAAAATCATAATTTTGCTAAAATCCTGATTTGATAGTACCATTTGGTAGAATAAATGATTTGAAATCTATTGGTGAAAATTTTATGATTTTTGGACTTATATTTTTGAAGTTATGAAGGTTTGAAGTGCATGAGTCGACTCATGAGTCAACTCATGTCACTGTGAGCTGATTGGCACGCAAAAATCACCCATGGCACGCTGGATTTTTGGCTTGGCACGACCTGTGAGTCGACTCATGAGTCGACCTCTACTGATTTGAGCCAAAAAAATTCTAGAAACCAGATCTCTGGTCTTTGCAACAGAGGTCGACTCATGAGTCGACCCCTGAAGCATGAGTCGACTCATGAGTCGACCCCTGCGACGGAAATCATCCGCAACGGCTAGTTTTTTGCCCATTTTAATTACCTTTTATGCTTCCTAAAAATGCTCTAACGGCTCTTTATCTGTCTAAATTATTTTCTCTTATTTCTTATTGCTATAAAATATTTCAAATGGTGAAAGAAATTGCAGATCAAAAAGGAGAGATCAAACATATATACAAAAGGATCCAAAATCTACACAAGAAAGCCTGAAATCAACGAAATACCCAAAAGAAAAAGAGAGAGGATCCACAATATACAAGAGAGATTATGAAAGAGAAAAGCAAGAGCATTCAAAGAGAGGATCTTTCAAGCATATTGTTCAACCTTGATCAAGAGATCTTTCAAAGCCTTCAAGAAGTCTTCAATCAAAGATCATCTTCTTCTCAAGTATTCATTCAAGCGTTCATCCACCTTGAGAAAATCCAAAAAGAGGATTCTTCATTTGAGTAAAGTATTTTTATTGTTATATTCGCTCATTTAAGGAGCTGTTATTGTATTAATTTGTGCTCTAAACTATCTTAATATTTGTGAGTAATTGTTCTTGTTTTTGGAGGATTTCCAAAACAAGGGAAAGTTGATCCGAACCTGAAATCGGAGTATTTTGGGTTGACTTGTACCCGGGAAACAAGTAGACTAGCTTGGGATAGCTAGTGTCGGAGTTTCCGATGGTTTGTATTCAGGTTGAATACAAGTATAGTGGATTAGAATTTCCAAGTAGGAGCTTGGGGAGTGGATGTAGGTGCAAGGTTGGCACCGAACCACTATAAATCCTTGTGTTTGTAGTGTGCTTTATTGTTTCTCTTTATTTCTTTATTATATCCTTGCATTCTTGCTTTAGGAAATTAATATTGATTTAAAGTCTTTGTTCTCATTCATCATAAGTAATTAATTAAGCCTAAAATTTTTAGAAACCCAATTCACCCCCCCCCTCTTGGGTTGCATAGCTGGGCAACAAGTGATATCAGAGCTCGGTGCTCTAGCCCTTCTTTGATCTAACAATCAAAGAGCCAAAGATCTATGGCAACCCATGTCGGTAATTCTCTAGCCGAGGGGCAATCTACAAACCGACCTCCACTTTTCAATGGGTCTAATTACACCTATTGGAAAGCTCAGATGAAGATATTCATACAAGTACTCGACTATGATATGTGGAGTATCATAGTGAACGGTCCTCACACATCCACCAAGATTATAGATGGTGAGGAGTCAACCAAACCCGAGAAAGAATGGGATGAGGTTGATAAGAAATTGGCACAATTAAATGTCAAAGCTATGAATGTTCTTTATTGTGCACTAGATGTAAATGAATTTAATCGCATTTCTACTTGTGCTTCTGCTAAAGAAATATGGGATAGGTTAGAAGTAACCCATGAGGGAACAAATCAAGTAAAAGAGACTAAAATAAACATGCTAGTGCATAAATATGAATTGTTCAAAATAGAGCATGATGAGTCCATAACTGCTATGTTTACTCATTTTACTGATATAATTAATGGTTTGAAGAGTCTTGGCAAATCTTATACTAACAGTGAACTAGTAAGGAAGATTCTCAGGTCATTGTCAAGAACTTGGGAAGCCAAGGTGACTGCCATCCAAGAAGCAAAGGACTTGAACACTCTACCTCTAGAAGAGCTTCTTGGATCCTTGATGACTCATGAACTTAACATGAAGCAACATCAAGAGGATGAAGTCAAAAAGAAAAGAACCATTGCCCTCAAATCCACAACTTCGCCTGATGATGAAACGGATGACACTGAAGATGAAGAACAGGATGAAGAGATGGCACTCATCACCCGAAGATTCAAGAAGTTTCTAAGAAAAAGGAAACAAGGGATGAGAAAGAAGTCATTCACAAAAGGGAAACAAAGCAAAGAGAAAGAGAAAGATCAACCCCTCATATGCTACGAGTGCAAGAAGCCGGGACATTTCAAATCCGAATGTCCACAACTGAAGAAAGGTCCCAAAAAGTTCAAAAAGAAAGCAATGATGGTGACTTGGAGTGCGAGTGATGACTCAAGCTCCGATGAGGAAACCTCAACAGAACAAGCCAATCTGTGCCTTATGGCACACGAAAATGAGGTAACTTCTGAATCCCCTAGTGAATTTACTTTTGAAGAATTGTATGAAGCATTCAATGATTTAATTGATGAATTAAAGAAACTAGGGATGAAAAACAAAGACTGAAAATGAAAAATCAGTCCTTAGTAGAACAAGCTGAAAACCTTTCAATTGAAAAATCCACCTTGATTCAAGAAAATCAAAGCTTAAAGAATGAAATTAACAAGCTAAAACCTATAGTAGATAAGTTCACCTTAAGTTCAAACAAATTAAATATGATTCTTGACAATCAAAAAGCTGTATATGATAAGGCTGGACTTGGGTATAACCCCTTAAAGAAATAAAAATTTCTGAAGAATATTTATGTAAATTATTCAAGTAACAAGTCTACAAATATTACTTGTCTCAAATGTGGTAGAATAGGACATAAATCATACACATGCCTCAAATCTGCAAACAAAACTATAAAGAAAATATGGGTTCCAAAAGGAACCATTTTGACTAACCTAAAAGGATCCAAGAAAGCTTGGGTACCTAAGACAGAAACTTGACCTTTGCTTGCAGGTGTGTCTAGCATCCCAAGGAGGAAACAGAAAATGGTATCTTGACAGTGGATGCTCGAGACACATGACTGGTGATGAATCACAATTCATCACGCTTGATGCTAAGGATGGAGGGATGGTCACCTTTGGAGATAATGGCAAAGGAAAGATCATCGGGATAGGTAACATTGGTATCACTCCCTCCAAATACATTGAGAATGTTTTATTAGTTAAAGGTTTAAAGCATAACTTACTTAGCATTAGTCAATTATGTGATAAAGGGTATAAAGTAGTTTTTGAATCATCTGTTTGCATTGTGACTAGTCCTGTTAACGATGGCATTAAATTTATAGGACATAGATATGGAAATGTTTATATGGTAGATTTGAATGACTTAGTCAATTTAGACATGCAATGCCTAGTATCCTTGATTGCTAAAATTAATGAGACTAGTTGGCTGTGGCATCGTAGACTTGCACATATTAGCATGCATTCTCTTTCAAAATTAATTAAAAAGAAATTAGTTCTTGGTTTGCCAAAATTGAATTTTGAAAAGGATAGAATTTGTAATGCATGCCAATTAGGTAAACAAACTAGAGTTTCATTTAAATCCAAAAATACCGTTTCAACTTCTAGACCCTTAGAGCTCTTACATATGGACTTATTTGGACCAACTAGAACCACTAGTCTAGGAGGAAAATGATATGGCTTTGTAATTATAGATGATTACTCTCGTTTTACTTGGGTTTCTTTTTGGCACACAAAAATGAAACTTTTCATATTTTCACTAAATTTCATCGAAAAGTCACTAATGAAAAAGGGTTTTCAATTCAAAATATTAGAAGTGACCATGGAACTGAATTTGAAAATCAAGATTTTGAAAATTTTTGTGATGAAAATGAAATTGGCCATAACTTCTCTGCTCCTAGGACACCCCAACAGAATGGGATAGTTGAAAGGAAAAATAGAACTTTAGAAGAAATGGCCCGTACCATGCTTTGTGAAAGCAACCTTCCAAGATATTTTTGGGCGGAAGCAATTAACACAGCATGTTACATTTTAAATCGTGCCTTGATTAGACAATTTTTAAAGAAAACCCCCTATGAACTTTGGAAAGGAAGAAAATCAAACATTGCATATTTTCATATTTTTGGTTGCCGATGTTTTGTATTAAATAATGACAAAGAAAAACTTGGTAAATTTGATGCAAAATCAGATGAAGCAATTTTTCTAGGTTACTCCTCCACTAGTAAAATATTTAGAGTTTTCAACAAAAGAACTTTAATAGTTGAGGAGTCCATACATGTTGTCTTTGATGAATCTAACGATCTTCCTTCAAGGAAGAATGAGGGTGTTGATGATGCAGATTTACTAATAGAAGGTATGAAGGAGATCACTCTGAAAGATTCAGCAACTCCAAAAGACAAGGATCAAGAAGACGAACAAGATGAGAGAGGTGAAGAAATTCAAGAACAACCTCAAGGTACAAATGACCTACCCAAGGAATGGAGGTATGTTCACAACCACCCTAAGGAGTTAATTATTGGTGATCCTATGCATGGGGTAAAAACCCGTTCTTCACTTAGAGATGTAGTTAATCATTGTGCTTTTGTATCTCATCTTGAACCTAAAACTTTTGAAGAAGCAGAAAATGATCATAATTGGATTAATGCAATGCAAGAGGAACTTAATCAATTTGAAAGAAATAATGTTTGGACCTTAGTAGCAAGACCTAAAAATTATTCAATAATTGGCACAAAATGGGTCTTTAGAAACAAATTAGATGAGCATGGAAATGTAATTAGAAATAAAGCAAGACTGGTTGCTAAGGGATATAATCAAGAAGAAGGAATTGATTTTGATGAAACCTTTGCACCTGTTGCTAGATTAGAAGCTATTAGACTTCTACTTGCATATGCTTGCTTTATGAAATTCAAGTTATTTCAAATGGATGTTAAAAGTGCATTTTTAAATGGATATATTGCTGAAGAAGTATATGTAGAACAACCCCCTGGATTTGAAAATCATGCTTTTCCTAATCATGTCTTTAGATTAAATAAAGCTTTATATGGATTAAAACAAGCACCTAGAGCATAGTATGAAGGCTAAGCAAATTTCTACTAAATAATGGTTTTTCAAGAGGTAATGTAGATACAATCTTATTTATTAAAAGAAATCAAAATGATATGCTAGTTATACAAATTTATGTTGATGATATAATTTTTGGGTCTACTAATGAATCCCTTTGTCAAGACTTTGCTAAGCTTATGCAGGGGGAGTTCGAGATGAGCATGATGGGAGAACTCACCTTTTTCCTCGGACTCCAAATCAAACAATCAAAAGAGGGAATCTCCATCACCCAAAGCAAGTACACCAAGGAACTACTCAAAAGATTTGGAATGGAGAACTGCAAACCAATTGGCACACCAATGAGTCCCTCAAGTAAGCTTGACAAGGATGATGAAGGTAAAAGTGTAGACTTAAAATACTATAGAGGTATGATCGGCTCATTATTATATTTAACTGTAAGTAGGCCTGATATCATGTTTAGTGTTTGCTTATGTGCTAGATATCAATCTAATCCTAAAGAATCTCATTTGAATGCTGTTAAAAGAATCCTTAGATACTTAAGTGGTACTCAAACTCTAGGGTTATGGTACTCTAAGGACTCACAAATTGAATTATTAGGATATTCAGATGCTGATTTTGCTGGATGTAAATTAGATAGAAAAAGCACAAGTGGAACTTGCCAATTTCTTGGAGTTAACCTAATCTCATGGTTTAGCAAGAAACAAAATTTGGTGGCACTGTCTACGGCTGAGGCCGAATACATTGCAGCCGGAAGTTATTGTGCTCACATCTTATGGATTAAGCAACAACTCGAAGACTTTGAAATCAAACTTAATGAAACACCAATAAGATGTGATAACACAAGTGCCATAAATCTATCTAAAAATCCAATTCAACACTCAAGATCCAAACATATTGAAATAAGACATCATTTTATAAGAGAACATGTTCAAAACAAAAATATTATTCTTAAATATGTTTGCACTGAAAGTCAATTAGCTGATATTTTTACAAAGGCCCTTAGTGAGGATAGATTCTGTGAAATTAGGAGAAATCTAGAAATTCTAGATCCATATGCCTAAAATTTCTCAATTCTCAAGAATTGATGTCAAATATTCATAGAGCTCAATTTCCATCATTTACCCTGGTCCCAAAAGCTCAAGTTTATCATTCTAAAAACTTATTTTTGAGCAAAACTCCATCTACCAAAATTTTGAATTTTTCTAGAATTTATTCATATTTTTTCTGAATTTCTGAACTTCATGAGTCGACCCCCATGAGTCGACTCAATGGCAAACTTGTAAATCCCACCAACTTTCAACGGGTTCATTGTTTTTATAAGGACCCTGTTCGTGAGACGACTCATCTTTTCATCGTCCTCCTTCCAAAAGCCGTCTTCTCCAAATTCTTTTTGCTCCAAATCCAAGGATCCAATTTGAAGCAATTCTCCCTCCTCCTCTCCACCAAAAATCGCCACCTTGGATAGGGATTTTTTGTGCTTTCTCGCATTATTTGGCGCGGTTGGAACGTGCCCTAGCACTCCACCGTTCTTCCCAAATCCACTTCTTTTCTCCACCAAAATCCTTCTTCGCTCTCTTGTGATCCCTCCTCCACTCAATTCAAGTCTCCTTGCCTGCTACTATATTGAATATGGCTCTAAAGATGAAGCATCCCCAAAGAAGAAAGTCAATCCGTGAGCCTGAAGAAATTGTCCGAAAGAAAAGGCATGCTCAGACGTCCACTGCTCCCACTTCAGTATCTGCTCAAGGTCCCTCTCAATCCTCCATAAGCCCCAGTGTGAATCCTCTTTCTGATAGAAAAGTAGAAACCGGAAAGAATATAGATTTTTGGTTCTTTGAGAAAGAAGGTTTTACTTTTGCAAGTAAGATCAAAAACCAAGGATGGGATTTCTACTGCTCCCTTAAGGAAGTCACCTATGTTGACCTAGTTAGAGAATTCTACCAGAACCTGCATTATGGAAATGGGTCAGTGACTTCAATAGTCAAGGGAATTGATATCTGCTTGGATTCTAGGATATTGGGAGAAATATTATATTTGCCTAGTGAAGGTTATTCTTATATGGAACTCCCAGTAAAAGAAGAGGGGATCAGAATTATTCTAGGGGAAACTTATTCAGGAAGTTTAAAAAAATTGGAAGCAAAGATTTTGTCCATTGAGATGAGGATCCTACATCAGATGGTAACAAAGCTCTTCTTTTTTAGAAGTGGTAGGCATGATCTACTGTCTGGCAGAGATATCTGTATCATGTTTCATGTCATCACTCAGACCCCCCTGAACCTCCCTGCACTTATGATAGAGGCCATGAGAGAAACTTTGAACAGATCCAAGGCACACTTGCCTTATGGTATGGCCCTTACTAGAGTATTTAGGAGGTTTGGAATTAGCTGTGAGGGGGAGGCACCTACCAAGCTATCTCATGTGAACACTTTCAACCAACACAGCCTGCACAGAATGGGAATTACAAAGACTGATGGTGGTTGGATCAAGGGCTCTGAAGAAAGAACTAAGGATAGAGCTGAAACAAGAGCTGAAGATAGAACTGAAGGCAGAGTAGAAGAAGAAGGTCCATCTTCTCCTGTACATGATTTCAGGGCAGCATCACCAGATACCCAGTTCATTCCTGATACAGAGGCTGGCCCTTCAGAGTTTACTAGGATGCCCACACCAGTGTATCAGCCAGAGAGCAGAGCACCTCATTCAGAGTTCAGACTGGCTGACGATCAGATAGAGCATATATCACAGCGTGTGGCTGCCTTGCTATCTAGCCAGTGGAGTAGTACTTCTTTTGCACCTGGAGCTACTTCTTCTGATCAGACCATTACTCTCCACATCTCCACTGTGTTTCAGATGATATCAGATCAGTCCATCTGGATCCAGCAACTTGAAGACACTGTCTGGAGATTGACTGACAGAGTTCTAGACTTGCAGGGGCGAGTTCTAGACTTGCAGGTGCAAGTTCTTGCTTTGGCCCATCCCAAGCCACAGGAGTCAACTATTGAGGTCACAGACCTCACTGCAGAGGCTGGAAGGCTCAGAGGAGCACTAGAGGGAGGATATGAGTTACTGAGGAAAGAGATCCGAGGATCGAGTGAGCATGCTACCACTCAGTTCACTGCTCTACTTCAATCTGTTTCCAGAGCATTGAACATACTTGATTCCATCAGACTCACCCTTTCTGTTCAGTCCTTAGCATCTCAGCGTACTCAGCCACCCAGTTCATCTCGCTCTCCTGCTCGTGCCAGAGGCAGACGGGGTAGAGGACGCACTTCTGATCCATCAGCTTCTCATACCATATCTGATGACTCCGATCCTTGACTTGTCTTGATCATTACTAGACCCTAGGTGTTAGTATCTTGTCTAGGATCTGTATCTGGGGGCCATGTATTGACAATTAGCTGGTTGATTTTTATAATATGAAATATGTATTGAAACAATTATGGTTTTAATGGAATCATCTTTTAACTTCTATTTCTACCTTTTGTAATGATGTTGATCATATTTTGGTTATATATATATTCTCCTTGTTGAAATATTATCTTTTCTTTGTTGTTGTTTGCTGTTAATAATTGCTGTATTAAGGGGGAGCAAACATCTGTGATTAACTCTAAAGGAGGAGAAATTAAAGAATTTTTCAGAAAAAGGAGAAGTTAACCATGTTTGATGATGTCAAAAAGGGGGAGAAATTATTAAACAAAAATTTAAAGAGAAATTTGGTATCAGACAGAAATTAAACAAAAAGCCATCTATCAATTATGAGCAATTAAAGAAAAAGCAATCAAAACCACAAATTATGAGAAATTAATGAATGAATTGAAAATTTAAAGAACAATATCAAAAATACAATGCTAAGTAAAATGCAAATAAGTAACTTTTAAATTACTTCTTTATATATGCTCTGATTTACATTAAAAATTTAAATATGCTCTGATATACTTCAAAATTACAACTTGTTCTGATATGTCTTTTGAAATTTTATTTACCTTGATACATCTTAAGAAATTTATCTTACCCTGATACATCTTAAAATTTTTTTTAACTTGCTCTGACACATTATAAAATTTACTCTGATACATTATAAAACTTGCTCTGATATATTATAAAATTTTTCTCTGATACATTATAAAATTTTCTCTGATACATTGTAAAATTTTTCTGATAACTTTGTAAAATTGTTTTTCTTGCTCTGATAAATTGCAAAATTTATATTTCTCTTGCTTTGATACATCTTAAACTCAAAATGATCTAACACAGTTTCCAAATCAACTCTTAAACATGCTTTGGCACACATAATTATTTTTTTTGTATCAAAAAGTAATTAAAGCACATAAGTATTTTTTTGCTCTGATGCTAAAACTAAAATCAAATGAGAATGAAATTTTCAAAATACAGCTTAATCTGATAACAAAAATAAGTTTTCCGCTCTAACACCAAAATCACATAATCCAATGAGCATATCATCAAATCCTTAAGCAAATGGATAAATTATTTTTGTATATGACCATTTATATTACATGCCAAAAGAATCATACTCTTTTCAAGCATATACACCTATAATGTATTCTTTTGAAATTAGTGTTTCACATAAATGCTTTTGTTTAAATATTTTGTCATCATCAAAAAGGAGGAGATTGTTGCTCCTAGATTGATTTTGATGATTACAAAGCAGATTGAAGGGATACAAATAATTTTAAATTGAAAAAGTCCTTATGCTCTTCAAGGGCAAAATTGTAATTTTGCTAAAATCCTGATTTGATAGTACCATTTGGTAGAACAAATGATTTGAAATCTATTGGTGAAAATTTTATTGTTTTTGGACTTATATTTTTGAAGTTATGAAGGTTTGAAGTGCATGAGTCGACTCATGAGTCAACTCATGTCACTGTGAGCTGATTGGCACGCAAAAATCACCCATGGCACGCTGGATTTTTGGCTTGGCACGACCTGTGAGTCGACTCATGAGTCGACCCACAAGGCATGAGTCGACTCATGAGTCGACCTCTGCTGATTTGAGCCAAAAAAATTCCAGAAACCAGATCTCTGGTCTTTGCAACAGAGGTCGACTCATGAGTCGACCCCTGCGACGGAAATCATCCGCAACGGCTAGTTTTTTACCCGTTTTAATTGCCTTTTATGCTTCCTAAAAATGCTCTAACGGCTCTTTATCTGCCTAAATTGTTTTCTCTTGTTTCTTATTGCTATAAAATGTTTCAAATGGTGAAAGAAATTGCAGATCAAAAAGGAGAGATCAAATATATATACAAAAGGATCCAAAATCTACACAAGAAAGCCTGAGATCAACGAAATACCCAAAAGAAAAAGAGAGAGGATCCACAATATACAAGAGAGATTGTGAAAGAGAAAAGCAAGAGCATTCAAAGAGAGGATCTTTCAAGCATATTGTTCAACCTTGATCAAGAGATCTTTCAAAGCCTTCAAGAAGTCTTCAATCAAAGATCATCTTCTTCTCAAGTATTCATTCAAGCATTCATCCACCTTGAGAAAATCTAAAAAGGGGATTCTTCATTTGAGTAAAGTATTTTTATTGTTATATTCTCTCATTTAAGGAGCTGTTATTGTATTAATTTGTGCTCTAAACTATCTTAATATTTGTGAGTAATTGTTCTTGTTTTTGGAGGATTTCCAAAACAAGGGAAGGTTGATCCGAACCTGAAATCGGAGTGTTTTGGGTTGACTTGTACCTGAAAAATAAGTAGACTAGCTTGGGATAGCTAGTGTCGGAGTTTCCGACGATTTGTATTCAGGTTGAATACAAGTATAGTGGATTAGAATTCCCAAGTAGGAGCTTGGGGAGTGGATGTAGGTGCAAGGTTGGCACCGAACTACTATAAATTCTTGTGTTTGTGATGTGCTTTATTGTTTTTCTTTATTTCTTTATTATATCCTTGCATTCTTGCTTTAAGAAATTAATATTGATTTAAAGTCTTTGTTCTCATTCAGCATAAGTAATTAATTAAGCCTAAAATTTTTAGAAACCCAATTCACCCCCCCTCTTGGGTTGCATAGCTGGGCAACAAGTAGCTTCAACATCAGGCAGATTCCAAGGATGGAAAATACCAGAGCCGATCTTCTCTCCAAGCTGGCTACGCTGACTCCGGTTGAATTGCCCAAGGGTATTCTCTTTGAAGTTCTGAAGTGCCCGAGTGCGGAAGAATCGCGGCCCATGATGGAAATTGACCACGAGCCCAATTGGATCGACCCACTGATAGCATATCTCAGAGACGGAGTTCTCCCTCATGATGCAAAAGAAGCTCGGAAGCTCAGAAATCAAGCCTTCCGATACATCCTTTATGAGGACAAGTTGTACAAGAGATCATATTCTTTGCCCCTTTTAAAATATCTCCAGCCTTCGGAAGCTGACTACGCCTTGTGGGAGGTGCATGAAGGAATCTGCGGAAGCCATCTGGGGGCTAGATCCTTGTCCCACAAGTTGCTCCGCCAAGGATATTACTAGCCGACTATGCATCATGACTCAATTGAATACGTTAGAAAGTGTGACCAATGTCAGAGATATGCCAACATCCAGAGACAGCCCACCACCGAGCTTACACCCTTGAGTACCCCATGGCCGTTTGCGCAATGGAGGATGGATATCCTTGGACCCTTTCCCGTAGCGTCGGGGCAGAGGAAGTTCCTCCTAGTAGCGATTGACTATTTCACCAAGTGGGTCGAGATCGAATCGCTGGCGAAAATCACAGAAGCTAAAGTGCAAGACTTCATCTGGAAGTCAATCATTTGCAGGTTCGGCCTATCGAGAACCCTAATTATTGATAATGGACGGCAATTTGCGGGAGCGAGATTCGCCGAATTTTGTGAGGACCTAAACATCTCCCACAACTTCACGTCCGTAGCCCATCCTCAGGCGAACAGTGAAGCTGAAGTGACCAACAGAACTCTGCTGCAAGGGATCAAGACAAGGCTCGAAAAAGTGAAGGGAACTTGGGCAGATGAACTTTATCATGTGTTGTGGGCGTACCGAACTACCCAAAGACTGCCCACGGGGGAGACCCCCTTCGCTCTAGCCTTCGAAACGGAGGCTGTTATCCCAATTGAGCTCAAGCTCCCGTCGGCACGAGTCGTGGCATTCAACGAGCATCACAATTCGCAAGGTCTTAAAGCCAACCTTGACTTGCTGGAAGAAAAGCGGGAGGTAGCTCAAGTTCGGATGGCAGCCTACAGATAGAAAGTCGCCCGCTATTACAACTCCCGGGTCAAGGATAAAGTCTTTAGAGCAAGAGATCTAGTGCTTCGACGAGCCGCCGTCTCGCAACCTCAGGATCGAGAAAAGCTCGCCCCAAATTGGGAAGGCCCATACGAAGTCAAAGAAGTAGTCCGGCCCGAAACTTATTACCTCAAGGAGCTTGGAGGAGCAGACCTCCCGCGACCATGGAGCTCTGAAAATTTACGAATGTATTACCGGTAACTTCATTTTTAATAAAAGTCTTATATCCACATGTCTTCACTCTTGGCAGGAGCCTATATCGACAGGACGATCGAAACAAACCATGTTAGGAACAAGAGGAGAACCTCATCCTAATATGAGCAAAGTTGAAGGCCCAGTTACATTTAGACCGGATGGAGGGAGAGGCCCTGCAACGCCCATATGTGCCCCCACAGCCATGTTAGGAACAGGAGGAGAACCTCGTCCTAACATGAGCAAAGTCGAAGGCCTAGTTACATTTAGACCGGATGGGGGGAGAGGCCCTGCAACGCCCATATGTGCCCCCACAGCCATGTTAGGAACAGGAGGAGAACCTCATCCTAACATGAGCAAAGTCGAAGGCCCAATTACATTTAGACCGGATGGGGGGAGAGGCCCTGCAACGCCCATATGTGCCCCCACAGCAATGTTAGGAATAGGAGGAGAACCTCGTCCTAACATGAGCAAAGTCGAAGACCCGATTACATTTAGACCGGATGGAGGGAGAGGTCCTGCAACGCCCATATGTGCCCCCACAGCCATGTTAGGAACAGGAGGAGAATCTCGTCCTAACATGGGCAAAGTCGAAGGCCCGGTTACATTTAGACCGGATGGAGGGAAAGGCCCTGCAATGCCCATATGTGCCCCCACAGCCATGTTAGGAAAAAGAGGAGAACCTCGTCCTAACATGGACAAAGTCGAAGGCCCGGTTACACTTAGACCGGATGGGGGGAAAGGCCTTGCAACGCCCATATGTGCCCCCACAGTCACGTTAGGGACAGGAGGAGAACCTCGTCCTAACATGAGCAAAGTCGAAGGCCCGGTTACATTTAGACCGGATGAGGGGAGAGGCCTTGCAACGCCCATATATGCCCCCATAGCCCTGTTAGAGATAAGAGGAGGACCTCGTCCTAACCAGAGCTGAAACCTATTACGTCAGAAATAAGGGAAGAACCTCGTCCCGACACCAATTAAGGTCTGGTCATTCAAGATCGGATGGAAAAAAGGGGACCTTCTCAGTGGCCCTTTCGCGCTCCCGCGACCCCACCAAGAGCAGAGGAAAAACCCTTACTCGAAAAAGAAAAAGGAGAAATGGGAGGGGAGTTAAAAAGGAAAGCGACGGACTGCGTCAATGACGAATGGAAAACAAACAGCATCAAAGATGCAGGGAACCTCGTCCTAGCAGGGATTGGGGTTCTTATCAAAATCTCTGGCCTTCAAGAAAGCTCTCAACGCAAGTCCGAGATAAGACGACTTCCTCAGGGTGACAAGAAGCTCAGACCTCCGAGCTCGAACTCTGAAATGGGGCATCAAATCCGAGCGGCCCCGGACAAATCTGTGGCCATGGATAAAAGGATGGGTCAATACGACGGTAATCGGGTACCTCCAAACGGCATCGATTTCAAGTAAGGCAAAAGTCGAAAGAAGCTTGGCAAGCGACAATTCAACACATAAGTAAAAGAGGTAGCGAAAAATTTCTTTCTCATGTTATTTATTAAATATGCATTACAGAGCCATTAAGACTGAAGAAGAAGGATGACTGGAAAAGCGAGCCGACGCGGCAACGACCAGTAACCTCCAGACGACGTCAAAAAAAAAAAAAAAGAGAAAGAAAAAAGAAAAAGAAGGGAATACAATAATAATAATGGTAAATGAAAGAAGTTCGGCAGGCAGCAATTCGACGTAAAGTGCGGACGAAGTAACAAAATCTTCTTCTCATTCTTGATTAACAAGGTGTACGTTACAAGGCCCTGGGGGCCGAGAAAAAAGAACATTACTACAAGACTCAAAAGGAACACGTTGGGGATCACTTCAAGCTCTCGACTTCTCCCTCCAGCTCCATCCTTTTCAACAGTATTTTCCAGCGCGTGTGATAAACCCCTCGGCTCTCGCCCCCCACCTCGCTCCGCTCCATTACCGAAATCCCAACCCTAGGGAGAAAAGGGGGGTAGAATTCAAAGGACAGCGACGGCGACAATAGCGGCGACGACGACCTGCATCAGAAAGAACAAGATCGTCCCGGAGGCCGTGATGATGCCGGAGGCATGCACCACCACCATGTGCTCCACGACAACCATCGTCCTAGGTACTTCAACAAGGTCGGCATGCGCTACTTCTTCCATCCCCGCAACAAGTTCTACTACCCCACCGTCAGTGCCGATCGCTTCCGGTCCCTCGACCCCGACGACATCAAGAATCCCGCCACAGTTTGTGACGACAACTCTGCCCCCTTGACCGGTGTCACCCCATTCAACTACTCCAAAATTCTTGGGCAGAACGTGCTCACCGGTTGTTTTCATTATTAAATCCCTGTTGTTGAAGGAATTCTCCTTCGAGCCCCTTTTGAGGCGGTGGGAACCCTCAGTGATAGTTCGACGGTCGGAGAATTCGCAGACCGCTGTTTTCCCCCTCCTACTCCTCTTGATCCGTGGCATCCTCTCGAGGTTGGCCTCCAAGACAGAAGCCCCGGTGGGAGAATCCCTCGAAGGGGCTCGAAAGACTGAAGGCGGTGGGGAGCCGGTGGAGATGGCGAAGACTGGTGCGAAGAGTGCTTAGAGTCGAAAAGGGCGCCGATGGAGCGACTAAACTCTCAGATAGAAGAAAGGTGTCAACTCTCAGGCGAAGTGAAGCCCCTGGAGAGAAGGAGGGGGCTTAAATAAGCGACGGGTCCTGGAGCAGTTATGGTGGCGGATATCCCTAAGTCCACCAGCGCCCGCCACATGTCCCACTCACCGTGATGTAGGGCTAGCTGCTAGCGGGACCATTATGGTGTGGCGCTTAGGACTACGCTCCGGGGGAAATTTTGAAAGGACTCTTCGGATCGCCCTAATCGAAAAAAGACTCCAGCACGCGCGCATTGAATGCCAAGATTTTCGAAGGCGGTCGTGTGCGGAATTCAAGGAAATGACTTCGGCTGTGAAAATTTTTCTACACTTCCTTCACTCGAAACTCGAACTCGAAAGTAGGGGGACTGGTGTTGGGTATAAAATCCTCTCCAGCCGAAGTTCATGTTAGGAATGACCACTCAGGGATTCTACCGGTGTCCGACCTTCGGTGACATCTCTCCGGCGATCGAGCCTCAGCAGCATTCTCAAGTTCTGCCGATGGATAAACCTCCGCCAGCGTCGACCAGATTCTTCACGACAGACGGACTCCTACGGGAGTCGGACTTCATCCCGACTTCGTCCCCAAGTTCAACTGCAGATAGACTTCGTCCGGACTCCTACGGGAGCCGGACTTCATCCCCGACTTCTACTGCAGGTAGACTTCACCCGGACTCCTACGGGAGCCGGACTTCGTCCCCGACTTCAACTGCAGGTAGACTTCGTCCGGACTCTTACGGGAGCCGGACTTCGTCCCCGACTTCTACTGTAGGTAGACTTCACCCGGACTCCTACGGGAGCTGGACTTCGTCCCCGACTTCAACTGCAGGTAGACTTCGTCCGGACTCCTACGGGAGCCGGACTTCATCCCTAACTTCTACTGCAGGTAGACTTCGTCCGGACTCCTACGGGAGCCGGACTTCGTCCTCAACTCCGGCTGCAGGAAGACTTCACCCAGACTCCTACGGGAGCCGAACTTCGTCCTCGACTTCTACTGCAGGTAGACTTCATCCGGACTCCTACGGGAGCCGGACTTCATCCCCGACTCTGGCTGCAGGAAGACTTCGCCCAGACTCCTACGGGAGCCGGACTTCATCCTCGACTTCAATTGCAGGTAGGCTTCGTCTGGACTCCTATGGGAGCCGGACTTCGTCCTCGCCTTCAATTACAGGTAGACTTCGTCCGGACTCCTACAAGAGCCGAACTTCGTCCTCGACTTCGATTGCAGGTAGACTTCATCCGGGCTCCTATGGGAGCTGGATTTCATCCCCGACTTCTACTACAGGCAGACTTCGTCCGGACTCCTACGGGAGTCAGACTTCGTCCCTGACTTCAACTGCAGGTAGACTTTGTCCGGACTCCTACGGGAGCCGGACTTCATCCCCGACTTCTACTGCAGGTAGACTTTACCCGGACTCCTACGGGAGTTGGACTTCATCCCCGACTTCAACTGCAGGTAGACTTCGTCCGGACTCCTACGGGAGCCAAACTTCGTCTCCGACTTCTACTGCAGGTAGACTTCGTCCGGACTCCTACGGGAGCCGGACTTCGTTCCCGACTTCTATTGCAGGTAGACTTTACCCGGACTCCTATGGGAGCTGAACTTCATCCCCGACTTCAACTGCAGGTAGACTTCGTCCGGACTCCTATGGGAGCCGGACTTCGTCCCCGACTCCGGCTGCAGGAAGACTTCACCCAGACTCCTACGGGAATCGGACTTCATCCTCGACTTCTACTGTAGGTAGACTTCATCCGGACTCCTACGGGAGCCGGACTTCATCTCTGACTCCGGCTGTAGGAAGACTTCGCCCAGACTCCTACGGGAGTCGGACTTCGTCCTCGACTTCAATTGCAGGTAGGCTTCGTCCGGACTCCTACAGGAGCCAGACTTCGTCCTCGCCTTCACTTGTAAGTAGACTTCGTCCAGACTCCTACGGGAGCCGGACTTCATCCTCGACTTCGATTGCAGGTAGACTTCGTCCGGGCTCCTACGGAAGCCGGACTTCATCCCCGACTTCTACTGCAGGCAGACTTCATCCGGACTCCTACGGGAGCCGGACTTCGTCCCCAACTCTGGCTGCAGGAAGTCTTCATCCGGACCCCTACGAAAATCGAACTTCGTCTATAGAAAGCCTCTGACTGGGCTCCTACCGCAGATGGCCCTTGCCTATAGTACTAACGCTCAAGGCACCCAACGGTAGACGGTCCGCCAGCAACATCCGAGCTCCTTCCAGATGGATGGCCACCTCTCTCCGCCAGGCGCTTCAACCGAGCTTCGGCCGACAGGCCTGGACTCCCTGACAGGCCACAGTAACGGCTACGACTCTGCTCCACCTCCTGCGACGAATTCTGCGTGGCTCCACCACTCCCCGCAACAGGCTCCACGCGACAGGCCGCAGTAATGGCCACGACTCTGCTCCACTCCCTGCGGTGGATATTGCGCGGCTCCACCACTCCCTAGCGAGTCGTGACAACGGACGCCGCTCCACTCTCCGCAACAGATTCTACGTGGCGAGCCATGGTGACAGCCACGACTCCACCCCATTACTCTTCGTAATAAACTCCTCCTGGCTCCGAGCGGCCCACTACTAGGCGGTTACAAACGTCGCTATCAATCCGTTGCTCCCTCCTTCTATAAAAAGGGAGCCCCATATACGTTATTCTCTAAGCTCTAATTTCTATCTCAAAACTCTGCTAAAATTTCCGTTCGAGCATTCCATTCTTGTTGAGGCAGAGAACTGACTTGAGCGTCGGAGGGTCTTGCCGGAGCAACCCCAACTCCGATTTAGACTTCCTTTGCAGGTCCCGGCGGCGACCGCGACTCCCTCGACTCTAGCTTCTCCGACGCAGACGGATTTTTGCACCAACATAGGAGATCCTTAGAATCTTATAGCAAAATGTGGACGTGATCCGTATCTAATATCTATGACTAACAACCCTGACTCTCAATTTAGTGGATGGATTCCTCATCCCAACGGTCTGTCAGATTGTGGCCTAGCAACCTATGGGACTAGAGGCCAAATGGCCTATCGGATTCTGATGTGATAACCTACCACACTATCTTCATATAAAGAGGTAACAAGGAGATTCTCAGATAAACTCAACCCTAAAGAACATTCTTATGCTCTCATTCTCTCGCACTCTTTTTTCTTTACTATTCTCAAGCTCCAGTTGACTTAAGTATTAAAAGATCTCTCACGAAAAAAATCCTGATAAGTATAGATTTTTCTTGTAGGTTCTTTCTTGATGTTTTAGTCTCCGAATGGCATCTAATCTTAGTCACATCATCATTGAAGCGGAGTCTTGCAGCAATAGCATATTATCACTAGTTTTGTAAGTTTTCAGTTAGAATAATGAGTTAATTTCTACAATTGTTGTAGTTTTTCTTAGCAATTTTTTCTTTCACTTAGTCCCTTAGAATTCTTAACTGTTGATTACTTATACTTCTCAATAATACGGTTATCAAATTAGAGCTATTTTGTGAAGATACATATGATCATGTATTCAATCCGATATTGATTGTGTGCTAGAAATATTTTAAATAATTATATAGAGCTAGAAAATTTAAATAATAATTTTTGACTAGAGTTTTTTGAATGGGATTTTTAATTATTACAAATGATATTAGAGCAATTTTAATTTCTAACTGATGTATATTAGGGAACGTTATGAAACCGGTCTTTTTAAGACCAACCATAAGTAGGTTCAGTTGTGGTCTTTTTAACTAACTTGAGAGGGATATCAAGAACAAAATCAAGAGATTATGTGAAGATTTGTGCGGATACATATATAATTTTTGGATAAAAGAACCCAAATAATAAGGTCTTTTTAATCAGGATGTTGGCTTCTTTATTTTCATATTTCAAAACATCAATTCTATCTTAAATTTGGAGGTGACAATGCCTAAAAGCGTCATATTTCATGCTCCAAAGGATCAATTAAGCAAGATGAATTGGTAAATGTAATAAAATCTTTATTCAATGGATAATTAATTTTGAATTTTAATGGAGAATTTTAGAAGCAAGAAAGATCGTTGTTGCAAATGTATAAAAGAGCATAAAATATTTCATGCATGGTTTGATTATATAATATTCACTATTTCTCCACGAGTCATTTGATCATAATAACAATGTGCTTAGATGGCGATCAAACAATAAACAATACGCTTATATACGCTGTATGCTGGAGTCTGAACGGTAGCTCATGCTTCTAAAGTACCATTCCTATATTCTGGGCACCTCAGGCGTAAAATTATGATCCACCGATCACTACCATCCAAACTATGGGATCGTCAAGCATCAGGTAATCAGGATTAGTTTGATTCGTTGAAGGATAACCGGAGGCCTTTTGCTGTCCTCACGTCGTCCCTTTCCAGCCCCAGACGGCCTTAGGCCGAGATGACCAATCCTTGACGTTGGTCTCACGCCATCGTGCTAGCGTTTATTTAGAAGAGGCACTCCAGTTCATTTCTTGGAGCATTTTAGCTTAAGATAGGACCCTTAATAAGTACAACCAATGATCTATAGCTTAAAATAGGGCCCTTAATAAGTGGAAACCATCATCATTGGCATGAGCCTGGGATACTTGTGGCCATGTACAACAAGAACTTGTCTAATACTAGCCTAGCAAGGATGACAATGATCTAGCTCGAGCTTGGCTTGATACATGGCCAATTAAAATTATTTGATTCGAAAAAAAGCCGAGCTTAGGATTTACTTAAAGGTTGACTTTTATGTGAGCTAAGATCAAACACTTTGAGCTTGCAAAAACTAATCCAACCTCAACCCTAGTAGGGATGCAAATGATCCTATACGTTCATGAATAGCTATAGCATGGCTTGATAGAAGGCCAATTAATTCCTATATGAGCTAAACTTGAATAGTTTGAGGTTGCCAAAACTACTTAAAAGTTCAAGCTTGCCTCAATTATTAACTCATTCACTTAACAAAAAAACCAA
This sequence comes from Elaeis guineensis, assembly GCF_000442705.2. Classification (NCBI taxonomy): domain Eukaryota; kingdom Viridiplantae; phylum Streptophyta; class Magnoliopsida; order Arecales; family Arecaceae; genus Elaeis; species Elaeis guineensis. The sequence goes on from NC_025999.2 coordinate 68,380,665, forward strand.
GCTCGAATTTTGTTATCAAAGCTTGATTCAAACTTGAATAACTCCTTCCAAATAACAAGTTAACTTGGGCAACTTCGTACTCAATTTTATTTGCCTCGTTGTACTCCACTAATTAAACATTTCTACTTCTAATTTTGAATAGTTGCATTCGTGGTTAACCAATAGTCTTTAACTCACAAGGCCAAGGCTGACATGAGAGTACGAAGGCATCCATAATCTAATAGCTCATTAGGCCAACTAGATCCAACTGCAAAATCAAAATAGATCCTCTATTTTGTCTCCATTGGGAGGATAAACTGTTCCGCAGGAACATCTAGATCAAGCCATCCATCTTCTTCTTCTTTTCCTCCCCTCCACTACAATTACCTCCCCAAGACTCGAACCTTTTCGCACTGTTTCATAATTGCAACGCCCCTCCCCCCCTCTCTATCGCTTCTTTCCCCCTTCTCCCATTCTTTCCCAAAGAAGGGAGAAGAAATCGTCGAATGCGGAGCTCTCCTTCTCCTCTCTCTCCTCCAATTAGTGCTCTTCGATCTCCTATCCGTCTCTTTTTTGGGATTTCTTAATCGATTTGAAGAATTTTGGTGTGGAAGTGATTCGATCTGGAGGGATGCTGGACGTGTCGAGGGTTCAGAAGGAGCTGGTGGAGTGCAACCGGGACAAGGGCATCTCCGGTGTCAGTATCGTCCATGACGGCAGGAGCGACCTCTCCCACCTCTCCGGCACCATCACCGGTCCCGTCGGCACCCCCTACGAGGGTGGCACGTTCCAGATCGACATCTGCCTGCCGAGTATGGATCGGTTTTTTTTTTCCTTTGCTCTAAATTTGACATGTTTGAGGTGTTCTTTTGGCCAACATTTATATTCAGAAGTTGGGTTTCTCGGGACTAGAAATATCGATTCAATTTAATGATCGTGGTTCTGTAAGTTTTAGCAAGAATTGGTTTCTTGTGGATCTCTTTTGGGGTTTTAGACTGATTCTGTGATGGAACGATTCTTGGAGGGTTTTTCTGCATGATTGTTGGATATGTTATATTTATTTGTAATACTCGAAATGCTCAGTACTTTTTGTTATGGGGAGCTTGAAAAGATGAAAGATGATAATTTGGAGGTCAAAAACGTTCAATCTTGAATCAGAATACGGTTCAGTGGCAATTTTATTATGGAAAGTATTTGATGGTCATGGTTTCTTGAAACTATTTGAGGGCCTTTGTGAATACCTAATGTTTAAAGTGGCTCTGGATTGGCTTCTGGAGACAATGCACTAATTTAAGGTTTTTATGAATATGTGATGTCTAAAAACTTAGTTCTTGGGGAGGAAAATAAGGGGAGAAAGTTCTTAACTTATTCATATTGTTAATTTACTTCAGATTATCTCCTTGCGGCACAAGAGTGACAATGCAATCAACACCACCATGACACCATCACCTTCACTTTAGGCAAACATTAGTTCGTATCAGCAACTTTATACTGACAATACATTTTATTTTCATTTTTGTAATTTTAAAATCATGATAGAAGGTATTTTTGAGATTTTTGAAAGTCATTAAAATTGAAACTGTGTAGAACTAGACGAGATATCAAGCAAAGACCACAGAAATCTGAACGATGGAGCTAGAGTAGATTAACAATTGTGCAGGTGCTCCCAGCAGGTGAAAATGCACAAAGCAAGGACTATGCAAAGCTGACTAGACCTTTGTTAAACCTCAACCCCTTTTACTCTATGCTTTTCAAAAGCCTTACACCTTTTCTACATCAGAAAACCAGATATTTCACAGCATAGATTACATATTTCACTTCTTTCTAGCACTCTTCAGCTAGACATTGTTCCAGCTCTGAAGTAAAACATGAATATCTTTCATGTCGTTTCAGCAATGTGAAAAAATCCAAAACTTCCTAATCATTTCACATATCTGGTTTTTCCCAATGTCACCAATGCTTTACTGCCAGTGAGCATCCTTTGACCCTAGTAGTTATTGAAGTTGGTATGATAGGATCACTACTTGACAGGTTCCTTTTTTGCAGTTTTGTGAAGGTGGGTTTGTTTTCTATTAGAAAATGATATGCTTTTGAAAATTTGTTGGACCAGCTTGACATGGCTGATGATATGATCCTTAATATCATTCTTCAACAATTAGTAAGCCTGCAATCTGTTTGTAAGTGCAACCTTTTTCTTGTATCATCAACACCCTCTAGCCAGCATATTCCAATTTCCAAACCAACACAATTACTATAACATACTAACCAGCATGTGGGGTCTTTAGGAAATGGTGTTGCCAACATGTTCTAGACATCCTTTCAGATTTGACATATTGTAACAGTAACTCATCACAATCTTCAATTTTTCACTACATGGAGTATTGCCATTTGAAACTAAGGTTGCTAACGTTGCCTATTGTTATTTGGGGGTATTATCTGCAATCTGCAACATGGTCTGCTGAACCGGGCCGAACTGCCTGGTTCACCCCGAACTAAGCCGGACCGGTGGGTGGCAGGTTAGTTCGGCTCTATTTTTGAAACCACCCCCAAACTGTCTGTATCGAGACGTACCATTTCATACTGATGTGTACCGCTCCAAACTGTACCACACTATCCCATAATGTATCGAACCGAAGCATATCGATCTGTACCGAGATAAAAAATTGAAAAAAATGGTTTGACTTGGTCCACTGAACTAGACCAAATGCTCGGTTCATTTATATCAGGCCGAACCGGCTGCCCACTAGTACGGATCCTTGTATCGGTTTTGCGGATCTTGATCTGCAATATTGATGCATTCATACTTTAAAATACTTTAAAATGCTAATTTCTAGGTAAGACTTGAAAGCACATCATCATTCATCATACATGAAAGTCCTACTTTGAACTTTCAAGATGATGAAGCACAATATTCATGACAACTTTCTTTGTTGTTTAAGAATTTATTTGATGCTATGGTGTTGGCAGTATTCTATGCTTAATGCTGCAGAAAAGAAGATTTCTAGACAATTAGAGGCTACAAAGTATATAAACAATTGCTGATTAATTTAGACCTGAATTGATGTGAATTTATTGTTGTTTTATGTTATTCTTATTTTTGAACCAAACACACACTCAGAGCGTAAACAGAGATTCAGTTTTGGATATAAGATTCTAAAACTGTGAAAAGATTGCAGGTTAATGGTAATAATTATTCAGTAGAACAAATATATGAATAGGTGGACAATTGGGATAAAAATGAATGTTAGAAATAGAAGAAGAGCGGAGGAAAGAAGAGGATGAAAAGGCAGCAGGTGGCTTTTTGAGAAGAGAATTATCTTTAACTCCAACCTTCCCCAAAATTGGCATTACATAGACACTGTGTCCCCCATTTATAACAGTGGAAAAACTCTAACACAACCTAAATCCCCAAACTACCTCTAAATGCAGCTGGTCTGTTTGTGGGTACTTAGGGTTAACAGTACTGAGAATACTACTGCAACAGTAACAGGGATCATCAAAACCCTCAAACTAGGTCCGAGATCTTTAATCTCAACTTTTTAACCACAAATTACCTGAAAATTGCAGTAAATCTACAACTAAAATTAAATATAAAAGAGGATTGATACATCACTTGATCAACCTAGAGTCTTTCTTTTGGGTTCTTTGCATGTGTACTTTTACAAATATCTGAAATTACATGTATACGCTTTAAATTTACTATTTGTACATATATACTTCTAAACTATTCTTTTTGCATGTATAAATATTTGAAATTGCATGTATACCCTTGCAAATTTTCTATTTGCATGTATATTCTTACAAATTATTTCTTTTTGTATATATACTCTAAGAAATTTACTATTGCATGCATATCCGTATAAATTATTTCTTTTTGTGTCTACCTTTATTGAGTTAAGGGTGTACGTGCAAGAAAAATAATTTATAGGGGTATACATGCAAGTAGTAAATTTGCGAGGTTACACGTCCAATTTTAGATTTTGTAAGGGTACACATATGAAAAGAGTACTTCATAAACATATTCATGCAAAGAGTAAGTTTGTGAGGGTATTCATATAACTTCATATATTTATAGGGGTAGACATGCAAATTTTTTTTTTTTAATTTTTATTTTAGAGATGTGCTTTGTATAACCATTGTCAAAAACTAGGACTCATGCATCCATTTATTGAGAAGGCATCCAGGTTGATTCAAGATACATAATAGTACCTTTAAATATTTTGATTTATTTGTGTATAAATTTATGATTTTCTTTTTGTATTTTTTCTGTTAATGAATATTCATGAAATTAAACTCATACTTGGGGCTTGTGTGGTAATTCTTTAAAAGAAAATATTTGTTTTCCTGTATGAAGTTTATGCAAATAAACTATGTAGTTGAGAGTCATAGAATTTTAGCTGAAGGTTTTGAGTTAAAAATTGATGGTGGTTCTTCATAATTGGCAGGTGGCTATCCCTTTGAACCTCCTAAAATGCAGTTCATAACAAAAGTTTGGTAAGGAAATTTTTGCATATGGTGACTTTTGCTAGCTTCGAGCTTCATCATTCTGTTTGTTTTCTCATCAAAGTCCTTTCCTCTAAACTACTTTGAGAAAACTATTAATCATTGAACTTTATAAGTAGTTTATAGCATAATACAAGACTTTCTGCAATGTTATTTTTCTTCTTTGCATGTGATCTGCATACCTCTTGTTAGTTTACATTCTAGATATCTAAAAGCATGGTGCTTTTTTTTGAAAATTAAAAAAAACTGATCTGAGATCCCTGAATCCTACAGTTGCATTTTAAATTTGTCTTTCTGGACTTTTGTGCGTCTTTATTTTATCAATTTCTCTGTAGTAATCTCTCATGCAATATCTATTAGCTTAGTGGCACAATAGTATGGTTGCTATTGATTTGTGTACCACCCTCAATTTTACAGTTGATGTATCATTTTTAAATTTAAGCAATTTGTGTCATGAATTACGAGGTATGGGACATTATGTTTGACAAATGGGACTACCAAATCTATACAAAGCAAGGTCGTGAGGCCCACCCATTTAACTGACAACTTTGGATGGTAGATTGATGCATTATTTACTGTTCAGTTATGAATGCAAGCTGGCATAGGCAATCAGTGCTGTGGAAATTTTATATGTGGATAATAATGAGTAATGAGTACAATATGTAATTGCTAATTCTGGGGTTTTTCTACATTCCCCAAATCCCTATTTAACCTGGATCAAACTTCTGTTGCTGTTTTCTCTCATTTATATCCAAATATTTCTTTCTTCATGACTCATTTGGAAAGAGCCTGAACTTGGTCTCACATGACACAACTTATGTAGAAGAATGGGGGGAGGCTTTAGTTGAAGAATTCCTTTTGGAAATATTTGGCTTTAGAATTTTTAAATATTTAAATCTCCTATTAATTTGTCATGTCATTGTTTTATAAAAATTTGCAGCCTACAAAATAATTCAGGGTGACAATGTCTATGTACAATTGTAATGCTTTCTCATTCTTCAGTTTCTGGGAAGCATTCAAGTACATCTTGCAAGTCACGGTGCTAAAGGCCTTTTGTGATTGTTGTGGAAACATTGCCAGCTTTTTGGTGTTAAACTTTGAATTTCTCCTCCTTCAGAAAGCTCTATTATTTGGTAGTAAGTTTTTGGATCTGGCAAGACATATGGCAGTAATGCTTAATAATAGTGAAAACATTTTTTGGAGGGGAGGAGAAAGTAAAAGCCGACAATTGAAAAGGCTTATTGCAAGCCAAAATGATAGTGAATGGGATGCTCAATAATAAATGCATCACATTTCTTTCAGTATTAAAATATGCTCCTGTTCAAAAACATGGTTTTTGTTATGGTTTTGTATAGCTATGGATTTCAAGAAGGTTGACACTATTTTGTGAAACATACACCTCTCTTTTTGAGAATTGTGAAGGATTCATTTTCTGATTTCTTGTATATTTTGATACATATGGTTATTTGATTGGCCATTGGTTGAATACATTTATAAGGTGGTGCCTCTTACAAATTTGTGCTTTATTTATTTTAAATAATTTAGTTTAGTGGATGAATATTTTCAGTACACAGTGCACATCATTGCAAACAATGGATTCATAATGTGGGAGTGTTTGGAACCTTTCTCAAGGAAGGTGATGTAGCCTTGTTGAGATTTAAAGGCTACATGATTTAATTCTGCGGCAAATTTGGGTTCCTATTTGGATTTATCTGAATTATATAACAATCATCATGCTTTCGCTCAGTTGTAACACCTATCAGCTTCAAAACTGAAGAAAGATCTGCTTCTAAAAGAAGAAAACAGTAGAAAGTCGAGTCAGATCTGAAATGTCTTTGACTCTTGAATAGATTTTTTATATGGCAGAGTGGAGAGATAAGTGATAATAGATGAGAACTGGGAAGAATAGATATGAGAAGGGAGAGAAGAAAAGAGAGAGTATGCAGCCACATCTATTCCCGAGAATTTTTGCATCCAACTCCAGTAATCCCCCCAAATAGGTGGCTGCAACCCCTCTTATAGAGGCTTGGCCTGTCACTAATAATACTCCTACCAGGACTCCTTTAAAGGGATATAAACTAATTCTAAAGAACTGAGTAGAACCGTTACTGAAAGCCTTGACTGGCTGCTCTTCCCAGTTCAATCAGGGTTCTTTAAATTTAGTCATAAAACTGGAACAATTCAAGTGACTAAATTGCCCCAATATAAGCCTCTGTTACTATTCATGGTGCTGCAGCATGAACAGTACCTATGAATAGAAACAGACTATTAACTTCCAAAAAGAAAAAGATACTGAAAATGATGCCTAATAAAGTGAAAGCCACATAAATTTCAGCAACTTAAGTTTCAAGATTCTGATTGCATCTGAAGGTTAGTACCATCAATGACAAAAGTCCTAGGCCACCCACCTAACAATCTACCAGTATATTTTATTCCCTATGGTTGCTTTTGGTCTCAGGATTGAAAACCCCAGGAATAACTATCCTTAACCCTTTGTATCTTTAAACTGCTTTTCTCAGGTTAACTTCAACCCAGTCAACACAGCATACTTTGCTATCCTTATGGAGTTTATTTGTTCTGTAAGTCTCTAATATTTTCCAACATGTTGATAGCCTAAAGGAGTTGTAGTTTAAATTTCATCTCAGCTTAACTAAACCAAGCCTTAATCCCGAACTAGTAGGCATTGGTTAATGTAGTTTAATTTCATATTATATTGAAATTTTATAGCTTTTCGGTCATGTGAATATGTATTTATTATATTTGTCAAACAAGCAAGTTCTGAAGAATTTTATGAAGCATGAAATTATCCCACCATTACAATGCCACTGAAGGTTGTGTTTAGGTTTGTTTTAGGTTTTTTAGTTGGTGCCTTAGTTGATCGATGTCGTTACGCAGCCTTGCTTTATTTTATTTGTCCTAACTATGACTGGAGGAATTGTGGAAGGTTGCTCCTTGCTTTCATGAGATTGTTTGTAACCATTAGGGTTGGTCTCTACCTGCCAAATGACACTAGTTTTTAGTTTCATGACAGCTTCTTCTTTCATCCAAAATTGTCTTTGCTCAAATCTAACACCAATTCACAGAGGGTTAATGTCAAGTTGAGAGCTGGTCATATAACTAGTGGTCATGGTTATTAGTGCCTCTGTCATGTTTCCTTTCTCCACGTTTTTGTGCACAGTTGTTAAGGGTTGGTTCCAACATGTGAAGATGACCAGTAAATTTCATGTCATACATTATGCTAGTGAATCTGAGCTTATTAATGGATTAGGGAGTCTTTGATCACTACATAATGGATTAGTCAGATTCAAGATGAAGTGAATTCATTAAAATTCAAGACTTTGGCTCAGAAAGATATTATGGATTGGCATGTACTTCTATGGAATCAAGTCGGCTGCATGACCACTTTGATATCTGGTGGAAGCAAAGGTGGGAGGGGATTTCTCATTTCAATGCTTTGCGCCTTGCATGTCTCTGGCTTCATGTTGACTAAAGTGATTGCTACACGATGTGACTCAATAATAATTAGCCGGACAGCTTTAGATAGTTCCACTTGTCAACAATCATCGGAGTCATGTCATGTCTTTGGGTACTGGAAACTATGTAATTTGTATAGGGAGTATTGCTTCATTTTTTTTAAATATTCTGTCTGAAGACAGTTGTTGCCCAGCTATGCAACCCAAGAGGGGGGGTGAATTGGGTTTCTAAAAATTTTAAACTTAACTTTCAACTTATGAAGATTATTTAACAATAGCAAGATAAGTAAGGAGAGTGTAATTGATTCAAAGATAATGGTTGAATGCAAGAATGCAAGAGAATAAAGAAGTTTTAAAGGAGAGCAATTAAGCACAACACAAACAAGAGGATTTATAGTGGTTCGGTGCCAACTCTGCACCTACATCCACTCCCCAAGCTCTTACTTGGGAATTCCAATCCACTAAACTGTATTCAACTTGAATACACTCGTCGGAACCTCCGACTCTAGCTATCCCAAGTTAGAACACTTGTTTTCCGGTACAAGCCAACCCAATACAATCCGATTCAAGGTTCGGATTAATCTTCCCACATTTTGGAACCCTTCCAAAACAAAAACAATAACTCAAAAAGAGTATTACAATTAATTGCACAGAAATACAGATGAAGCTCCTTTAATGAGCGAATGAAGCTTTAAATATACTTTACTCAAATAGAAGAAAGCTTTTTCTGATTTCCTCAAGGTGGTTGGAGACTTGAATGAATACTTGAGGAGTTGGTGAACTTGAATTAAAAGCTTCTTGAATGCTTTAAGTGGGCTCTTGCTTAAGGCTAAAATGTATGCTTGAAATCTTTTTCAAAATCCTTTTCTCTTTTTTCTTCTTTTTGATTCCCTCTTTTAAGTTCCTTTTTATAACTTCAAATAATGGTGGAGAGTAATCTGGACTGAAATAGAGCCGTTAGAGCACATTAAATGAGCATTAAATGCAATTGAAATGGGTTAAAAACTAGTCGTTGTGGAACTTTTCATCGCAGGGGTCGACTCATAGGGTCGACTCATGCTCATGAGTCGACTCATAGGGTCGACCTCTGTGGAACAGAACAGAAAATGACTGTTCTGTAATTTTGGCCTGCAAAGCAGCAAAAGTCGACTCATAGGGTCGACTCATGCAAGGGATCGACCCATGGGGTCGACTCACAGAGAGTGCCAGCCAAAATTTCAGCATGCCGTTCAGCTTTTTAAGTCATAAGTCGACTCATGGGATCGACTCAAAAATAAAAAATTGATTTTCTTGTAAAATATATTTTCAAAAATATTGAAATTTTCTCCAGTAGACTGCACGTCTTTTGTTCTTGTTCTTGAGGCTTCTGAATCAGGTATTGATGAAATTACGATTTTGCCTCTGAAATGCAATAAATCTTTTTTCAAGCCAAAATCATTAGTAATCTCCTCAAATGTTTTGTAATCATCAAAATCAATTCAAAGAGCAACAATCTCTCCTTTTTTGATGATGACAAAACACTTGAGCAAAAGCATATATAAAGCATTAAACATGAATTTTAAATTTATAAAGATGCATCACTTAAATATCATAGCTAAGTATTGGAACGAAATGCATCATAAGCAGTTTTAAGACAGATTTAAAATTTGCTATAAATTTGAAATTTGATTATAAATTTGAAATTTACTTATAAATTTGAGATTTGCTTATATTTCAATCTGTATTGTTCTTGTTGCACAATTTTGATTTCGATTTTTAAATTTTTGCTTAATCTTAATCTTAATGTTCAATCTTTACTGCTCTTATTGCTTTGCTCAATCTTATCAATCTTGATTCTCTACTCTTCCTTTTTGACAGCATTAATTGAGATTCTCTATTCCCTTTTTCTTTTTTTTGAATATATTTTCTATTCCTTCCTTTTGATGGGATCAATTTAACTTCTTTAGCTTCCTTCTTTAATTGCTTGTTTTGTATTGCTTATTATTTTACTCCTTCTCAATATAGTAATCGTAAAAGATATATCAATTTGGTCATTGAAAAGATATTGCTATTCAAGTATTTCACAATTTAAAAGTAATTCAAGTTGATCACATTCAGAGATATTCATTGAAAGTCAAAGTGTATATATATATTCAAAAGATCTTTGAGTACAAAGATGTTTTAATACATAAGTGTTGACTTAGAGTACAAAAGACATGGATAGAAACTATCCAAAAATCAAACAGTCAATATTGCATTACATGGCCTACAAGATATATCTTAGACAAAAACTAAAGAAAAGACTGACTACATTGGATCTAGTAAAGATCATGACTGGATGGATCGGAGTCTGATGAGTCAGAGATGGGGTGAGGAGATGAAGGATCACGACCATGGGCTCGACCTCGACGCG
>NC_025999.2:68391111-68608714 GCF_000442705.2 Elaeis guineensis
ATCTTTAAGAGAAGAACGAGTTCTTACCCCATGTGTAGGATCACCAATGATTAGTTTCTTGGGGTAATTGTGATCATACCTCCATTCTTTAGGTAGATTGTTTGTACTTGAGGTTGTTCTTGTCGTTCTTCACCTTCCTCATCTTGTTTGTCTTCATGTTCTTTATCATCTTGAATTATTGAATCTTTTAGAGTGATCTCTTTCATCCATTCTATAAGAGGATCTGCATCATCAAAACCTTCATTCTTCCTTGAAGGAAGATCGTTAGTTTCATCAAAGACAATATGTATTGACTCCTCTACTACTAAGGTTCTTTTGTTAAAAACTCTAAAAGCTTTACTAGAAGAGGAGTAACCAAGAAAAATTGCTTCATCGGATTTTGCATCAAACTTTCCTAGTCTTTCTTTATCATTATTTAACACAAAACATCGGCAACCAAAAACATGAAAATATGCAATGTTTGGTTTTCTTCCTTTCCAAAGCTCATAGGGAGTTTTCTTTAAAATTTGTCTAATTAAAGCACGATTTAATATGTAACATGCTGTGTTAATAGCTTCCGCCCAAAAGTATCTTGGAAGGTTGCTTTCACATAGCATGGTACGGGCCATTTTTTCAAGGATTCTATTTTTTCTTTCTACTACCCCATTTTGTTGGGGTGTCCTAGGTGTTGAAAAATTATGGCATATTCCTTTTTCATCACAAAATTTTTTAAAATCTTAATTTTAAATTCGTTCCATGATTACTTCAAATATTTTGAATTGAAAAATCTTTCTCATTTGTGACTTTTCGATAAAATTTAAAGAAAACTTGAAAAGTTTCATCCTTGTGTGCCAAAAAAAAATCCATGTAAAACGAGAGAAATCATTTAATAATTACAAAATCATATCGTTTTCCTCCTAGACTAGTAGTTCTGGTAGGTCCAAATAAATCTATATGCAATAGTTCTAATGGTCTAGAAGTTGAAACAATGTTTTTAGATTTGAATGAAACTCTTGTTTGTTTACCTAGGAGGCATGCATCACAAATTCTATCCTTTTCAAAATTTAATTTGGGTAAATCAATAACCAATTCTTTCTTAATGAGTTTTGAAAATGAGTGCATGCTAATATGTGCAAGCCTACGATGCCAAAGCCAACTAATTTCATTAATCTTGGCATTCAAGGATACTAGGTATTGCATGTTTATTTTGGATAATCATTCAAATCTACCATATAAACATTGCCATGTCTATGCCCAACAAATTCAATGCCTTCATTAATAGGACTAGTTACAATGCAAACAGAAGATTCAAAAATAACTTTATATCCTTTATCACAGAATTGACTGATGCTTAATAAATTATGTTTTAAACTATTTATTAATAAAATATTTTCAATAAACTTGGAGGGAGTGATACAAATGTTACCTATATCGATGATCTTTCCTTTACCATTGTCTCCAAAGGTAACCATCCCTCCATTCTTAGCATCAAGTGTGATGAATTGGGATTCATCATCAGTCATGTGTCTCGAGCATCCGCTATCAAGATATCATTTTCGGTTTGCTCCTTGGGATGCTAGACACACCTGCAAGCAAAAGTCAAGTTTTTACTTTAGGTACCCAAACTTTCTTGGATCCTTTTTGGTTAGTCATAATGGTTCCTTTTGAACCCATATTTTCTTTGCATTAGAATTTAGAATTTAAGAAATTATCAGAGAGACAAGTGTACGACTTGTGACCTACTTTTTCACATTTGAAGCAAGTAATATTTGAAAACTTATTGTTTGAAGAGTTTACATAGATATTTTTTAGAAACTTTTGTTTCTTTAAGGGGTTGTAACCAAGACCAGCCTTATCATAAACAGCTTTTGATTTTCAAGAATCATATTAAGTTTATTAGAACTTAAAGTAAAATTTTCAACTATTGGTTTTAGCTTGGCAATATCATTCTTTAAGTTCAGATTTTCTTGAAGTAAGGTAGATTTTTCATTTGAAATACTCTCATTTTGTTTTAGTAGAGATTGATTCTTTGATTTTAACTCTTTGTTATTTACCCTTAGCTTCTTTAGTTCATCAATTAAATCATAAAAAGCTTCATGAAGTTCTTCAAAGGTAAAGTCAACAGGAGTTGAAGAGTTTACCTCATTTTCATGTGCCATAAGGCACAAGTTGGCTTGTTCAGTTGAGTCTTCTTCTTCGGAGCTTGACTCATCACTTCCACTCTAAGTAGCCATCATGGCCTTCTTCTTATACTTCTTGGGATCCTTCTTTAGTTGTGGGCATTCAGACTTAAAATGTTCTGGTTTCTTGCATTCGTAGCAGATAAGGGGTTGGTCTTTATCCTTTTCTTTGCTATATTCTTCTTTTGTGGGTGGCTTCTTCCTCATTCCTTGTTTCTTTTTCTTCAAAAATTTTTTAAACCTTCTAGTAATGAGAGCCATTTCTTCATCCTGCTCTTCATTTTCCGTATCATCAGTTTCTTCATCAAGTTGAGCCATGGATTTGAGGACGATTGTCCTCTTCTTTTTGACTTCTTCTTCTTGATATTGTTTCATGCTCAACTCATGTGTCATCAGTGATCCTAGAAACTCTTCCAAGGGTAGAATGTTCAGATCCTTGGCTTCTTGGATGGCGGTCACTTTGGCTTCCCAAGTTCTTGGTAATGACCTAAGAATCTTCCTCACGAGGTCACTGTTAGAATAAGACTTACCAAGACTTTTCAGACCATTTATAATATCAGTAAAACGGGTAACATTTCAGTTATAGATTTATCATGCTCCATTTTAAAAAGTTCATATTTATGCACGAGCATGTTAATTTTGGATTCTTTCACTTGATTAGTTCCTTTATGAGTTACTTCTAATCTATCCCATATTTTCTTAGCAGACATGCATATTGAAATACGATTGAATTCATTAGCATCTAGTGCACAATACAAAACATTCATAGCTTTAGCATTTAGTTGGGCCATTTTCTTATCAATCTCATCCCAATCTTTTTCGGATTTGGCTGATTCCACACCATCAATAATTTTAGTGGGTGTGTGAGGGCCGTTTACTATGATACTTCACATATCATAGTCGAGTGCTTGAATGAAGATTTTCATCCGAGCTTTCCAATAGGTATAGTTGGACCCATTGAAAAGTGGAGGTCGGTTAGTGGACTGCCCCTCGGCTAGAGAAGTGCCAACTTGAGTTGCCATAGATCTTTAGCTCTTTGATTGGTTAGATCAAAGTAGGGCTAGAGCACCGAGCTTTGATACCACTTGTTGCCCAGCTATGCAACCCAAGAGGGGGGGTGAATTGGGTTTCTAAAAATTTTAAACTTAACTTTCAACTTATGAAGATTATTTAACAATAGCAAGATAAGTAAGGAGAGTGTAATTGATTCAAGGATAATGGTTGAATGCAAGAATGTAAGAGAATAAAGAAGTTCTAAAGGAGAGCAATTAAGCACAACACAAACAAGAGGACTTATAGTGGTTCGGTGCCAACCCTGCACCTACATCCACTCCCCAAGCTCCTACTTAGAAATTTCAATCCACTAAACTGTATTCAACTTGAATACACTCGTCGGAACCTCCGACTCTAGCTATCCAAGCTAGAACACTTATTTTTCAAGTACAAGCCAACCCAATACAATCCGATTCAAGGTTCGGATCAACCTTCCCACGTTTTGAAATCCTTTCAAAACAAAAACAATAACTCAAAAAGAGTATTACAGTTAATTGCACAGAAATACAGATGAAGCTCCTTTAATGAGCGAATGAAGCTTTAAATACACTTTACTCAAATAGAAGAAAGCTCTTTTTGATTTTCTCAAGGTGGTTGGAGACTTGAATGAGCACTTGAGGAGTTGGTGAACTTGAATTAAAAGCTTCTTGAATGCTTTAAGTGGGTTTTTGCTTAGGGCTGAAATGTATGCTTGAAATCCTTTTCAAAACCCTTCTCTCTTTTTTTCTTTTTTTTGATTCTCTCCTTTAAGTCTTTTTTATAACTTCAAATAATGGTGGAGAGTAATCTGGGCTGAAATAGAGCCGTTAGAGCACATTAAATGAGCATTAAATGCAATTGAAACGGGTTAAAAACTAGCCGTTGCAGAACTTTCCGTCGCAGGGGTCGACTCATAGGGTCGACCTCTGTGGAACAGAACAGAAAACGACTGTTCTGTAATTTTGGCCTGCAAAGCAGCAGAGGTCGACTCATAGGGTCGACTCATGCCAAGGGGTCGACTCACAGAGAGTGCCAGCCAAAATTTCAATGTGCCGTTCAGCTTTTTAAGCCATGAGTCGACTCATGGGGTCGACTCAAGAATAAAAAATCTGATTTTCTTGCAAAATATATTTTCAAAAATATTGAAATTTTCTCCAGTAGACTGCACGTCTTTTGTTCGTATTCTTGAGGCTTCTGAATCAGGTATTGATGAAATTACGATTTTACCTTTGAAATGCAATAAATCTTTTTCCAAGCCAAAATCATTAGTAATCCCTTCAAATACTTTGTAATCATCAAAATCAATTCAAGGAGCAACAACAGTTCAGTTTTCTTTGGATATTCTTGTCCTACATCTTAGAATGAAGTTCACAAATTAGCACAGAAACTCATATTATGTTGCCACTACTGTAACTGTGTTTTCCTTATATTTTGTTTGCAAGTCTGTCCATCGTTCAGAAATACGAGCATGCATTACGAAGGCTTTGGCATTTTGAATGGATTTTATTTATTAAAAGTAAACATAATTTTATATGATATGATCTCATATCATGCTCCATTACTTGTGTCCGTCACTGTTGAAGGCACCCCAACATTAGCAGTCAAAATGGTGCAATTTGCTTGGACATTTTGAAAGATCAATGGAGCCCTGCCCTCACTTTGAAAACTGCATTGCTCTCGCTGCAAGCTCTGCTGTCAGCACCTGAACCTGATGACCCCCAGGATGCTGTTGTTGCGCAACAGGTATAAAATTATATTCCGCGCTCCTTTCCACTTGAAAATCTACGACATGATATGTTAATTTTTGTATGTATATTGATCACCCTTCCCATCTTGCAGTACCTGCGTGATTACCCTACTTTTGTCGCTACAGCTCGCTACTGGACGGAGGTCTTTGCCAAAAGGACATCAGTTGGAATTGAAGAGAAGGTGCACCTCATATAAATTGTTTTTGTGTTTGCATACAAGAGCTTGTAATCTAATGAATTTACTTTTTCTTAATGATTTCAGGTGCAGAAGCTGGTGGAAATGGGTTTCCCTGAGGATTTAGTGAGGAACACACTGGAGAGTGTAAATGGTGATGAGAACATGGCTCTTGAAAAGCTGTGCTCAGGCTGAAGCCCATGCTTCTTACTTCAAGGTGTATTTTTTTTTAAATCCATCCAAACTGATCATCTTCTTCCATCATCTTTACTCTAGTTAGCTTCTTAGTTACAATTTGACATGAAAAATGTTACTTGGCACATGTAACAGAGATGCCTTATAGTTAACAAGTTTCTTACTATAATTTTTTGCTTATTCTCTCTTATTAACTTGCATGATAACGTCTTCAAGGACATGGACAATCTCTCCCTCCTCCCCCCCTCTGGTACATTGAGAGAAGTAAGCCTAAAAACGAAAAAACAGAACAAAGCCTAATCTAATATATGTATATATATATATATATATATATGAAAGCATAAACTAAATGAAAGTTTGTTAGCAAGTTAAGCTGTCTACGTAAGCATCAACTTATCATCTATGAATGTCACGTGGATTAAAAAAAACTATAAAGTATTATTAAATTAAATAAAAAAATATTATAATATTAAATGACTGAATTGAAGATCATATATATGAATTAAATGATGCGATTAAAGTATGACATTATTGTATTTGTATAGTTAAAATTTATTTATGTATATAATCAAAAATATGGATTGATATGAAGAATTTAAATGGACATTATTTTACCATATTGATTGATTAGTTTAAAAAATAATTAATTTTAAAAAATAATTAAAGATATGATCTAGAATCTGCGCACAACGTAGGGGCTCAAAACTAGTGGAAAAAGGAATGGAAGTTTTAAGAAACTACAACCAAGTCCCTCTGCAATAACAATATAGGCCAGTTGAGAGGGAAGATAAATGCCTACACCAGTCTTGGCTAACCGATGAGCAGACTTTTCCGTTACCTGACCACAAAATGTGGTATGCCTTGAATGTGTAGACTGCCTTGCTGATCTCCCACACATCCTGATGTGCGGGTATATCATGAGGACTAGAGTGATATGAGTTATTAATCTACTGAATAAAAGTCCATGATCTCCTTCAGCCCAGATTTGAGAGGCTTTTGTATTCATAGGCTGCTGTGCAAATACTTCCCACGCTGCCCGGAGTTCAGCCTCTGGTACTGTTGAACGCATCCAAGCAGGTCATGAGATTTGGTCCAGGATAAATGGATCCTGTGCAGATAAAGAAGGTTCTGAGATTCCAACGTATGCGCAAGGTCCTATGCAGATTAACTAGGAGGCCAACAGGAAGTTTGGTGGAGTAAAATATTGTAGGAGTTTTTAGATGGTGAGAGTTTCTAGAGAGATGCTCTGGCGATTTTAGAGGGAGAAACCTTAATCACCCAACGAGCCTTCCAAGCCTTCCATCCTCAAACTTACGATTACCGACGACAAATTGTTGGAAGATTGGCTCATCTCAACAAGCCAGAAGAGAGCTAAGGAAAAATCAAAGGATCGAATCTCATCTGCAGCATTTTAAATCTTCAACCCGGGACGAAGACCTTCATCTAGGAAAGTCTTCTTCACCCAATGCCACAATGCATCAACGCTTCTTCAAGTTCTTCCCACCTACCAACAGGAAATGGATTCACACTCCATCTATAAAAGCAAATGATGCATGCCTGAATCTCCACCCACGGAAAAGACACCGAATCAAAAAGCCATCTCATCGTGTCTCTTCAACAATCCTTCTGAAGCCCCCCTCATCCTCTCAAGCCTTGCATCGTCAACTGCCATTATTCAGAGCAAATGCTGTTCCATTGGACGGAGGCCGTCTATTGCGTCCAAAACTTCCACTTGACCTGCAGTTAAGAAAGACCTCTACCCTGCATACAGCAAATCACCATTACCCCGATCTACCATGAGATTACCTTCGCCGTTCCGACAATAACTCTCTTAATTTCTCTTCAGCTACCTCTAAATACCCTAACAGCCTCCAACCTTCACTTCACGGCAAATCTGCAGCAGAAGGTGGGGGATATGCACTTAATGGCAAAGATGCGCAACGTCGAAGCTACGCAGCAGTTCTTAAAGGCACTGTTGGAAGCCACTGCAGCCAGCGAAATGTGGATAGCAAAAATCTCCGATCTGAAACTCTCAAGCGGCAAGGACGATCATCTTATTAGATGACAACACAACAGCTGTTGGTGCAGAATTTCATCGAAGTCAGAGAAGCTGGAATTGGGATGACCGCGGCCGTCGCCGGGACCTATAAAGAAAATCTAAACCAGAGTTGGGGATACTCCGATAAGACCTTCCGACGTTCAAATCAGTACTCTGCTTCAACAGAAATGAAGTGCTCGAGCGAAAATTTTGGCAGAGTTTCGAGATAGAGTTACCAGCTTAGAGAAGAACGTATCTGGGGGTCCTTATTCATAGACGGAGGGCGTAACTGACTGACAGCGACGTCTGCAACCGTCTGGTAGTGGACCGCTCAGAGCCGCATCGAGTTTGTTACAGAGAGTAGTGACGTCAGGGGTCATTCAGGGCCACGTAGAGCTTGTTGCGGAGAGTGGAGTGGTGTCCGTTGTCGGGACTTGCCAGAGAGTGGTGGAGCTGCATGGAATCCATTGCAGAGAGTGGAGCAGGATGGCGGCTCTTGTCGTGGCTTATTAGAGGGTGGTGGAACTGTATGGAATCCGTTGCAGTGAGTGGAGTAAGGTAGTGGCCCTGGTTGTGGCTTGTCAGAGAGCTCGGATCTGTCGGCTGAAGCTCAGCTGGGATGCCTGATGGAACAGAATGGCTCTTTATATCGTCGTTCTAGGAGAGGCTCGGATGTTCCGAGGTCGCTGACGAATCTACTGTTGTCGGACGCTTCGGATGCTGACGTTTCAGGCGGGAGTCACCTGCTGTAGGAGCTCGGACGAAGATTTTTGTTGACGAAGTCCGGAGAAGTTCGTCTGGGATTTATCTGATGCGGAAGCTCGTCCGAAGATCGTCCACCGGGGAAGTCCGATTTTATGGGGAGCCTGGCAGGAGGTCGGCCGGCGATGGACTTCAGATAGCGCGGGGAGGCTCGACAGACATTGGAGGCGATTGGCTATCGCAGGGACCCAGTTGCTGGAGCTCGTCCGTCATAGAAGCTCGTCCGGAATCTATCCGCTGGAGAAGTTCGGGCGGGCTTCGGTTCTCACGAGAGGTCGAAAGGGGGCCGTTTATTGTAGGAGCTCGAGCGAGGACCAGTTGTCGTGGAAGTTCGGAGTAGTGTCCCGCTGTAGAAGTTCGTCCAGAGCCCACTCGCTACGGGGTAGCTCGGTTGAAGTCTACCTATAGTAGAAGTTCGGAAGAAATTTGTTTATAATAAAGGTTTGAATGGAATTTGCTTACAGTAGACGTCTGGGATAGACAGCCCGCTGTAGGAGTTCGGAGTAGACCGTTCGTAGTAGAAGTTCGGCTCTCGCAGGAGCTCGATCGAGATCCGGAAGATGATCGACCACCGTAGAAACTTGGAAGGAGTCTGGTTACTGTAGAAATCTCGTTGTTGGGGAGCTCGGATGCTGACGAAGCCGGGAAGAAGTTCGGAGTAGGGTCGTCCGTGGCCGGAAGAAGTCCAGGAGAGACTCGGGGAATGGTTGGCTGCTGTAGGAGGTCGACTGCCAGTGAGGCCCAGAGGGCCTTTGGGACGGCCCGATGGGTGAACGCAGAAGTCCATTGTCGGAGAAGTCCGGACGGCCGAGGGAGTTCGGAGAGACGCCACATACAAGGTCGGGAGTTGGAAGAGCCCCGAAGGATCGATCTTTTACAAACTTCGGCCGGAGGAGGTATTTTATACCCAACAATAGCCAATCTTAATTTTTAAACTCCATAGGTAAATAGTCCCCGCCTACCCATCCACTCCTTTAAAAAGGGGGTCTATTTTCGGTGCGGAAGCTGCGACCATCTTAAGCAGAGCTGCCAGAATCCGATAAAGTGTCTTAGATGCCATTGCTTTGGACACTCTGCCAGATCTTGCAAAGTCCCTGCTTCCTCAAATCTATCCACTTCCCCACTTCGGCAAACAACCACTACCATCAAGATGCAAGCTCGCAGGAGCCCACCACCAACTATCCAAACCAGCCATCCACTCAAAAGTATTCCTACCACCCTCCTGCGAGTGTGAAGACATCTCTGAGTATCTTCATCGTGGAGCTTTTGTTGAAGTTTTTGGCAGACTAGTTAAGGTTGACAATGTCTCCTCTATCCTTGCCCGAAGGACCAATAGGTCTGCTTCATGGACTACCAGGAAGCTTTCACAAAGCACCTTCTTTGTCTCTGCCCTGATTTTGACAAGTTCACTACCTCATGGCTCAAGGACACATCTGTGGAGATGGGTTTACTCTGACTGTTAATCACTGAGATTCCTATAGGGGTGCCTTCAATATAGACTAAAACTTAATGTTTATGCGTCACTGATTAACCTTCCTCTCTAGCTCTGGACTATAGATGCTGTTGCAACAATTATTTCAGGATTTAGGGTTCCCTATCGAGCTAGTAAATTGAGCCTTCGATGGGAACGCCTAACAAGCTTTGACGTTGTTTTCTTGTGTGAAAATATAGAGCTCATCTCATAAATAGTTGAGGTGAAGATTGGCCAACACATTTTCAAAGTTTCTATGGTCATAAACTTTGTTTTGGAATAGGACCCAACTTTTGATGGCACAACCATGGGCTCACCGGACAGCACAGACATTGGAGAAGATGATGGATGGGAATTTTGGACAAACAATGAAATGCATACACCTCCTCACTCAGAAGAGGGATGACGGCAGCAGCAACAGGATGATACCACTTCTCTGATGGATCATGAAACATCCGGAGCAGGGAAACAATCTACCGCCCATCACTCGCTGCCAGCCGACCAAACCTCAAAGCGCAGACTACAGTCATTGCTAGAGGAGACCACCACCATGACTGACTCGACCGACCGTCGCCACCATTTGGAACCTGGTCCAACTTAACTAGGTCCTCGTTAGTGCCATCGGTAACTCCCTTATGCTCTATTATGCTGACAAGACGCCCATCATCCATCTCATTTTTACCTTACCGTAAAAGATCCGCCTGTCAGACTGGATGACCCCTTCAGATTCAAATTTCAAACTTTCAGAGACCGTTGCCTCCTCCCTTTCACTATCATTCGATTTGATTTCATCCAGTGGTGTGACTTCATCACCCCTTACCTCTTCCCACAGTCACAACAAGCCGTCTGTTGTCTTTGACAAAAAAATTATCTCGATAGCTAGGGCCTTCTCATTTATCCTATTAGCTTTGTATGCAATAGACGGCGAATCAATGAGCAAAGGATCTGAAACCCTTCGTGGCCAAGTGAGACACCCGACCACTGCAAACCCACACCCTGCTGAAACTCTACCTTCCACACCTGCAAAGTGTGGCGTTAGACTGTGCACAAAAAAGATCAAATCCTTGGGTCTATTTGAGATAGAGCTTTCATCGCAAGACCTGATCTACATTAACTCCCTTACCATTGCTGAAGTCAAAACATAGGGTAGACATTGCGGCATCATCTTTAACGACTATAGCAATTCAGACATCGCCAAACTGAGGGATATGAAGAAAGCAAGATGCAACCAGACAACACCAGTTTGCCTTTGAATAGGTTGGATCATAGTGTTTTGAAATCCATGAGTCAGCAACTTTTTGGAATGACAATATCCAAGCAGACCTCATCACTTCTCTCCATCTTCATCTCCCGTACTAGCTATCAGATGGATTTGCTTTCAATTTTGTTTGGACAGCACAATACCTTCATGCTGGCCTTTTGTATCAGAAAGCTATCTCTTGAACCGAGATTAACCAGGTTGCTTCTGCATGTTTCATGGTTGTATGCTGTCAATGCTTCAATGCATATTCCTGTTTTTCATTGTCTCTTACCATGTTGCTATTATTCTGGAATGTGAGAGGATTAGGTAAATCAAACAAAAGGAATTTGGTCTGTGACATTGTTGTGCAATCCCGATGCACGATTTCTTGCTTCCAAGAAATAAAGCTAAAAGAGACCCTTCCCAATCATGTCACCACAGCCTGTGGCATGAACTTTGACTCCTGGTAGGCCCTTAATGCAAATGGCTCAAGAGGGGGCCTTTTCAATTGCTAGAACTTGAATCAAACTCAAGGAATCCTCTTCTACATGGGCACATACTCTCTCAGCACCCTCCACAGTCCTATTCATTCTACTCCTAATAGCATGGATTGGTTGATTACCAATGTATACGGACCTAATGAACATAGCTTGCAATCCAACTTCTTCTCAGAGCTTACCTCCATTCGACAACTTTGGCAAGGCCCCTGGGTCATTATTGGAGATTTCAATGCCATCCGATTCACCAGAGAATGAAAGGGTATAGGTGGTGACAGCTTTGTCTCAGATGAATTCAATATGTTCATAGATAATCACCAACTCATTGAGATCAAACAAAAATATTTGTCATTTACTTGGTCCAATCATAGATATACTCCCTTATTGGCAATGTTGCATCGTTGCCTAGTTTCTGCTGACTGGTTGGAGCTAAATCCCTTTGCAATGCTTGTGCCGCTACCAAAAACAACCTCAGATCACTTTCCACTATTCTTGAAGTTTAATCGATGCCCACAATGTAATAAGATATTTCACTTTGAAAACTTTTGGCTTCTCCATCCAGGTTTTGATGAAATGGTAAGGACCTACTAGATAGCGGTGCCAAATGGTAAAAATGCATCAGCAAATTTGGTTTATAAGTTAAGATACCTTAGATCAAAACTCAGATTATGAAACAGGTCAGCCAACGGCAACATTATTCATAGAAAAAATAGTATCAAATAGAAAATTCTAAAACTTGACTCCCTGGAAGAGACTATGATCCTCATGTCTGATCAAATTCCAGCAAGACAGTCTCTCAAACAACAACTGGAGCTGATATTAAAAAAGGAAGAAATCTTATGGTGACAAAGATCGAAAATCAACTGGCTAAAATATGGTGACAAAAATATCAAGTATTTTCATGCTTATGCCTCTAATAAGAGAAGGAAAAACTTTATCTCAAGCATTGAACATCAAGAGAAGGTCACAACAGATCCTAAAGAGATCAAGACGCCTTTACCTTAGTGTATTCTCAACTTTTTGGGGAGATGAATGAGAGCTCCCTGACACTGGACTGGTCAGTAATATTCTCGAAAAACTTACGCAATGAAGCAATACTTGAGCAGCCTTTCACTGAAGAGGAGATTAGGGAAGCAGTCTTCAATCTCCCTAAAGGTAAGGCACTAGGTTTGGATAGTTTTTCAGTAAAATTCTTTCAGCGATTCTGGGATCTACTTAAGCCTGACCTCCTTAAATTTTTTGATGCCTTTTTCAATCATAATGCAGACATCTCAAGGCTAAACTTTACTTTTGTTTCATTGATACCTAAAAAGCAAGATTGCAGAAGGGTTAGAGATTATCACCCAATTAGTCTAATGAATGGGATGTTGAAGATCATCACTAAGGCATCAAGTACCAGGCTATCTAAAGTTCTCAGCTCCCTGACCACAGACGCCCAATCTGCTTTCATTAAAAATAGACATATAAATGATTCCTATCTAAGCGTATCAGAGATTATAGCTGTTAGCACTAAATCAAAATCCAGAGGTTTAGCTCTTAAATTGGATTTTGAAAAGGCTTTCGACAATGTTAGCTGGAAATTCATTCTTGCCATCCTGAAGGCAAGAGGATTCAGTGAACGTTGGTGCAAATGGATAGAATGCATTCTATCTTCTAATAAGATGGCGCTACTCATAAATAGCACCCCTACCAGATGGATTAATGCAAAACATGGGTTAAAAAAGGTGACCCCATATCACCACTCTTTTTCATTCTCATTACAGACTCTCTGCACCGACCAAAAATAAGGTCCTCCATAGAATCGCCTACTCAAAAATCACATCAGAGGTCTTATGCTTTCAATATGCCAATGATACAATGATCCTCGGTGATGACAACTTGAGTCACATTCAGCACCTAAAGTTTATCCTTTACTCTTTCGAGTTGCTTTTAGGGTTGAAGATTAATTTTAATAAAAGTGCACTATATGGTATCAACTTATCAAAAGAAAGAAGCAAGCAGCTGGTGGCTGTTTTAGGTTGTCCCCTCTCCTCTCTACCAACTATATACCTAGGATTTCTACTACACAATGGAAAAAGGAGAGCAGTTGATTAGAATTTTTTAGTAGAGAAAATAGATAAAAAACTATCAGCTTAGAAAGGTAAGTTTTTATCTATTGGAGGATGCCTTACTCTGGTCGATGCAATTCTGAGCTCTCTTCTCATTTTTGGAATGTGAACCTTCCTTCTCCCTTCCAATGTGTAGATCATATTGACAAGGGAAGGAGAGACTTTCTCTGGAGAGGAGGAAACAGTGTGCAAGTGGACACCATCTAGCTAGATGGCCAACAAGTATGCAAGCCAAAGAAGTTTGGAGGATTGGGGATTTTGAATCTTTGATTATTCAACAAGTGTATGCTACTTAAATGATGGTGGAGATACTACAAAGAACATAAGAGAGAATGGAGGAAACTAATATCAGACATGTACTATAAAAATGAGGCAGTATCTCTAAGAGAAGCTCATGGCATTTAGTTGGCATCGACTGCTTGGAAAAATGTCCAGCAGGTTCATCAATTATTTAAAGCAGGGATTGAATTTTAGATTGGAGATAGAAAAGAAATAGCTTTCTAGATTGATCGTTGGTACGAAGATCAACTACTAATAGACATCTTCCCAATGCTCTACCTTCATACACACAACCTGGCGATATGTGTCCATGATACTGTTAACATCCAAGATCTTCATGAACTCTTCCATTAGCCACTTAGTACCCAAACAATGAATGAATTTCCATAATTTCGACGTCTTATTAACTCAACTGTCATCAAGGGAGGTGCTGGCATAGTTATCTAGAGATGGAGCCAAAGCAAAAATTTCAAAATCAGGGAATGCTACTCCTTCCTTAGCCGTGGCGATATCCTTTCAAGCTTTGCCTAGGTAATTTGGGAGTTGCCTCTCCCAACAAGAACTAAAGTATTCAATTGGCTGATCTTCAATAACAAGATCCTCACAGCAGTCAATTTCAAGAAACGAAACTTTCCAGCTCTACCTCAATGTGTGCTCTGTTATATGAAAGAAGAATCCATAGATCATTTTTTTCTCACTTGTAAATACTCCACATAAATTTGGAAACACCTCCTTCTAAAGCTGCACTTAACAACATTGGCCTCCCTTCCACCCACCATTCATGAATTCTGAGGAGGATGGAGAGGAAGATTACCGCAACAGGCACTTAAACTTAGATGGGACTGCATTGCTGTCGCTTGCATCTGGGGCATTTGGAAGGAAAGGAACAATAGGATCTTCAAATTCATAGCAAACTTCCTTCTCAAAACAATAGAAATTAGCTAGTCAATTTTGAAGGATTGGCTCACTTATGCCAATGTCAGCAGTAACATCCAAATTCCTCACATACTTGAGAATCTACGATAAAGATTATTATTCTGTTGCTGTTAAACCTCGATACAATCTATTGTTACTGTGGGGTTCGACAATTGAGGATCAATGGAGAGTGAAGGAAATGCGAGACTAGATGATGTGAAGCATAAAGATGAAGTCATAACAGAACACCAAATAATGAAGTCATAATTGATGAGGCAGAGCAATGTCATCATGAGGTTGTATCTGACTCACAGAGGAATTACAGGTTTATAGAACTAACGGACCTTACAAGTATGAGGATTTATAGGTGTCTTAGGTGCTTGAGGAGTGGATAGGACTGCTTCTTGGTTCAATTCTCTGGTTGGCTCTTACCGTTGGCAGATGATGATTATAAAATCTGACTAATTGACTTCCGATGACATTCCGATGGTTGCTGATTGATGGTGAGCGATGTGAGGGAGCTATGGCGAGCTGTGATGAGGTGAAGGATAAAGACGAATGATAAAGGACAACTGATCATCGAACACTGAGATATCTACAGAATGAAAGATCACTTAAGATGTCGAAATGGAAACAAAATGAATCAGCTCATGGGACTGTATATGGCTAAGAGAGGATTTACAGGTTTCTAGAGTTAACAGGTTTTATAACTATGAAGATAAGTTTCTCAGGTAATGTAAATAGATAGGGATGGCAAAATCGATCTGACCCGATGGGTATGCACCCTACCCAAATCTGGTCAAACTCGAAAAATAGGATTTGACCAAGTTTGGGTTCAGATTTGGATAAAACCCATAAACTATAGCACAGATATGGGTAGGGTATGGGTAGTGCTGTTTTCTACCCAAACCCAAATTCGAATCTGATCCGAACCTATGGGTATGGGTAATACCCGAACCCATATCCGAATATATATGTTTACAATTCTATTTTGGTAATTCTGTTTTGGTTGATAATATGGATAAAATTATTTTGGTTATTTATATGTTTTATGTTGAATTATAATTTTATTTCTATGTTTGATTTATATAAATCTGGACTTATAAATTATGTTCTATGTTGAATTGGTAATTTTGTTTTGATTGATAATATGCATAAAATTATTTTGGTTGTTTATTTTTTTTGGATATGGGATAGGCATGGAGCGGGCATAGGTTGGGTATGAGAAAATAGGTTATCCA
The DNA here is from genome assembly GCF_000442705.2 of Elaeis guineensis. NCBI lineage: Eukaryota > Viridiplantae > Streptophyta > Magnoliopsida > Arecales > Arecaceae > Elaeis > Elaeis guineensis. Next base: position 68,406,972 of record NC_025999.2, read on the forward strand.
TGGGTATCTCCGAACCCATTGGGTATGGGGATGGGTATCTCTTTTCTTACTCGATCGGATATCGGGTAGGATTTGGGTATAAGATATTAAGTTTGAATTTGAGAATGAATAGTATAATATCCGATCTAAACTCTATCCATCGCCATCCCTATAAACAGAGTATCAATTCTCCTGTATTTCTCAATTGTTGAATTCTACTCAGCATCTTTTTTGGACTCATCCTCTGTAATATTCCAATTTACCAATAAAATACAGATGGCAGTCTCTGCCTCCTTTTCCATAAAAAAAAATAGGAAGTTTGGTGAAGCACAAAGGAGCCAAGTATTCCAAGGGACCGAAGGATGCTGTCGTCAGACGTGCAGCCACGTCCATATCTGATGGATAGCGTTTGGACGGTGAGGGAAATTCTTCGGGGGTTTCCCCTCAATTACGTTTGTTTTTAATTTTTCCTATATGGTGTGTGTGTGTGTGTGTATAGTTTTTTTTCTGAGAAGTGAGGAAGGATGCTGGTGTGCACGATGATCATCCCCGTCTAGATTCTTAGGAATGTTTCATCCAAGAGGCCGGTATGTTCAGAACTTTTGGTTGCTAAGGTGTTACGGTCGGGGCAAGCCCCGATTCACAGGGTAAAGGAGCAGTTATCTTACCTTACTCTCCACGTAATCACCTGGGTTTAGGTACGCATGAACGGGGGATCATTGACTACCTCTCTCAATGACTTCACCAACTTGACAAGTTGGCACCTAGGGTTCAAGTAGAGAAGACTAAATGAAATACAATCGATAGAACAATGTTTGAGCTTAGGGAGGAACAGAAGTTTAATCTTTTTGGACTTTCTTTCTCTTTTTTTTTTTCCTTTTTTTCTTTCTTTTTGTATGTCTCTGTATATAAAGGAGCTTCAGAGCCAATTAAGCTCTCTGTGGTTGACTTTTGAACCTTATCTTGTTTGTAATTTAGTGAGACGTCTTTGTTGTCAAGCTTAGGTATGGCCAACAATCTTTCTGAGGTTCCTTGGGTGGTTAGTGGGTAGGTTCTCAACCTTATTCAATGGAAGGATGATTTTAGACTAGTGTAAGAAGAGTTTGATGCGCTCCCTCTTCAGGATCCGGTTTCCTCGTATTGGAGTTCGGACACTTTAATTCCGTTGGTTGCTACGGTTGGTTATACACTTTGTGTGGATGAATCAACCACAAAGTGGAGTAACCTGGACAATAAACCTGCTAATACGTTGATCTCTACCAAGAAATCCTTTGATTTGCTTTTCATTTGTTGAGGATGGCATTTCTAAGCTGTTCTTTTTTTTTTTTTTTGAAGAAAACGGAGGAAGTAAGGAACTTCCACCAGAGAATAATGTATTAATATTAGTTACAAAGATCAGGATATGCACGTCCTATGGATGTGGGCTCATCGAATCCTGGGAGAAACGAGGTCCCAAGCAAAACAACTGAATCTCCTATGACCTGAAGACCGTCAACAAAAAAACAGACTTTGCTGAAAATATACAGGATTGAAAAAGACCTGCTAAGATCCTTCCAGACAGTTACAGAACATGCCAAAGTTTTTTACGCTTCCTCAGCTTTCACGTGTCAACAATACTACGCCAAATCTTTTGTACCTGTTTCCAATCGTCGTTACGGTTTCGAAGGAAAACTCCGGATATTAATTCTTATCTGTGGAAACAGGGGAAGTAGATAGGTTTGCAGGTTGAAGCTGCCTCCTTATAATTGTCATTGCATGGTTTTGAGCATATACCGTGCAGTCTGAAAAGAAGGCTACCATTCGGTTACTGACTACGCTGTGTGAAAAAGCTTCAAATTTAAAGACCCGGCTATTCCTTTCTTTCTAGATACACCAAAAACCCACTGCTAAGACAGCATCCCAGGCTTTAGTCCATTCTGAATCACTTATCTTGGGTCTCCAAAGATACCAGACATTTCTAAGATGTTTTTAACTTTCAGAGGATCATTCTCTATTCTCGACCAACAATAAAATGAAGAAACTTCATGGAACCTGCTCCGAGCACACATTTGGTGGGTTTTAATCCCAACTTATTCTTTTGTCGCTTGGCAAACAATTCTTGCCAACCTTGTGAGTGTCCTCCTGGTGTTCTTGACTTGGTCATTGTTGGGAGATATTTCCTCCTTGGGCCGAAGACAGGGGCAAGTGGCTATAGACTGGTGAATGCGGTAAGGTGACCCGATCCTAGCTTCGGTCTATAATAATCTTTGAACCTAAACCGCTGTCCTGAGCAGAATTCAAGGATCGATCTCTGTTGGCTTCATCATCATATTTCCTTCTCTCTGTAGTGACCGACTTTCAACACAGACAACTACTAATAGCGGGGTATTTGGGCATACTAAGCTCTGACTTCGGCCATAAGCACCCATCGATCCTCATCTTGCTTGGTGAGACCCAACTTGACCATTTTCTTTCCTCAACATCCGCTTCTATTAAATTGTGCCGAATTCTCGACTAAAGAGGTAGGACTGATCTCACCTATACTTTAATTCAAAATTCAATATCGCCCATGACTTTCAGTTGATTCTGGAACGGAAAAGAAAGTTGCGATAACCACCCCATCGATCTTGATCGGAAGTCTCGCCATGCCGCACCTGAATCACCCCATGATCTCTCTCGATAGTTAAACGGCTCTAACCTACAAAAAAATCTACAGGGAACCTCCCAAGGTACACGATCATAATTCTATAAACACTCCTCATCTTTTTTTTGTGATCTGATTTGAACGTCGAAGGATTCCCACCGGAGCTAACTCCGATTAGGACTTATGTGTAGATTTTTCAATCGGGAGGATATGCCACCACTTCAATTTCTTTTGACCGCGATCCAGATTTCAATGGCAACAGATTGGCACTAGAGGAAGGGTTTAACCCAATTTAAGAAGGAGCACCAAACTACAATTATGGCACCACGACGAGCGTCCATCTGGAGATTTCTTACCACTACCACCTCCCAGCCCATGGAGAATGCGGCGGTCCAGCAAGTTCTGGTGCAATTGCAGTCGGAGGTCCAGCAACCACCTCCCCCATCGACAGCGACTGTCAGCGTGGAACAGTTTCAATTACTATTCCAGCAAGTTCAAACCTTGACCACTGCCGTCAAGATGATGCAACAGCTATATGCAGCATTGTCGGTGGTGGCACCAGCAGTGGTGACTACGGTCGCATCTCCACCGGCCAACACAGTATGGTGGTGAATCCATCTTCAACAATTCCTGCACAGTAGCCTGCAGCAGCATCGCAGGTGCGACCTCCACCCCCCCCACGAAGCCCTGAGTGGGGAAGGCCGACTAACTACAGTCGATCCTGAAGTCCCAAACCAAGAAAATGACGATCGTCGAGTCCTCATTCTAGGCAGGACTCAAGGCCTAGTCGGCGATCTCCCTATAATGTTCTGAAAATCATACTGCTGCTAACATCGACCGTAAATTTCAAGAGATATATGAGCAGATTGATGTGATTTGTCACTAAGCATCGACTTTCGATGATGGATATAACACTAATCCACCATTCAGTAACCAGATAATATAAGAGCCACTCCTCCTGAACTTTAAGATGCTACAACTTGAGAGCTACCATGGGATCACCGATCCTATGGATCATTTGGAGAGCTTCAAGTCCCTGATGCTCATCCATGGGCTAGTTGATGCCACATTTTGCCGTACCTTTCCATCAACTTTGAAAAGTATAGCCAGGCATTGGTATACCAGTTTGAAGCCTCAAACGATCCATTCTTTTGATTAGATGAGCCGGCTATTCATTGGCCATTTTGTGAGGAGCCGGAGGCAGCAAAAAGGATTGGACTCTCTGATAAACATGAAGCAGAGAGAAGGAGAGTCCATCAGATCTTACCTCAGCTGTTTTAATGTGTCATACTAGAAGTGCACAACCTAGATCAATCGGTTGCAATGGCCGCCCTGAAGGGCGGATTACTGAAGAACGATCTTCGTTGTTCTCTGGAGAAGACCTATCCTCAAGACTTTGCTGATATGTTGGCCTGAGCAAAAAAATATGCTCGGATAGATGAGGCATTTGGAGGCAAGCCCCCAGTGATTCCTACTAAAAATAAGAGGAAAAAAAGGCCGGAGTCTCCCACAAGGAGCCAGTAGCACCCTCATTCTCCTTCCAGACATCGAAGATCTAAAACTCCTCTGCACAATTCTTGATAGAGGGACAATCCTTAACAAGATCGTCGTATGCCTCCATAGGGAAGGTTCACTAACTACACTCCTCTGAATGCTGCCCAATCCTAAGTGCTTATGGAGATCACAGATCAGATTCCAAAGCATCGAGGCTGAAGTCTAGTCCCAGTCAGCAAGATCCAAATAAATATCACCTTTATCATTGTGACCATGGCCATGATATTGAAGACTGTATCTAGCTTTGAGATGAAATTGAAGAACTTATTCGGCACGATCACTTGGACCAATTCATCTGATGTCAACAGGATCAACAGGAGGAGTGACAAAGATTACTGGCTCCACTTGAACTGCAGCAGAGGGAGCCTTCTGAAGATCAACCTCCGATAGGGATGATCAATGCGATAATTGGATGATCCCATGAAAGGACGGAGGAAGTAGTTGAACCATCTAAGAAGTCGAAGGTCGAAGAGTCCCTTGCTTTCACTGAGGAAGATGCCCGAGGGATTCAGTTTTCATATAACGACGTGATGGTTGTAACTCTAAATATTATAAATTATGATGTACATCATATCTTAGTTGATAATGAAAGTTCGACTGATATTTTATTTTATAATACTTTATCACAAATGGGCATATCATTGAAATGATTGAGATGGATGGACACCCCACTTGTGGGGTTTACTGGGGATGCTGTGCCAGTCGAGGGGGTGATAACTCTTCCTGTAATAGCTGGATGATCCCTCTGAAGGAAAAATCTCCTTTTTCCTTTATAAGATCTTTCAGATTTCATCAAATCTGGGGTGGAATAATTTAAAAATTTTATCCTACGCTATTTCAGATCTAATATCTATTAGATTTAATTTTATTATTTATATTTAAAATCTAAATTAAATCTAAAAGTATGAGAAGTATAGACATACCTCAAGGGTAATCTGATTACCCTGTAGATGATCTCTGCACAGCCCGAGGTTCTGATGTAGCCACGCAAATGTCTGGCCTCTATCGATATCCATTCAGGCAGGACCTGGAACATCTTCTCCTCACAAATCTACGCTCCAAAAATCAGATCTCTATCTGATTTGGAAGTGCTTCAGAACTCCTTTTGAAGTTGGAGCAGTAGCCTATCGAAGATGTCCTGCAGCCTTCTGTTCCAGGCATCACCATGCCTTTTCCTTGCACTAGATGAAAGTCCAACTCCTTAGACGTGAAGAGAGGAGATAGGAGAGTAGGGAGGACATGGAGAAGAAGGGAGGGGGTGGCAGCTTTGATGGTTTTTCATAAAAACTTAAAACCCTAAGCGCAGGCAGGGTTTATATAGACCCTGCTGTGCTGCGCAGTGCCACATCATTCGATCAATCAAAAAATTTCAATTAATTCTGGAAAAATTTTGATTGGTGGAGTAATGTCATCTGATCATATCAAATAAAAACCCCCACTCTCTCTCCTATGTTGGCGCCAACTTTGGATAAGCACCAGCAAGGGTTGGCGCCAAAGAGTCCATGTTAATCAAGACTCTTCATCCTTATCCATTTGGGGCACCCACTTTAATCCAATTGGGCTCACGCCATAATCTAATTATGGCACCCAATTCAATGTGGATTTGGCATGTAGACATTCTACAAAAATCCTCCAATGAGCTCTCTTCAATTTAAGATACATATGTCAACATTTGACAGATGTCCTAAAATGAAAATGGCAGGTGACAGGAATTAGCAGGTGTTATCCTAAATTCATCTCATGAATTAAGACAAGCCTTTTCTAAGCTGGACAAATTTTATTTAGACTGAGAGAAATCTTTTCAAGATTCTCTGTATGAGTCAAATCATATTTGGCTCAGTAGAGATAGAAAAGATTATACGAGGAGAAAGTTAGGCTCAATCGTGTGCTAGCATGATTTTCTTGAACCTAATTAGATCTTATCTAAATCAATTGGGTTAGCCCAATTGATGACATCCAGACCCTAACCCTTATTTGCGTGACCCTGTTAGGTTCAATTCTGTATGGTAATGAGATATGTCGTGATCTCATCATCGACATCATCGAAACTCCTTTCGATGGATCACAACTCTTCTGATTCAGACAATTAGAATGATCAATCATCAATATCATTTTAATTGCACCCAAAATCTATCAGTGACACCTAGCAGTATGTGGTGGCAATCCATCAGAACTGAAGACGAACCTCTCGATGTAGCTACCTGTGTGATTGAGTTTCTCTATCATGAGTTTCGACTGAATTAGGGTTAAGGTGAACTCATCAAACCCAAACATCAGTCATATGAATCAATCGATCGATCCGAGTCTGATGTGAAATCCCAATGGAAAACTCCTTTTCCATTATTTCACTCTACCATGGCCATGGGCTTAAGGACTCGATCTTTCGATCATCATAGGACTACTTCTCTCATCTATCGAGGTTGATAGATTCCATCTTGGTGCGACTTAGTTCCTACAATGAATATGCTACAGTCAACATACACCTCAGGATTTCGAATGGCTAGGAGATCGAGTTATGGTGTAGTCAAACTATAACACACTCAAGGTGAACTATCGATGCACCTCATGTCAAAGAACTAGACACACAACTGCAGCATCGAGCTAGTCATCGATAAGAAGGTAGACTTCCTTATGACTGCTCGATATGGTCATGCTCAGTACTCTCGTTCTCAATGAATACCTGTACTCTCGCTTCGGTGTCTCCACATCGTAGACTCAAGACACATCTACCCTAAGAAAGTGATCGTACACCAACCTTCCGGATCGATCACCATCCTCATGATGATCCTATGGTCAGAAGTTGTTTATGAGTTAGTTATGTAAATTATTGCCTTAAATTTTCAACTCTTAAAAATATGAATTAACATTCCTACTAACTCAAAAGATGTATCACAGACATAATGTATATAATGTGATAGAAGAATAATCCATTTATTGATTTATAGTCAAAATTATAAATTTGTCCTTAGATTTGTACAGGAATGTGTCAGCCAATCTGGCATCTAGAGCACACATCTAACAAACTCCCACTTGACCTAATGCCAATTGGCTACATATCTAAGTCCCATCTTCTCAAGGTGGGCTTCGATCTTTTACTGGTTCAATGACTTAGTCAGCGGGTCTGCCACATTGTCTGTAGAGTCGACTCTCTTAACCTCGACATAATCTTTTTTGAGGTAATCACGGATCAGATGGAATCGCCGCTCGATATGCTTGGACTTCTGGTGAGACTTTGGCTCCTTAGCTAGGGCTATGGCATCATTATTATTGCAGTAAAGAGGTATGGCATCCGATGACATCACTCCAAGCTCTGCAGCAAACTTCTTATACTAGAATACCTCCTTCGCAGCTTCCAATGCAGCAATGTACTCTGCCTCCATGGTGAAATCAGTAATCACCGTCTGCTTAGAACTCTTCCAGCTAACTGCACCATCATTGCAAATGAACAGACTCCCAGATGTCGACTTTTGATTATCTATATCAGACATAAAGTCTGAGTCTGTATATCCCTAAATCTGGAGTTCTCCATTCCCAAAGACTAGAAACATATCCTTAGTCCTTCTCAAGTACTTAAGGATACATTTCACAGAAGTCCAGTACTCTTCACCTGGATTCGACTGATATCTACTTGTGACACTCACAGCATGGGCTATATCAGGTCGTGTACATAGCATGGCATACATGAGGCTCCCTATTGTCGAAGCATAAGGGATCTTGCTCATGCATTCAATCTCCTCAGGTGTGCTAGGGCACATCTTCTTGGATAGATGAATGCCATGTCTAAAAGGTAATAAATCTCTTTTGGAGTTTTTCATGCTAAACCTTTTTAGCATCTCCTCTATGTACATCTTCTGTGAAAGTCCGAGCATCCTATTTGGTCTATCTCTATAGATCTCAATACCCAGTATAAAGGATGCCTCTCCTAGATCTTTCATAAAGAACTCCTTAGACAACCATACTTTGACTGAGGTCAACATGAGAATGTTATTTTCAATTAGGAGGATGTCATCTACGTACAATACGAGGAAGACAACCGCGCTCCCACTGACTTTTTTGAACACACATGGTTCCTCCTCATTCTTAATAAAACCAAATATTTTGATCACATCATTGAAACGAGTATTCCAGCTCCGAGATGCTTGCTTAAGTCCATAAATGGACCTTTACAGCTTGCAGACCTTATGATCATCATCACTAGATGTGAAACCAAGTGGTTGTTTCATATAGATATCTTTCTCAAGATGTCCATTTAAAAACGCCGTTTTCACATCCATCTGTCATATTTCATAATCGAAATAGGATCGATCACCATCCTCGTGATGATCCTATGGTCAGGAGTTGTTTATGAGTTAGTTATGTAAATTCTTGCCTTAAATTTTTAACTCTTAAAAATATGAATTAACATTCCTACTAACTCAAAAGATGTATCACAGACATAATGTACACAATGTGATAGAAGAATAACCCATTTATTGATTTATAGTCAAAATTATAAATTTGTCCTTAGATTTGTACAGGAATGTGTCAGCCAATCTGGCATCTAGAGCACACATCTAACAAACTTCCACTTGACCTAATGCCAATTGGCTACATATCTAAGTCCCATCTTCTCAAGGTGGGCTTAGATCTTTTACTGGTCCAATGACTTAGTCAGTGGGTCTGCCACATTGTCTGTGGAGTCGACTCTCTTAACCTCGACATAATCTTTTTCGAGATAATCACGGATCAGATGGAATCGCCGCTCGATATGCTTGGACTTCTGGTGAGACTTTGGCTCCTTAGCTAGGGCTATGGCGTCATTATTGTCGTAGTAAAGAGGTATGGCATCCGATGACATCACTCCAAGCTCTACGGCAAACTTCTTATACTAGAATACCTCCTTCGCAGCTTCCAATACAGCAATGTACTCTACCTCCATGGTGGAATCAGCAATCACCGTCTGCTTAGAACTCTTCCAGCTAACTGCACCACCATTGCAAATAAACAGACTCCCAGATGTCGACTTTCGATTATCTATATCAGACATAAAGTCTGAGTCTGTATATCCCTAAATCTGGAGTTCTCCATTCTCAAAGACTAGAAACATATCCTTAGTCCTTCTCAAGTACTTAAGGATACATTTCACAGAAGTCCAGTGCTCTTCGCCTGGATTCGACTGATATCTGTTTGTGACACTCACAGCATGGGCTATATCAGGTCGTGTACATAGCATGGCATACATAAGGCTCCCTATTGTCGAAGCATAAGGGATCTTGCTCATGCGTTCAATCTCCTCAGGTGTGCTTGGGCACATCTTCTTGGAGAGATGAATGCCATGTCTAAAAGGTAATAAATCTCTTTTGGAGTTTTTTATGCTAAACCTTTTTAGCATCTCCTCTATGTACATCTTCTGTGAAAGTCCGAGCATCCTATTTGGTCTATCTCTATAGATCTCAATACCCAGTATAAAGGATGCCTCTCCTAGATCTTTCATAAAGAACTCCTTAGACAACCATACTTTGACTGAGGTCAACATGAGAATGTTATTTTCAATTAGGAGGATGTCATCTACGTACAATACGAGGAAGACAACCGTGCTCCCACTGACCTTTTTGAACACACATGGTTCCTCTTCGTTCTGAATGAAACCAAATATTTTGATCACATCATTGAAATGAGTATTCCAGCTCCAAGATGCTTGCTTAAGTCCATAAATGGACCTTTGCAGCTTGCAAACTTTGTGATCATCATCACTAGATGTGAAACCAAGTGGTTGTTCCATATAGATATCTTCCTCAAGATGTCCATTTAATAACACCATTTTCACATCCATCTGTCATATTTCATAATCGAAATAGACTGTACCAGCAAGTAATGTGCGGATGGATTTTAGCATAGCTACGGGCGAGAAGGTATCCTGATAGTCAATGCCTTCGCGCTGACTATAACCTTTTACTACGAGCCTAGCCTTGAATGTCTCTACATTTCATCTGTACCTATCTTTCTCTTGAAGATTTATTTACACCCAATAGGTACAATACCTTCATGTGGATCTACCAAGGTCCAGACTTGGTTTGAGTGCATCGAGTCAATTTCTGATCTCATTGCTTCTAACCATTTCTCAGAGTCGATATCTGATATCGCCTCATCATAGATCTTGGGATCATCACCATGAACCTCATTACCCATGAGGAATATTTCCTCTACATCCTCTTGTATGGTACCTAAGTACCTTTTAGGAGGACGAAAAACCCTAGTCGATCTACGAGGTGGAAGAGGTTGTATTAGGACTGGTTCTGATTGATTTGGTTCCTCAGGTTCTTTAGCTCGTTGCTCTTGGGAGACATTCTCCTTGAGCTTAATTATTCTTCCGATGCCACCATCTTGAATAAACTATTTTTCAAGAAAAATAGCATTTCGACTCACAATCACATTGTGGTCTTTCAGAATATAAAAATAATATCCTAATGACTCTTTAGGATATCCTATGAATCGAGCTCTAAAAGACCTGAACTCTAACTTGTCCGTCTGCTGTCTCTTGACATGAGCCGGACAATCCTAAATTTTGAGATGATTCAGACTTGGCTTCTTACCATGCCATATCTCATACGGTGTGGTAGGAACGATTTTAGAGGGAACCCTATTCAGTATATAAATTGCTGTCATGAGACAATGTCCCCAAAAAAATTTAGGGAGGTCCGTGAAGCTCATCATGGAACGGATCATATCTAATAGGGTCCGATTTCTTTATTCTGAAACCCCATTGAGTTGTGATGTTCCAGGTGGAGTCCATTGAGAGACTATGTCATTGTCCTTAAGATAGTCTAGAAACTCCCGACTAAGGTATTCACCTCCTCGATCTGATCGAAGAACCTTAATAGGCTTTCCTGTTTGTTTTTCTTCCTCATGTCTGAATTCTTTGAACCTTTCAAAAGCTTCAGACTTGTGTTTCATTAGAAATACATACCCGTACCTAGATATATCATCGATAAAGGTAATAAAGTAGACGTATTTGCCTCTAGCCGGTACATCAAATGGGCCGCACACATCCGTATGTACTAGGACAAGTAGGTCTGTGGCCCTTTCCCCATGTCCCACAAAAGGAAGCTTGATCATTTTGCCTTGAAGGTATAATTCATAAACTGGATATGACTCGGAAGTCAACAGACTCAATAGCCCGAATTTCTCCAATTTGTTAACCCTGTCTTCCGCTATATGACCAGCCTTAGGTGCCACAGATACCTATTATTTAGACTATCTCTAGGCCTTTTAATTCTTATGACTTTCACATTTTGCTTGATATTAAATACAGATACATCAACATGTAACTGATAGAGATCGTTAATGACAAAATCATTTGCAACTTTATTATTTTCATAAACAATGTTACAATGGTCCTTATGAAAGCTAATCACATAACCTTCTTGTGCTAAACATGAAACAGAAATCAAATTCCTACTTGCTGCAGGCACATAATAACAGTCTCTTAAAACTAAATCTAATCCTAACGGTAATCACAGAGGGTAGGTTCTTATGGCCACAGCAGCAACTCTTGCTCCGTTCCCAACGCATAGGATCATCTCCCCATCCCTTAGCCTCCTGCTCTCCTCAAGATCCTGCATAGAAGTGCACAAATGAGCACTAGAACCAGAGTCAAGCACCCAACTGGATGCAGAAGAAACCGTAAGGTTAGATTCTAAAATGAGCATACCTCCAGAAGGACTATCCTTCTTATTCTTTAGGGTGGCCAGGTACTGAGGACAGTTTCGCTTCCAATGGCCATCTGATTGGCAGTGAAAATATTTTTCCTTATCAGCAGCCTTCTTCTTCAGTTCTGTCTTCTTCTTCTTGCTATCCATCTTCTACTTCTTTGCAGACTTCTTTTTCTTTTCAAAAGACTTTTTCTTGGAAGAAGTCTGCTCCACAGTAAGAACTGAGCCTTTTAAACCCTTCATAGAAAGCTCAGCCGTAACTAGCATGTTCATTAACTCGACCAAGGTACACTGCATCTTATGCATATAGAAGTTCATGATGAACTAACCATATGCATCGGACAAGGACTGAAGGATTACATCAATATAAAAATCTTTGTCTCAGATGATATCGAGTTTTTCAAGCTCCTCAAGATCCTTGATCATTGTCAAACAATGATCTTGGACTGACTGCCCATCTCACATCTTGGCCTTAAAAAGTCTTTGACAGACTTGATACTTGGCCGCACGACTCTGTTCACCAAATAACTCTTACAGGTAAGCCAACATTTGGCAGGTAGTCAAAATGTTCTCATGCTGGTGCTGCAAGTCATTAGACATTGCATCCAACATGTAGTACCTTGCTTTGTTATCATCATCCATCCATTTTTTCAGAGACGCTCTCTATTCAGCAGTCGAACGTGCTGTCATGGCAGGTGGGTCCTGGTCCAAGACATGAGTCAATTTTTTGAAATCCAGAATAATTCTGTAGTTTCTTAACCAGTCCTTGAAATTGGATCCAGTCAATCTGTGGGTGTCTAGTATTTTGGTCAGGAGGTTTGAGAGACATATTTTCTGTAGAGAGTCAAAAGTTTTTAGTTAGATTTTGTAATCAGACTTAACCAATTTATTTAGGAGTTTTATTTTTAAACAAATTAGGCTCCCACTATTTTCTTAGATCCCTACACTCCCTTGGTAGAGATGTAAAAATCTCCATGATCAGTAATTTCTAGTGGGTGGTGCTGTCTCACCGACTGGCTCATCACCTCACCTAACAGTTATTGGTGATGGGTCAACCGATGAGTGGACAACTCTTGTCCAATGATTCTCTAATCATGGTGCACCCAAAACTTGATCTCTAATTCATGAAGCTCACCATGTCCGAATATTGCTCCAATCCTTAGTTAAGTCAAACCCACCATTTTCATGAACTAGATTCTTGATTGGATCCCTCACTGTATCTGAAATATTGAGCCCAACCCATCCTCTAATTCGTAGCATCCAATGCCTAATGGACATGGTTGCATCTTTCCGGTGCAACTGAGCCACTGTAACCAACCGAGAACAATCAACCCCGGGAAGGACCTGTACATCCACAATGGTGGAAGACCTAGACTTAATATTTTCTTAGGAAGATTTGATTGAGGTCTCATTAAACTTGACTTGACATAGTCATAACAATTATGATTAACCTAGTGGTATGGGTCAGCTCGAATTGTTAGCCACCTCAAATCAGAACTGGATCGACACATATGGCTAGGTAAGTGAGACCGATGGAAGGATATGTCATTAACTTGACAAGAACGTATTCGAATTGAGTAGCTCCTAACTAAAAACCAATCGATCGCATCTGCCCAACTTACCTTAGATACTAAATTATCGAACCAGAATCAATTGGGTTTGCCTACAATCCAGACTCTAATCTCTGAGCCAAATTAGGTCTTAACTTGATCGAGTCACATCTAAATGTGATTCGATCTTGATCCAGACTTAATCCTATTAGGCTGGTCAATTATTAGCTTTCATGATCCCACCTAACCAACTCTTGATTCGGTTTGATCAACCGCTAGACCTAATTGAGCTACCCAAGTCCGAACCCAATTTTATGAAAATATCTTAGATATGAAATTCTCAATTTTAGACCAAATTGATTTCATAAACTTAATTTATTAATTAAGTTTGGGTTCATAAACAAAATATATAAAATAAATTCTAGAGTTTCAGGATCTAGGATTTTGCAGAAAAGTAAGTTTTGATTTTTGATTAAGGATGAACACGCGGCATCCCTACACGTCATAAGAACACCCCATTGAATGAGAAGAGAGGGTCTTAAAACTCTACTTCATTCTTATGACTGGATGGCCATGAGGAATACCTTAATCAGAAATATAAATTTAACTATAAAACTAGTTAGATCTAAATTTACATATCTCATATACAATTTAAGATCTAACTAATACATGCTTTGCATACATCTCATATATCAAAAATTGATCTAATTAACATGCTTTCAGATCTAATACATCACATGTAATATCTAAAAAATAAGATTTAAATTGAACTAGTCAAAATTAAATCTATTCTAGACAAGTTACTGGAATAATTCTACAACTAGTCTAGGCATGCAACAGATCAATTTTATGAAAAAAATTAAAATTTTATTTTTTATTTTTTAATCTAATTATAATACTTATAATATCAAAAAAATAAAAAATAAATTAGATTTAATTTATATTTTAATCTCATTAAAATATAAAACTTAAGACTGCTCATAGATTCAACTAATCCTAGTCTAGTCATGCATCTCATACATATTAGATCTTCTTAGATTTAATTTTAAATATTTTGATTTTAGATCTTATCATATCTGATGTGATATCTAAAATCTTTTAAATATCAAATAAATAAATAAAAAATTAGATCTAAATTAGATCTGAAATAGAGCTAAAAACCTGACTCTGATACCAGTTGAAGAAAAAACTGTCTTTTTCCTTTGTAGGATCTTCTAGATTTCATCAAATCTAGGGCAGAATAATTTAAAAATTTTATCCTATGCTATTTTAGATCTAATATCTATTAGATTTAATTTTATTATCTAATATTTAAAATCTAAATTAAATCTAAAAGTATGAGAAGTATAGATATACCTCAAGGGTAATCTGATTATCCTGTAGATGATCTCTGCACAGCCCGAGATTCTGATGTAGCCACGCAAGCACCTGGCCTCTACCAGTATCCACTCAGGTAGGACCTAGAATGTCTTGTCCTCATGAATCTATGCTCCAAAAATCAGATATCTATCTGATTTGGAAGTGCTTCAGAACTCTTTCTGAAGTTGGAGCAGCAGCCTGTCGAAGATGTCCTGCAGCCTTCTGTTCCAGGCATCACCACGCCTTTTCCTTGCACCAGATGAAGGTCCAACTCCTTGGATGTGAAGAGGGAAGATATGAAAGCAGGGAGGACATGAAGAAGAAGGGAGGGGGTGGCAGCTTTGATGGTTTTTCATAAAAACTTAAAATCCTAGGCGCAGGCAGGGTTTATATAGACCCTGCTGCGCTGTGCAGTACCACATCATTCGACCAATCAAAAAATTTTAATTAATTTTGAAAAAAATTTGATTGATGGAGTGATGTCATCTGATCACATCAGATAAAAACCCCCACCCTCTCTCCTATGTTGGCACCAACTTTGGATAAGCACAAGCAAGGGTTGGCGCCAAAGAGTCCATGTTAATCAGGACTCTTCATCCTTATCCATTTGGGGCGCCCACTTTAATCCAATTGGGCTCACACCATAATCTGAATATGGCACCCAATTCAATGTAGATTTGGCATGTGGACACTCCACAAAAATTCTCCGATGAGCTCTCTTCAGTTTAAGACCCATATGTTAACATTTGATAAATATCCTAAAATAAAAATGGCAAGTGACAGGAATTAGTAGGTATTGTCCTAAATTCATCTCATGAACTAAGACAAGTCTTTTCTGAGTTGAACAAGCTTCATTTAGGTTGAGAAAAATCTTTCCAAGATTCTCTGGATGAGTCAAATCATATTTGACTCAGTAGAGACAGAAAAGATTATACGAAGAGAAAGTTAGGCTCAATCGTGTGCTAGCACGATTTTCTTGAACCTAATTGGATCTTATCTAAATCAATTGGGTTAGCCCAATTGATGACATCCAGACCCTAACCTTTGTTTGTGTGACCCAGTTAGGTTCAATTCTATATGGTAATGAGATATGTCGTGATCTCATCATCGACATCATCAAAACTCCTTTCGATGGACCAGAACTATTCTGATTCAGACAATTAGAATGATCGATCATCAATATCATTCTAATTGTACCCAAAATCCATCAGTGATACCTAATAGTATGTGGTGGTAATCCATCAGAACTAAAGACAAACCTCTCGATGCAGCTACCTATGTGATTGAGTTCTTCTATCATGAGTCCCGATTGAATTAGGGTTAAGGTGAACTCGTCAAATCCAAACATCAGTCATATGAATCAATCGATCGATTCAAGTCCGATGTGAAACCCCAATGAAAATTTTTTTTTCCATTATTTCACTCTACCATGGCCATGGGCTTAAGGACTCGATCTTTAGATCATCATAACACTACTCCTCTCATCTATCGAGGTTGATAGATCCCATCTTGGTGCGACCTAGTTTTTACAATGAATATGCTACAGCCAACATACACCTCAGGATTTTGAATGGCTAGGAGTTTAAGTTATGGTGTAGTCAAACTATAACACACTCAAGGTGAACTGTCGATGCACCTCAGGTCAAAGAACTAGACACACAACTGTAGCATCGAGCTAGTCATCGACGAGAAGGTAGACTTTCTTATGACTGCTCGATATGGTCACGCTCAGTACTCTCGTTCTCAATGAATACCTGTACTCTCGCTATGATGTCTCCACACTGTAGACTCAAGACACATCTACCCTAAGGAAGTGATCATACACCAACCTTCTGGATCGATCACCATCCTCGTGATGATCCTATGGTCAGGAGCTGTTTATGAGTTAGTTATGTAAATTCTTGCCTTAAATTTTCAATTCTTGAAAATATAAATTGACATTCCTACAACTCAAAGGATGTATCACAGACACAATGTACACAATGTGATAGAAGAATAATCTATTTATTGATTTATAGTCAAAATTATAAATTTGCCTTTAGATTTATACAGGAATGTGTCAGCCAATCTGGCATCTAGGGCATACATCTAACACCCTCTAAAATTGAGATGGATTTGTTGGTAGTCCAAGTACCTTCAGCCTACAATGCAATCTTTGGACGTCTAGGACTCAATGCACTCCAAGCTATTGCATACATCTATCACTTGAAGATGAAGTTCCCTATGAGCTCCAGAGTTGGTGAAGTGTATGGGGATCAGGCCTTGGCACGATAATGTTACAACATTGCACTTCACGGATTGGGGCCATTCGAGGCCTACCCAATTGATGGGTTAGACACTCGGGATGATTTGTCCGAAGAAAGAAGAAAATCGATGGAAGACTTGGAGACGATCCCACTTGGAGATGGCAACCCGGAGCATACCATCCAGACTAGGTCAAATCTCGATCAGGTAATCAAAAAAAGACTTATCTCCTTTTTGTAGGCCCATGCTGACATGTTCACTTGGGCACCGATCGATATGCCTGGCATTGATTCGGAGGTGATGATGCATTGGTTGAGCATCAACCTGAAGCACAAGCCTGTTAAGCAGAAGAAAAGAAGTTTCATACCTGAACGACAAAAGGTGATAGCTGAAGAAGTGGATAAGCTGTTGGATGCAGGCTTCATTTGGGAAGTCAACTATCCCAACTAGATCGCGAATGTGGTCCTTATGAAAAAGGTGAATGGCAAGTGGAGGGTCTGCATCAACTTCACAAATCTTAACAAAACATACCTGAAAGATAGCTACCCCTTGCCTTCTATTGATCAGTTGGTGGATGCAACTTCGAACCATGAGCTCCTCACTTTTATGGATGCTTTTTCTGGATATAACTAGATCCGAATGGCTCCTAAAGATGAGGAGAAAATAACCTTTATTACTGACCGAGGTCTCTTTTGTTATAAGGTGATGCCTTTTGGTTTGAAAAATACAGGTGCAACTTACCAGCACCAAGTCAACAAGATTTTCAATGACTAAATTGGCTGAAATATAGAGGTTTATGTGGATGACATGCTTGTCAAAAGAAAGACCTCCTGAATCCACATTGAAGACCTTGAAGAGACCTTTGCGACATTGAGGAGGTACAAATTGAAGCTAAATCCTATCAAGTGTATCTTTGGAGTGACTTCAGGCAAATTCTTAAGCTTCATAGTGTCCTATCGGGAGATAGAAGCCAATCCAGAGAAGATTCGGCCTATAATAGAGATGAGCCCACCAAGAAGTATAAAAGAAGTTCAGCACCTCACTGATTGGGTGGCAGCCTTAAATACATTTATCTCGAGATCAACCGAACACTGCTTTCCATTTTTCTAAACTTTGAAGTAGTCAAAGAATTTTTAATAGATCGATGAGTGCCAGCAAGCTTTTGGGGAGCTGAAGCAATATTTGGGCTCGACGGCACTCTTTAGCAAGCCGAACATAGGCGAACAGCTTTACTTGTACCTGGCAGTATCTTCAGTGGCAATAAGCGTTGTGCTGGTCTATAAGCAAGATAATGTTCAGAAGCCAATCTACTACACCAGTCAAGTCATATGATGCGGAGACCAGGTATACAAAGTTAGAGAAGCTAATCTTTGCACTCATTATCACTGCTAGAAAACTTCAGTCATATTTTCTTGCACACCTGATTGCAATGTTAATGGATCAGCCACTCAAAGCCATTTTGCATCGTCCCGATACCTCTAACCGACTGACAAAATGGGCCATTGAACTTACAGAATTCAAAATTCAATACCAACCTCGGCCATCCATCAAAGTGCAGATCCTGATGGACTTTATTATAGAATGTACCATTTTAGATGACCTAGAGATGTCCGAACCTATTTAGGAAGATGTAGTAGAGGTACCAGAGTCATTGGAACCAGGAAACTCCTGCATAATATATGTAGATGCTCATCCAATGCCACTGGATCAGGGGTCGGGTTACTACTGCTCGGACCTGAAAGGTTCACTGCTGAATATGCCCAGTGGTTTAGCTTCCCAGCTATCAATAATGAAGCAGAGTATAAAGTACTTTTGGTAGGGCTAAGAATCGCCAAAGAACTTGGGGTATCAAAACTAAAGATCTACATCAATTTTCAATTGGTGGCAAAACAAGTAAGAGGAGACTTCAAAGTTCGGGAAGAAAATATGAAAAAATACCTACAGAAGGTGAAGGATATGATATCGAAAGTTCCTAACTTCGACATCCAGCAAGTACCTCAGACTGAAAATTCAAAAGCTAATCTGCTATCAAAATTGGCAACCCTAGCACTAGGAGATCTTCCATGGCAATCACTTTTTGAAATCCTGGAAAGGTCAAGCATAGAAGATTCAGCTCAAGTTCTACAAGTCGATGATGAACTTTGTTGGATGGATCCCTTTATTGCTTCTTAAGGGATGGAGTGCTACCTGTAGATTCAAAAAAAGCCAGAAAGATCAGGTTTCAGGCTGCTCGCTACATCTTCTACAATAGGAGACTTTACAAGAGATCCTTCTCTCTACTGCTCTTAAGATGTTTTCATCCATCCGAAGCTAAATATACTCTTCGAGAGGTGCATGAAGGAATGTGCGACAATCATCTAGCTAGCAAGTTTCTAGCATACAAACTACTTTGGCAAGGATATTACTAGCCCAAGATGTAAGATGAAGCAATTGACTTCGTTAAATGGTGTGATCGATGCCAGCGGAATGTTAATGTTCAGCATCTGCCATCTATGCTACTCACTCCAATTACTGCCCCTTGGCCATTTGCTCAGTAGGGGATGGAAATCCTAGATCTTTTTCCACCAGCATCAGGCCAAAAAAAAAATTTTGTTAGTGGCCATCGATTACTTTACCAAATGGATAGAAGCTGAGCTCTTTGCCAAGATTATCGAAGCCAAAGTGATTGATTTTGTCTGGAAGGCTATTATTTGTAGGTTCGATCTTCCTTGAGTGATTGTTACAAACAATGATCGTCAATTCACAGATTTGAGGCTTGCTGAATTCTGCCAAGACCATGGTATCTCCTAGCATTTCACTACGGTGGGCCATCCTCAGGCCAATAGAGAAGTCGAATTTACCAACTGAATCATTTTGCAGGGGCTGAAAGCTAGGATCAGTCGAGCCAAGGGAGCTTAGGTCGATGAGCTGTACAATATACTATGGATCTACCGAACCACCTAAAGAACTCTGACGGAGGAGACTCCTTTTACCCTCTCCTTTGGAACTGAAGCTATTATCCTTGTAGAACTCAGACTCCCCTCATATCGGATCGAAAATTATGATGACCAAAGTAATGAAGAATGGCTTTAGGCAAATTTAGATGTATTTGAGGAAACTCATGAGAAGGTAAGAGTGAGGATGGTGGCTTATTGATAGAAGGTAGTACGGTACTATAATTTCTATATTCGAGGTAAAGAGTTCAAAGTTGGAGACTTGATCCTGTAGTGAGCTGAGATCTCTCAGCCCATAGAGCATGAAAAGCTGAGTCCCAACTGAGAAGGCCCCTATCAGGTGGACGAAGTTATTCGGCCAGGAACCTATTGTCTCAAGCAGTTGGATGGGATGTTTCTACCTCGATCCTGAAACTCTAATAACTTATAAATGTATTATTGATGATGTTATTCACCCATTGAATGTTATATTTTACTCTAAAAATATTATTATTTTCTTTATCTTCCGATGTTATTATGATAAAATGAATTCTTTTTGGGGATTATCCAACTAATATGCTATGAAGGTGATTAATAAATGGAAAAAAGAGAAGGGTACTAGGAAGAGGCAAAAATTGTAGAGAAGGTATGCATAGACATTCACATAAGCACTAATTTTTTCATTACTTCAAACATTTATAAATAGAAAACAGAAAGATAGGCAATAACAGAAACACAAAGGAAAAATGAAAAGAAGAACAAGGATCCCTTCAGGACCATGATTTCTTGGCCGCACCAAGACCAAGATACAGGATAAGAAAAATTCAATCCTCATATGAAGAGAATGCTCCAACCTTGTCATCACTATTTTCAGGGTGAAGACAGTGCAGATCCAACTACAGTATCAGGTGCTTGATGTAGACTTTACAATTCTCAAAGCCCTACACAAACCCAATCACAGAGGCATCCAGAAGCTCTCCCTTGAAGGCCTCTGAGGCCTTGAATTCGGCGATGCAGCAGAGATGGGCCTCTGCAAAGGCCTCCTCAGTAGTGCCAGGGAGGAGCATCACCCTAGTGGAGGAGCCCTCATTGGAAGTCTTTGGAGGAGGCTCATTGGGCATAGTTCTTGCCCTTTTGGTAGAGCCCTTCCCCTGAAGGAACTCCTCCTTCTTGGCATCTTCCTTGACTTGGCAAGGGGCAGGCTCCATGGTCTCAAGGAGATAAAAGGAAGGAATGAGAAGGGGGAAGGAGTTTATGGGAGCACCAGTGGCAGAAAGGGACAATTTATAGATGATCCAAACGAAAGTGTGCCCACATAAGAGCCAATCTAGATACTCCATGTATCACATTTTGAAATTTCAACCATCGCTGCCATTCACTGTGCCTTCCTTTTATCTGAGTGAAGTCAGTGGAACACTTTGAAAGCCATCTTGATTTGCCATATGGCGATCGAAAAATGGCCTAGAGAAGACCATCAGTTAATTTTCTTGAAAAATTTCACTATTATTATGATAGGAGTCCCAAGGTATACCACGAATGGACGTTTTAATTTTAAAAAGATATATGATCGATCGTGATGATTTTTCTCCCAATGGATAGCAGAAACCTCCATTACTAAGAAGCAAGGGATAACCTTTGAGAACCCCTGAAGGTCGAATCTATTCTTTAGTGGGTCAACACTCAAGAAGACCTAAGTAATCAGGAAAAACGGGGGGTAACCATCGAGAACCCCTGAAGCCCGTCGATATATTCATTTGGGCTAAAGATCAGAATCTACAAGCAGTGGGTAACCAACGAGAACCCTTGAAGCCCGTTGATATTCATCTGGGCCAAAGATCAGAGATAATGAGTAAGTGTTAATCCAAGAGGACCCTCTAGCCATCAGCTGCGGCCAAGTATTGAGCCGAACCTAAAGACATGGCCACTCTATAGATGTCATGGCAAACCATCCCAGTGTGGAAACCATTCATCCAAATTATAAGTCTTACCCATGAAACAGCGAACTTGTGCGACAACACCATAATGCCGAAGCTTCAAATCTTATTCCTTATCAAAAAATTTTTTACAATAGTTACAAGATAGAGGATTACAAAGATAAAAGAAGAAAATATAGGGGTTGAAAGATCAATCTTTGGCTAGCAAAGCTTCGATGTTCGATGTTTCTATTAGGTCTGAAGCTGGAAGGTGAGAATCAACCTTCAAAAAAAGCCTCCTAACCAAGCTTCGACATTCTTCAAAGTTGAGATCTATCGCTTGACCTGATACATCACCAAGTGCGATAGTCATATCATGCAATGTCGAAGCAAGCCAATTCTCCAACAATTTGATGGTTGCTTTAGCATGCTAAGCCACAGCTACCTATTCTGCAAGCTGAATTCGAAGTTTGGTTAACGAGGATCTATTCTTATGAAGGGCTCCAGAGAGATCAATAGCCGTTCCCCTGGTCTTGGCCAATTCGCTCTGAACATCATCAACCGCTGACCTCTTCGCATCCAATGAGCGATAAAGATTTCTTATTTCCCCCTAGCTAAATAAAATTTCTCTTTAAGCTTATCAATTTTTTGCTTGGCTTCATTGCCAATCCTACATGAGGCCAGGTCATATTGTAGTCTAGCAATCTCATTTTGAGCTGCTTGCAGTTGCTCATTAAGAAGGAATTTTTTCACACCCATCTTTCAATTGATAGCCCCGACAGACTTGGCAATTTCATCACACTCTATAGTCAACCTATATTTTTGAAAAAAATATTTTCTATTCATCTCCTCTAGATGTCTATTCATCTCCTTCAAATGCTTTTACAGACTCTTTTTCTCCATTGTCTCCCCCTCATTACTTATATAAAGTCTTCAAAGTTTCGTCTTAGCTTCGGTGGCATCCTGCTGGGCCTGATGTAAGTTTTTTTTAAGAGTTTTGATTTGAATTATAATAGACAAGGTCTTGGAAGATGCTTAATCTAATACTAGGTGAACATACGATCGCAACAATCACATTAGATCAACTGAGAAGAGCATCATACACAAATAAGTCTAAAAATATAGATAAAACTTTTTCTTTCATTAATTTCAAAAGCTAATTTTTATATTGATTAACAAAGGAAGAAATAAAAAAGAATATAAGTTTAGTTATGCTCGACCTCGGCATAAGGATCGATCGATGGTAGATCTAATGTAACCACAGTCGGTTGCTCCAATGCTTGCAGAGGTGGCATAACATCAGCAGAGATGAGTGCTGGGACAACCTTCATAGGTGCAGTCGCTTCGGATGGTTCCCTGCTTGCCTCGATGATCGAGGTCCCTCCGATGGCTTCTTCCTCTTCCTCCTCTCTCAGGTGGTATAAAAAGTCCCAATCCATGTCTGGAAAGCACTACCTCACTTTTTTGTGGCAAATATCCAGACCAGTATTGAAGGTGTCTTGACTGAAGGTGAGTTTTTCATCCAAATATTCGATGGATGCACAAAAGGCTTCTATAGCTGCACGTCCTACTTCAGCAGTTTGTTCTTGAACTTTTCTTTCAATGTCAATGGTCTTAGCCTGCACTTCCAACCTCTCTTTTTTTCCAAAGCCAATGTGGCTTCAATTTCCTTCAACTTATTCTCCAACTGGGCTACCTCAGCTTCAGCAGCTTCTACCCTCAATTTGGCTTTGGTCTCTGCAGATTCGACTAACTTGCAGTTCTTATCTACTATCGCCAGCTCCTTTTCAGCATCATTTATTTTGGTGATAATAGTTACCGCATAGTGTCCCACCTACACTTATAAAACAGAGAGTGAGCAGAAAAAAAGAAAAAGAAACAAAAGTAGGTTCACCTTCACAAAATCAGAGATCATTTGCCTCTGCTGCTTCAGGCTATCCTCTTTCTTGTTCTCTTCCAAACCATCATTAAGGAGCATACCCTTGAAGGAGTGGTTGGAGTTTTTCCAACTATCAAAAACTCCCTTAGCAGTAGATGAACCCCGACCTTATTCTTGATTCATCAGTTCTCCAACAAAGTCCAACTTCACCAATACTGAACCAACTTGGGGCACAGAGAGCATAGCAGGTTCTAGAAGCTGGCTTCGAGAGAGAAGAGTTGAAGTGGCTCCTTCTTTAGTTGAAGTTGGAGGAGCCCTCTCCTTTCTACCTTTGTCTAAAGCTTTAGGTTTCTTTGAAACTCCTGCAGATGAAGAAGGTGCTGCCCTTTTCGACGATCCCCTCAATAACTTCTTTATCTCTTTGGGCTTCATTGTCATTGTGAAAATGTTCCACATCAGCGAAAGGCTACAAAAGAAGCATCAGGAGGAGGAATGGAGATCTCTTCACCTCTGGGATCGGTCGGACTAACACCAATATTAAAGAAAGACTGCTCTGATAGCAACTCCTTTAGTGGAAGAACTTTGTATCTCCTCCAAGTCTCAGAGTGCTCTTGGTCTTTATCTCTCAACTTTGGGATCTAAAAATTAGAATTCCTTGATCGACCCCAATCTGGACATCTCCACTCCTCTATAGAAGGATCGAAAATAAAAAAAAAAAATCAAACTTTCTAATTGTGCACCGAAGATGAAGCCCCCTTTATCAATGCAGAGACTCTTCTCGATGGAGAGACATACCATCAATCCTTGGTATGCCTCTTCATGATATAGAATGATCGAAAAAGAGGTAGAGAAGGTTGGACCCCGACTCTAGAGCAAAGAACCAAAAAATCGATGATGAAATGAAAGGAGTTTGGAATAACAGAGCATAAAGGAAGATCGAAGAAGTGAAAAATCTCGATAACAAAAGGATGAATAGGGAGCCTAAGTCCAACTTTAAAAACTTTCTCATACAAACTTATCCTATCAAGAGGAGGATTGCTTACTCTACCACTGGGATCGGGAGACTCTAATTCAAAGGTAGAAGGGATTCTATAACGAACAGAAATATGATTCAACTCCTTCACACCCAACTTAGATTCAATCTGGTCTGGAGCAAAAGATGTGGCACCTTGTTCCTCACCTCTACTCATGGGAATACCTCCAGAAGAAGAAGGAGGTGATTCAGAAGATTGATTTTTGCTGGAATCCACCATTAAAGACACAAGGGACAACTGAACCAAGATGATGAAAAAAAGCAGAAAGAGGGGAGAAAGGAAACTATCCTGCTACAGCATAATAAGAAGAGAGAAGATGGTGATTCTTTGAGAGATGAAGATAATTATTTGAAAGAAAATCGCCGACAAACCAAAAAACCCTCGTGAAAAAAGTCAGGAAGAGAAGGAAGAAAGTCTGAGAAAGTATAGGAAAAGTCAAAGGCCATCTCCTTTTTAAACAAAAAAAATTAAAACTGTCTGGATACTTAGTCCTATCTGGCTGCTCGATGATTAATACATAGCATAATCTGTAAATAGCCGAGAGGCGTCAGTCGGCCAATTAATGATATACATGAAAAATGAGGCACACCATTCCCTTGATTCTATCAATTGCCCCTGATCATGATTGCAGTTTGAAGTGGCCCCATGATTCATCCAAAAAATATATGCATCACTTTTATGTGAAGAATGATACATCTTCGGCCAATCAAAATTTCAGTACTCCCTTCGCTCAAATTGAACTCGAAAATAGGGGGGCATGTGTTGGGGGATATTTCCTCCTTGGGCTGAAGACAGGGGCAAGGGGCTAGTTATGGGCTGATGAATGTGGTAAGGTGGCCCGATCCTAGCTTCGGCCCATAATGATCTTTGAACCTAAACCACCGTCCTGAGCAGAATTCAAGGATCGATCTCTATTGGCTTCATCATCATATTTTCTTCTGTCTCTGTAGCGATCGGCTTTCAACACAGACAACTATAGATAGCGGGGTATTTGGGCATACTAAACTCTGACTTCGGCCATAAGCATGCATCGATCCTCATCTTGCTTGGTGAGACCCAACTCAGCCATTTTCTTCCCTCAACATCCACTTCCATCAAATTGTGAACTCTTGACTGAAGAGGCAGGACTGATCTCACCTACACTTTAATTCAAAATTTAATATCACCTATAACTTTCAGTTGATTCCAGAATGAAAAAAGAAGGTGCAATAACCACCCTGTCGATCTCGACTAAAAGTCTCACCATGCTGCACCTGAATCGCCCCATGATCTCTCTCGATAGTTACACGACTCTAACCTTCAAAAGAATCTACAGGGGACATCCCAAGGTATGCAACCATAATCCCATAAACACTCCTTCTCATCTATTTTTCTGTGATTTGACTTAAGCATCGGAGGGTCTCCATCGAAGCCAACTCTGATCAAAACTTGTGTGCAAGTTTTTTTATCGAAAGGATGCACCATCACTCCAGTTTCTTCCGATCGTGATCCAGATTTCAGTGGCAACAGCCATCATGACATCAACTGACACATCCAATTCTTTATACATCATATCATGAAACAACACAACTATTGCTCTTTGATAAGTAGGCCATGTGTTCTTCAGTCCAAATGCTATAACATCATAACAATAAACTCCCCAAGGTGTTGCTAAGGTTGTTTTCACTATATCTTTCTCTACCATCTTGATCCAATTGTACCCTTGAAAACTATCTACAAAAGATAGCATCCCATTTCCTGCAGTGCTAGCCACTATCCAGTAGTAAATCAATGATAGGTAAGTTGTCCTTTGAGCTAGCTTTATCCAAATCTATCTAGTTAATGCAAATTCAGAATCAAATCACTCTTTTTGATACTAAAACAATATTCTCCATCTACTCACAGTAATTAAGAACCTTCAAAAATCCAATATTTAATTACTTCATTGCCTCTTCTTTAACTTGTAAAGCCAATTCCAGCCCTGAGTTTCTATTGGACCGGCCTAGCATTTGGTTTGAGTAGGTGGCAATGAACTACAATCTTTGGATCGAGGCTTGGGATATCAAAAAATAACTAAGCTAAGACTTCCTAGTTCAAATGCAAAAATGTGACCGATTCGTCTCATAATTGAGGATTTAACTTTTAATTCCTATCTTTGTCAAAGGGGTTTCTAGGTTTTCGGGGTTGACTTCCTTAGTATCTTCGGCCATATTGTCCTTTGGTTACTCCTACTCCACTACTTATGCAAACTTTAAGACTTTATCATCTCATTCTACATTTATATCCTCAAAGTCTGAGTGATAATTTGAAATTCTTGGATTTTCTAGCGAAGCTTGAATTATTTGACCTTGATGTAAAAAGAAGGCACTTCACTTGGAGCAATCGCAGAAACCACCCTTCTTCGGAATGTTTGGATCTTTTCTTTTTTACATTGGAATGGGAGAACATCTTTCCTACTTTTACTCTAAGAGCTCTCATTAGTACAGCTTCAGACCATATGCCAATTGCTCTAGATTGTAAGACAAAGTTTGTGGGCTAAAGAATTTTCAGATTAGACTGGATTTGGCATCAGACTCAGACTTATCTATGAGCTCTACAGGACCTTTTATTTTCTGACTTTATGAGGTGTTTGCATACTAGAGTACTATGACCACCCACTTGTATCAGAAGAAAAAAGAACTTTCAGATTTGAGTCATGGTGGTCGACTGAACATGATTTGGAGACTATTATTCGTGACACTTAGAAAAGTGTCAAAGGTAACACAAACTTAGCTAGTGTATGGATGGAGAATCTTAGGAATCTGAGAGCGGCTCTAAAAAAGTAGTGGTCCTTTCATAGAAGAATTTGGAGCAAAGTTCTCAAGATCAAGTTGTTTCATGACCTTGACATTTTGACAAGGAAGAGAAAAAGAACTTGTCACTTGCTAAATTAAACTCTAGAAGTATTTTGAAAGTCTTTGGAGGAGATTTATCGTAAGGAGGAAATCTATTAGAAGCAAAGGTCAAAGGTCATGTGGCTGAAGGAAGGGGATAGCAATATTATTTATGTCCACTAAGGGAGGAAATTCATTGTCACACTAAGGGAAGGAGGCAAGGAGTATAACAACCAAAAAGAAATTGAAGGCAGACTTCACACTTTTGTCAAGGGGCTATTTGGTCACTCTTTCACATCCTTGCTTTCTACTGATTGGACCTTACTGTATGGATAACCTTCATTTGATTTCTGTGAGCTTGACCATCAATTCACATTGGATGGGATTACAAAGCTGTATTTTCTTGTGCGGGTAAGCGAAGGCTCAATGGTTTTTCCTTCTTTCTCTTTCAAATATTTTGGATCATTATGAAGGATTATTTGCTGATTCTTCTTGGGGACTTTCATAAGGGAGCTTGACTTGGAACGATTGTGTTGCAGCAAGGCTCCAGGAGGAGAATGATGAGGTTGGTGTTGGACCAATCTGCAGAGTGGATAAGGATTAAACCGACGTAGACCACAAGTAAACCTGCAAAAAAAGTCTTAGAACCATGGGGTGTCCTCTAAGTTTAGGATCCTCCGATGCTTAAGTCAGATGGGGCCTTGAAAATAGATAGGTGGAAATAGAGAATTGAAAGGCAAGAAAAAAAGGTTTTGAATGGAAAGACTTATGGTTTTTGGTTTCCTTCAATGGGAAAATAGTTCAGCAGAGTCTGGACTCTTTGAATTACTACTTACTTTTTGGAGAGTATCCTGTCTCTCTTTATATAGAGAGGGCTTGCTCAGACTGTTAAGCTATTAGAAGAGTTTGTTAGACCATTAAGAATTTGTTAGACCATTAGTTTATTGTAATAGAATAGCCAGCTATATAAAGATCAACACATATGGACTATAGCTATAGCATACCTGGAAGATAACTATTATAGAGTTGGATAACAACTATAATGGAGTTGTAGAATAACCATCTTTCTTCAGGATTAGATTGGCTTTTGACTGATGTCTCCTATAACAGATCGAGAAAGGCTAAATTTATCACAATGCTGTGAGACCCAAGCCAGATCGATTTAGATCAGTATAAAACCAATCTAGGAGTTAAACTGAGTCGGTATTTCACTAACTTGGTCCAAAAGTCAATACGATTTTTAGATGATTCTTTCTAATGTTGCCACGTAGCTATAGATCGATTAACTATGCCAACACATACCCCCCACTTTCTAGATCCCAAATGTAATTTTTCACATCGGGTGTGGAAAGTAAGTCAAAAGCTCTATCTAATTTATGCCGCCAATAACAAATGCACCGTACAACAGTTGATAGTATTAATTTTTTAATCATTCAAGGTGGCATGCTGCTTTTCAAAAATATCTCATCAGATCCTCCAACCATTATGAGGGTCTAGAGAATTGAAAATTCATTATTACTTGGGAGGTCATGCCGATATGGGCTGATTTTTTGCTCGCCACATATCATTCTGCTGTTGGCTATTTAAAACATCGTATGGATCAAGCTTGCATGGCTTGATCAAAAAATGGAGCATTGAAAAGTCTCTTAACAGAGTCGTTGGATTGTGCCCAAGTGGCACCAATCTAATGGCGAATTCGGTTGATCGAAACTATTGATATGCTCTATAAATAGATTTGTATTATATTCAAAAATCATTTTACTATTTTTTCTATACAAAAACTCTTCCAAAATCTTTCTAGAGCTTTTCCAACATCACCGAAGCTGGAGAAGAGATTTTTTTTTTTTGCATTGTTTGAGTCAGAGAAGAGACCATTGGAGCTAGAAAAGAGTTTCCAAAAGCTTCCTCAGGGCCTTTTTCCTGTCTATTAGGTAGATCTTTGTCTTTGGCCTTTTTCTTGTGTGGTTCTAAGGTTTTAGGTTTCATTTGTCCCAGTTTTTCCTTTCTGGATAGTTTTCTCCTTCTGTCTTTTTGCTTGCTTACTCCTTTCTATTTTGCCCCCCTCCCTTTTTTCTTCTCTTTTTTAAAAAATATCTTCTGACAACAGTAAGATAAGTTGAGATGATTGAATACCTCGATCGATCCAATCTCAGCTTGTGTTCGAAGTGGAAAATCCACCTCAGGCTACAATCAAGGTCGGTACTTTAGGTCAGAAGGATCCAAAGTCTCCTATAAGAGGATTCTTGGATTACTTCAGTCCTAGTATTGAATCAATCCTGATCGATTTCAATTTTTAGAAACTTAGGAATAAATATTTGATTCTTGAAGAATTTCAATTGATAGCTCCAGGTCAGGATGATAGGGTTATTGAATCTCCAAAAAATTATGTCACATTTTATGATGAGGCATTTCGATTTGGACTTTGATTTTTCTTACATCCTTTCATTAGTAATATTTTAGACTTCTATAGGCTTCATCTGACCCAAGTAATCCCCAATGTTATTAGATCATCATCGTTTTCATCATCTGCTGTCGGTTTGCTACCATAGAACTTAGGATTTTGCTTTTCAAGATGTTGTTCGTCCTAAAAAAATATCTTTATGGAAAAGGCTGGTGGTATTTTCACCTCGATCTAAATGTAAATTTGATCCTGGCCTTCCTTCTTTCAACCATAATTGGAAGAACCACTTCTTTTTCATGTTTTCAAGTGTCCTTTGGGGTTTCAGTTGTATTTAGCGTAAGCCTGAAACTAAATGAAACTCACATAATGAAGTTTTACCTAGGAACGAGGAGGCTTTTGCATAACTGCTAGGTATGAAGGTACCCAAGCTAAGCCAGCTGATGACGATCAATCCCTTTTTGATGATGGCATCAGCTAAATCTCTCCGTAGGGTGAGTTCGATGTCAATTCATCCATTTCATGTTTCTCTCTTCTTTTTTTTTTAAACAAAGTTTCCTCTTTTATTATAGTAATCATGAAGTTTGATCTCAAAAAGTTAGCGGAGGTGAAGAACAGGAAGCAAAATTTAGGTAACCAACCTACTGCCAAAAGGAGCAAGGAGACTACTACAAGCTTCAGATCGGCAGACTCTAGATCGATAGATTTTTTATCTTCACTTGCTCCAGCTTCATCTCCAACCATCAATCCTCCCCTAATTTTTATGATACCACCATAGTCTATGTCAATGACTCAACATCGGTCCAACTCTAAGGTGGGTCATCCACCCAACAAAGATGCGAGCATATGCCAAAGATCGAGCTGTTAAGAAATATGTCCCAAAAGTCAATCGTCAAGCTGTTGATGGTTGAGCAACCAAGTATTATAATTGATTTGTTAATAAATAAAATATATTTTTGATATTTTTATCATAAGTTTTCATCTTCTAACGAACTCCGTTGTTATGATGAAGTCCTTAGGACTATTTAAGTTCGATAAAGAAAGAATTTATCGATTAATCTTTAAAATTATTCATGATCAAATGATAGACTGTTAATAAGGATGACAGCTTCTATCGAGCATAGGTTGCTGTAGGCCATATGGGTTGGTTGTCCTCTTAACCAAAGAGTGTGGAGACACTGGTATGGCATATAGGTGAGATATAAGGGTATATCATCATTGAACGTGATCAACTCTAGAGTATTCTACTATCGAGAATATCTTTGATGGGATATAGATATAAGTGTTCCTTAGACCTGAGATTACCTCAATGACTTGCAAGCAACTCACTGTGCTTTGGTACTGGACTAGCTGAATTTTTAATTTAGTGACGGAAGGCTTCTAGGCACAGTCAAGTACTTGAGAAGTCAGAGTGTGATCGAGATGGGATTGACCACTCCAAGAGTTGGAGAAGAATGAGTCGCTGTATTTTAATTTAGCAAAATCTTGACCAGGATAATCCATCAAATGGATTTGATACTTTGAAATACAATGTGGACAACCTGATCAGAGTTGACAGTTGAACTCTGAGATGTCCTATGATCATTTTGGTCAAGAGGATGAATTATATGGAAGCTATATCCGTATGGGTTCTAAGGATGTTGTTCTACATATTCGACCTATCCGATCGTTGGGTACCATTGCTAGATGGTCATTTTGATTGGTACAGAAATTTATTTCTGTGCTACCGATTTAGGTTCAGATCTATGAGTCACATACATTAGAGTTCATGATCTGATCGGATGGTTGATCAATGATTAAGAATCGTTCTTGGGTTAAACGATCAATACGATTGACATTTAACCTAGTGCAAGTGTTGCAGGAGGATCGATTAGCAATTTGATTGCTAATTGGCTTAATTTGATTAAGCCAATGGGCTGAGATTAAGTCTAATTGAATATGATTTAATTAGATTTAGTTTAAATTTGATTGGATCAAGTCTAATTAGTTTATTGGATAAGCCAAGTGCAAGAAAAAACTAATCCTATTTCAATTAGGACTTGGGTCAACTTAATTTCTAATTTGATTAAAAAATTAAAATAGATTTAAATCTAATTTAATCTGATTAAATTAGATTCTTAATTGGGTTAAGACCTATTTTAATTAGGTTGATCTAATTTTGGTTTGATTTAGTTTGAGAAACTAAATTAAAATAAGTCATAAGATAGAATCCTAGTAAGACTAGGATTCTACCTTGCACCACATAAGCCCCCCACACCCTCTCTCTTATTCCACAGCAATTTCCTCTTATTTTGTGCGACAAAAATCCTCTCCCAGGTCTTCACCATGCCCAAAAGGTTTCCTCTCTTCTTTCTTACATGGAAGATGGTTGTGGATCAAATCAAAGTAGGAATAAGTTTGGATTTCAAATTCTATGAGATAGAGTTTTAGAAATCCAAAACTCTTTCTTTTTTGCATTGATTTTACTCAATTTTTTTTTGATATTTTTATGAATTTTATGGCACTTGATAGGCTTCTTTTGCTGTTGGTCCATGCACAAAAAGGAGGGGGCACCCAAGAGTTGGGCGCCCCTTATCTTGCCATGTTTGGATAAATCTTGACTAGGTATTTGATGTAGACAAGGACTCTATCATATCTCTCTATATAAAATAAATTTATTCATAAAATTTTTATAAAAAATAGATAAAAGAGATATCTTTGGGGTTTCCAAAAATTAGAGAGAAAGAAGGTTGGGGTGTGGAGATATAATAGACACAAGATAGGATGTCTAGAGAGAGCAAAGAGAAGAAGAAGAGGGTCTTCTTCTAGGGTTGTTGTGTTCATCTCTTCCCTTCCTCCATCTTGAGTTTTCTAAGAGTGTCTCAGATCTGAAACTTTTTCTCCTATTTCTCATCTTTGAAAGAGTCTAAATCAAGAAGGAGGCACCTGATTAACTATCGAAGAAGGATCAGAGCAGTACTAGCATACTGTGCTGATTTTTTGGAGCAGGACTTCTGATCGAGATTCGTGGGCTCGTGTGGATGACTCCTAGAGGTCAGATATATGTGTGGCTCACAACATCATCCTCAAGCTTAGATCAGAAAGGTTATAACATCTAACTTGCAAGATAATAGATCTGATCTATTGTTTATTATATGCATTAGATGTAGCATAGAAACATGTTGATATGATCAACATGTAGTTCATTCTCTATATATTTTAATTTTTAATTTAATATCATGTAATAATCATATAATAAAATCTTAGATCTAGAGATTCTCTGATTTTATAAAATAAATTTTGATTTATTTTAGTCTTCCGCTGCATGATCTTGAAAAAGTTTCAAGATCTAATCCTGAAACCCTAGATCTGGTCCCTACAATTGGTATCAGAGCGTAGGTTATTTATTACATGATTATTTATCCATGCTTAGATTATTTCTTAGATTAGATCTAATTTATAATCTGATTATTAAATCTAAAATTAAAATTTTTAGATCAATCACGAACTGTAAGGTTGTCCTGCTGTAAGGTTTACCCCTTACAGTGCAAAGGTTGTCCTAGTTCGTGTAGATCTATCTTTAATCATAAATTTGTTAGATGTGATTTAGATTAAATTTATAATTTATTAAATTTAAAAAATATTTAAATCTAAAATAAAATTTTTTTATTAATATAACCTGCGCAATGAACCATCATATTTTTGTTTGAAAAATTTGTGTAGTTTAAAGTTGAAATTGTTTCAATTACATGAACCTGTTTAGATTAGATCTAAAGTAGTTTCATGTTTATTTCATTTACATCTTGATTATGAATCAAACATGCAACTTGGTTGGTGGAATTATGTTGTTAAATTATTTTAAAATATAAAAATTATTTTTAAAAAGTCGAACCCCAACTCTCAACCCAAAACTTAATTGAGAATGAAGAAGTTATTTTGATTAGGTTCTAGGATTGTGAATTGAAGAACCTAAGACACAAACCATAGCACATTGGGTTAATGGGTTAGTGAGAATTAGGTCCATTAATTGGGTTAGACCTAAGGTTAGATTAAAGATGGACTTAATTAGAGAATTGACTAAATCTAATCAATTGTTATTTTAGATTAGGTCAAAGATTCTCTAGATCAATTACAATAGTTATAGTTGGTCAAGTCCATATCTTTAACGAGAACCAAATTGTTGCCCAACTATGCAACCCAAGAGGGGGGGGGGTGAATTGGGTTTTTAAAAATTTTGAACTTAACTAATTGCTTATAAAAAATGTTTGTCAATAGCTAAAAGAATGAGGAGATAAATCTTAGTTCAAGATTAATTTGCCTAAAGCAAGAATGCAAGGAAATAATGAAGAGTTAAAGAGAAGCAATAATGCACACCACAAATACAAGGATTTATAGTGGTTCGGTGCCAACCTTGCACCTACATCCACTCCCCAAGCTCCTACTTGGGAATTCCAATCCACTATACTTGTATTCAACCCAAATACAAATGTCGAAAACTCCGACACTAGCTATTCCAAGCTAGTCCACTTGTTTCTCGGGTACAAGCCAACCCAATACACTCTGATTTCAGGTTTGGATCAACCTTCCCTTATTTTGGAACCCCTCCAAAATAAAAACAATTGCTCAAAATGAGTAAAACAATAATAGCACAAATAAGTACAAGAAAAGCCCCTTTAATGAGCGAATATAACTTTAAATACACTTTACTCAAGTGAAGAAACCCCTTTTTGAATTTCCTCAAAGTGGATGAAGAATTGAATGAACGCTTGAGGAGTTGGTGAGCTTGGATTGATGGCTTCTTGAAGACTTTAAATGAGCTCTTGATTAGGGCTGAAAAGTAGGCTTGAGAAATCCTTTCTCTTTTGAATGCTCTTGAATGCTCTTCAAATCTCTTTCTTTCTCTTCTTAATGTCTTCCTTAACTCTTTCAAATCTCTTTTTTGTTTTCTACCTTTTAAAACTTTTTATAGCTTTAAGAAATAGAGAAAAATATTCTAGGCAGAAAAAGAGCCATTAGAGCATATTAAATGAGCATTTAAAGCACTTAAAACGGGTTAAAAACTAGCCGTTGTGGAGAAATCCCGTCGCAGGGGTCGACTCATGAGTCGACTCATGCCTCAGGGGTCGACTCATGAGTCGACCTCTGTTGCAACAACCAGAAAATGGGTTTCTGGAAATTTTGGCCTAAAACTGCAGAAGTCGACTCATGAGTCGACTTATGCCTTGTGGGTCGACTCATGAGTCGACTCACAGGCCGTGCCAAGCCAAAAATCCAGCATTCCAAACAGAAAATTCAGCGTGCCAAGCTGCTCATTGTGCCATGAGCTGACTCATGAGTCGACTCATGGATTTTAAACATGCATAACTTCAAAAATACAAGTCCAAAAATAATAAAATTTTTACCAATAGATCACAAATCTTTTGTTCTACCAAATGATACTATTAAATCAGGGTTTTGGTAAAATTATGATTTTGCCCCTGAAGAGCACAAAGACTTTTTCAAATAAAAATATTGGTATCCCATCAATCTGCTTTGTAATCATCAAAATCAATCTTGGAGCAACAATCTCCCCCTTTTTGATGATGACAAAACACTTGAACAAAAGCATTTATGTGAAATATGAATTCCAAAGGAATGCATTATAAGTGCATATGCTTGAAAAGAAAAATGATTCTTTTGGCATGTGATACAAATGATTATATACAAAAATAGTTTGCCCATTTGCTTAAAGATTTAAAAATTTGCTCATTCGCATTTGATTATTTAGTTTTAGTATCAGAGCAAAAATAATTGAGTGTACCAATGCATGTCTAAGAATTAATTTGTAAAGTGTATCAGAGCATTTTAAATTTAAGATGTATCAGAGCAAGTTAAATTTTAAGGCATATCAGAGCATATTTAAATTTAAGACGTATCAGAGCAAGTAAGAATTTTAAAGCATATCAGAGCATATTTAAAGAAGAAATTGTAAAGGTTGCTCATTTGCATTGTACTTAGTTTAAAGGTTGCTCATAATTCATAATTTTGCTTTTGATGGGTTTCTTTTTCTTTAATTTCTCATAATTTGTAGTTTTGCTTTTTCTTTTGCTTTTAATTTTCTCTCCCTTTTTGACATCATCAAACATGGATAACTCCCCCTCTTTTTTTGAATATATTTTCTCTTTAATACTTTTAGTGCTAATCATTAATGTTTGCTCCCCCTTAATACAGCAATTATTAACAGCAAACATCAACAAAGAGAAGATATTAGTTTCAACAAAGGGAAGATATGTAAACAAAAGATGATTGACATCATTACAAAGAGTAGATATATAAGTAAAAGATGATTAAAACCATAATTGTTTCAATACAAATTTCATAACATAAAAGTCAACTAGCTAATGTCATTACATGGCCCCAAAATACAGATCCTAGAAAGAACAAGACACTAACACCTAGGATCTAGTAAAGATCATGACTAGAAGGATCGGAGTCGTCAGATATGGGATGAGGAGCTGATGGATCTCGACCAGAAGAACGTCCTCTACCCCGTCTGCCTCTGACACGAGCAGGTGAGCGAGATGAACTAGGAGGCTGAGAACGCTGCGAGGCCAAGGACTGGACTGATAGAGTGAGTCTGATGGAATCAAGAACGTTCAGTGCTCTGGAAATAGACTGAAGTAGAGCAGTGAACTGAGTGGATGCATGCTCACTCGAGCCTCGGATCTCTCTCCTCAGTAACTCATATCCACCCTCCAGTGCACCTCTGAGCCTGCCAGCCTCTGCAGTAAGGTCTGTGACCTCAATAGTGGACTCCTGTGGCTGAGGATGGGCCAAAGCTAGGACTTGCCCCTGCAAGTCAAGAACTCTCCCAGTCAGTCTCCAAACAGTGTCCTCAAGCTGCTGAATCCGGATAGACTAATCTGTGATCAACTGAAATATAGTGGAGATATGGGGAGTCATGGTCTGATCAGATGAAGTGGCCCCTGGTGTAAATGAAGTAGTGCTCCACTGTCTAGATAGCAAAGAAGCCACACGCTGTGATATCTGCTCGATCTGATCATCAGCCAATCTGAACTCTAATGTAGGTGCACTGCTCTCTGGCTGATGTACTGGTGTGGGCCTCCTGGTGAACTCTGAAGGGCCAGCCTCTGGATCTGGAATGAACTGAATATCTGGTGAAGCTACCCTGAAGTCATGGATAGGAGATGATGGACCTTCTTCTTCAGCTCTGTCTTCTACTCTATCCTCAGCTCTCTCCTCAGAACCCTTGATCCAACCACCATCAATTTTTGTAAATCCCATACGGTGCAGGGTGTGTTGGTTGAAGGTGTCTACATGAGAGAGCTTAGTAGATGCCTCCCCCTCATAGCTAACTCCAAACCTCCTAAAAACTCGAGTAAGGGCCATACCAAAAGGCAAATGTGCCTTGGATCTGTTCAAAGTCTCTCTCATGGCCTCTATCATTAGTGCCGGGAGGTTCAGGGGGGTTTGAGTGATAACATGAAACATAATACAAATATCTCTGCTGGAAAGTAGATCATGCCTACCACTCCTAGGGAAGAAGAGCTTCGTCACTAACTGATGTAGGATCCTTATCTCAATAGATAAAATCTTTGCTTCCAATTTATTCAAACTCCCTGAGTAGGCTCCCCCTAGAATAACACTGATCCCCTCTTCCTTTACTGGGAGTTCCATATAAGAGTAACCCTCACTGGGCAAATGTAGTATTTCTCCCAATATACTAGGATCCAAACAAATATCTACACCTTTGACTGTCGAAGTCACTGACCCATTCCCATAATGTAGATTCTGATAAAATTCTCTGACTAGGTCTACAAAAGTGACTTCCTTAAGGGAGCAGTAGAAACCCCATCCTTAGTTTTTAATTTTTGTTCCAAATGTAAAACCCTCTTTTTCAAAGAACCGAAAATCCATATTTTTACCGGTTTCAACTTTCCTATCAGATAGAGGGTTCTTACTGGGGCTTAGGGATGATTGAGAAGGACCTTGAGCTGACACAGAAGCCGGAGTGGGAGCAGTGGAGGACTGAGCAGCTTGCCTTTTTCTCCGGACATTTTCTTCTAGCTCACGGACCGACTTTCTTCTTTGAGGAAGCTTCATCTACGGAGCCATTCTCACCACAGTAGCAGGCAGAGAGACTTGGAGGATCAAGAGGATGAGTGGAAGAAGATTTACAAAAGAATGGAGAGGGATTTTGGTGGAGAGAAGAGGTGGATTTGAGAAGAACGGTGGAGTGCTAGGGCACACTCCAACCGTTTCCATCAAAGGGAAAAGACACGAAAATCCCCTTTCCCAGGTGGCGATTTATGGTGGAGAGGAGAAGAGAGAAGAATCTTGAGCTAGATCCTTGGTTTTGGAGAGAATGAGAATGGAGATGGCGGTTCTTGGAGGGAGGAAGACGAAGAGATGAGTCGGCTCACGAACAGGATTCCAATTAAAAAGAAGGAGCCCGTGGGAAGTTGGCAGAAATTACAAGTTTGCCATGGGGTCGACTCAAGGGGGTCGACTCATGAAACTCAGAAATTCAAAAAAAATGTGAATAAATTCCAGAAAAATTTGAAATTTTGAGAGAAGGAATTTTGCTCAATGACAAGTTATGAGAGTGATAAACTTGAGCTTTTGGGACCAAGATAGATGATGGAAATTGAGCTCAAAGAATTTTTGACATCAAATCTTTGGAATTTGAGAAATATTTAGGCATAAGGATCAAGAATTCCTAGATTTCTCCTAATTTCACAGAATCTATCCTCACTAAGGGCCTTTGTAAAGATATCAGCTAATTGATTTTTAGTGCAAACATATTCAAGAATTATATTTTTATTTTGAATATGTTCTCTTATAAAATGATGTCTTATTTCAATATGTTTGGATCTTGAGTGTTGAATTGGATTTTTAGATAGATTTATGGCACTTGTGTTGTCACATCTTATTGGTGTTTCATTAAGTTTGATTCCAAAATCTTCGAGTTGTTGCTTAATCCACAAGATTTGAGCACAACAACTTCCGGCTGCAATGTATTCGGCCTCAGCCGTAGACAGTGTTACCGAATTTTGTTTCTTGCTAAACCATGAGATTAGGTTAACTCCAAGAAATTGGCAAGTTCCACTTGTGCTTTTTCTATCTAATTTACATCCAGCAAAATCAGCATCTGAATATCCTAATAAATCAATTTGTGAGTCCTTAGAGTACCATAACCCTAGAGTTTGAGTACCATTCAAGTATCTAAGGATTCTTTTAACAG
Source organism: Elaeis guineensis (assembly GCF_000442705.2). Taxonomy (NCBI): domain Eukaryota; kingdom Viridiplantae; phylum Streptophyta; class Magnoliopsida; order Arecales; family Arecaceae; genus Elaeis; species Elaeis guineensis. Next base: position 68,446,183 of record NC_025999.2, read on the forward strand.
CATTCAAATGAGATTCTTTAGGATTAGATTGATATCTAGCACATAAACAAACACTAAATATGATATCAGGCCTACTTGCAGTTAAATATAATAATGAGCCAATCATACCTCTATAGTATTTTAAGTCTACACATTTACCTTCATCATCCTTGTCAAGCTTACATGAGGGGCTCATGGGTGTGCCAATTGGTTTGGAGTTCTCCATTCCAAATCTTTTGAGTAGTTCCTTGGTGTACTTGCTTTGGGTGATGGAGATTTCTCTTTTGTTTGTTTGATTTGGAGTCCGAGGAAGAAGGTAAGTTCTCCCATCATGCTCATCTCGAACTCCCCCTGCATGAGCTTAGCAAAGTCTTGACAAAGAGATTCATTAGTAGACCCAAAAATTATGTCATCAACATAAATTTGTATAATTAGCATATCATTTTGATTTCTTTTAATAAAGAGGGTTGTATCTACATTACCTCTTGAAAAATCATTATTTAGTAAAAATTTGCTTAGCCTATCAAACCAAGCCCTAGGTGCTTGTTTCAGTCCATATAAAGCTTTATTTAGTTTAAAAACATGATTAGGAAAAGCATGATTTTCAAATCCTGGGGGTTGTTCTACATAGACTTCTTCAGCAATATATCCATTTAAAAAATACTTTTGACATCCATTTAAAATAATTTGAATTTCATAAAGCAAGCATATGCAAGTAGAAGTCTAATGGCTTCTAATCTAGCAACAGGTGCAAAGGTTTCATCAAAATTAATTCCTTCTTCTTGATTATATCCTTTAGCAACCAATCTTGCTTTATTTCTAATTACATTACCATGCTCATCTAATTTGTTCCTAAAGACCCATTTTGTGCCAATTATTGAATAATTTTTAGGTCTTGATACTAAGGTCCAAACATTATTCCTTTCAAATTAATTAAGTTCCTCTTGCATTGCATTAATCCAATTATGATCATTTTCAGCTTCTTCAATAGTTTTTGGTTCAAGTTGAGATACAAAAGCACAATGATTAAATACATCTCTAAGTGAAGAACGAGTTTTCACCCCATGCATAGGATCACCAATAATTAACTCCTTAGGGTGGTTGTGAACATACCTCCATTCCTTGGGTAGGTCATTTGTACCTTGAGGTTGTTCTTGAATTTCTTCACCTCTCTCATCTTGTTTGTCTTCTTGTTCCTCGTTCTCTGGAGTTGCTGAATCTTTCAGAGTGATCTCCTTCATACCTTCTATTAAAGGATCTGCATCATCAACACCCTCATTCTTCCTTGAAGGAAGATTGTTAGATTCATCAAAAATAACGTGTATGGACTCCTCAACTACTAAAGTTCTTTTGTTAAAAACTCTAAAAGCTTTACTAGTGGAGGAGTAACCCAGAAAGATTGCTTCATCTGATTTTGCATCAAATTTACCAAGTCTTTCTTTACCATTATTTAATACAAAACATCGACAACCAAAAACATGAAAATATGCAATATTTGGTTTTCTTCCTTTCCAAAGTTCATAGGGGGTTTTTTTTAAATTTGTCTTATCAAAGCACGATTTAAAATGTAACATACTGTGTTAATTGCTTCCGCCCAAAAATATCTTGGAAGGTTGCTTTCACAAAGTATGGTACGGGCCATTTCTTCTAAGGTTCTGTTTTTCCTTTCAACTACCCCATTTTGTTGGGGTGTCCTAGGAGCAGAGAAGTTATGGCCAATTCCATTTTCATCACAAAAATTTTCAAAGTCTTGATTTTCAAATTCAGTTCCATGATCACTTCTAATATTTTGAATTGAAAATCCTTTTTCATTGGTGACTTTTCGGTAAAATTTAGTGAAAATAAGAAAAGTTTCATCTTTGTGTGCCAAAAAGAAAACCTAAGTAAAACGAGAGTAATCATCTATAATTACAAAACCATATCATTTTTCTCCTAGACTTGTGGTTCTAGTTGGTCCAAATAAGTTTATATGCAAAAGCTCTAAAGGTCTAGAAGTTGAAACAATATTCTTGGATTTAAATGAAACTCGAGTTTGTTTACCTAATTGGCATGCATCACAAATTCTATCTTTTTCAAAATTCAGTTTTGGCAAACCAAGAACTAATTCTTTCTTAATTAATTTTGAAAGAGAATGCATGCTAATGTGTGCAAGTTTACGATGCCAAAGCCAACTAGTCTCATTAACTTTAGCATTCAAGGATACTAGGCATTGCATGTCTATTTTGGCTAAATCATTTAAATCTACCATATAAACATTGCCATGTCTATGTCCAATAAATTTGATGCCATCGTTAATAGGACTAGTCACAATGCAAACAGATGATTCAAAAATAACTTTATATCTTTTATCACAAAATTGACTAATGCTAAGTAAATTATGCTTTAAACCTTTAACTAGCAAAATATTTTCAATGTATTTGGAGGGAGTGATACCAATGTTACCTATCCTGATGATCTTTCCTTTGCCATTATCTCCAAAGGTGACCATCCCTCCATCCTTAGCATCAAGCATGATGAATTGTGATTCATCACCAGTCATGTGTCTCGAGCATCCACTGTCAAGATACCATTTTCTGTTTCCTCCTTGGGATGCTAGACACACCTGCAAGCAAAAGTCAAGTTTTTGTTTTAGGTACCCAAGCTTTCTTGGATCCTTTTTGGTTAGTCAAAATGGTTCCTTTTGGAACCCATATTTTCTTTATAGTTGAATTTGCAGATTTGTCAAGGAAGCAGGTATATGACTTATGTCCTACTCTACCACATTTGAAACAAGTAATATTGGTAGACTTGTTACTTAAAAAATTTACATAAATATTTTTCAGATATTTTTGTTTCTTCAAGGGGTTATAGCCAAATCCAGCCTTATCATATACAGCTTTTTGATTATCAAGAATCATATTGAGTTTGTTTGAACTTAAGGTGAACTTATCTACTATTGGTTTCAGCTTGGCAATTTCAATCTTTAAGCTATTATTTTCTTGAAGCAAGGTGGATTTTTCAATTGAAAAGTTTTCAGCTTGTTTCACTAAGGATTGATTTTTTAATTTCAGCTCTTTATTTTTTATCCCTAGTTTCTTTAATTCATCAATTAAATCATAGAATGCTTCATGCAATTCTTCAAATGTAAATTCACTAGGGGTTTCAGAAATTACCTTATTTTCGTGTGCCATAAGGCACAGGTTGGCTTGTTCGGTTGAGATTTCCTCATCGGAGCTTGAGTCATCACTCGCACTCCATGTGGCCATCATGGCCTTCTTCTTGAACTTCTTGGGACCTTTCTTTAGTTGTGGACATTCGGATTTGAAGTGTCCCGGCTTCTTGCACTCGTAGCAGATAAGGGGTTGGTCTTTCTCTTTTTCTTTGCTTTGTTCCCCTTTTGTGAATGGCCTCTTTCTCATCCCCTGTTTCTTTTTTCTTAAAAATTTCTTAAATCTCCGGGTGATGAGTGCCATCTCTTCATCCTGTTCTTCATCTTCTGTGTCATCAGTTTCTTCATCAGGAGAAGCTGTGGATTTGAGGGCAATGATTCTTTTCTTTTTGACTTCATCCTCTTGATGTTGCTTCATGCTTAGCTCATGAGTCATCAAAGATCCAAGAAGCTCTTCTAGAGGTAGAGTGTTCAAGTCCTTTGCTTCTTGGATGGCAGTCACTTTGGCTTCCCAAGTTCTTGGCAATGACCTGAGAATCTTTCTTACAAGCTCACTGTTAGTATAGGATTTGCCAAGACTCTTTAAACCATTAATGATATCAGTAAAATGAGTAAACATTACAGTTATGGACTCATCATGCTCCATTTTAAACAATTCATATTTATGCACAAGCATGTTTATTTTAGACTCTTTTACTTGATTGGTTCCCTCATGGGTTACTTCTAACCTATCCCATATTTTTTTAGCAGATGAACAAGTAGAAATGTGATTAAATTCGTTAGCATCAAGAGCATAATAAAGTACATTCATTGCTTTAGCATTTAATTGGGCCAACTTTTTATCAACCTCATCCCATTCTTTCTCGGGTTTGGTTGATTCCTCACCATCTATAATTTTAGTGGGTGTGTGAGGACCGTTCACTATGATACTCCATATATCATAGTCAAGTGCTTGAATGAATATTTTCATCCGAGCTTTCCAATAGGTGTAATTAGACCCATTGAAAAGTGGAGGTCGGTTGGTGGATTGCCCCTCGGCTAGAGAAGTACTGACATGGGTTGCCATAGATCTTTGGCTCTTTGATTGTTTAGATCAAAGATGGGCTAGAGCACCGGGCTCTGATACCACTTGTTGCCCAGCTATGCAACCCAAGAGGGAGGGGGGGTGAATTGGGTTTTTAAAAATTTTGAACTTAACTAATTGCTTATGAAAAATGTTTGTCAATAGCTAAAAGAATGAGGAGATAAACCTTAGTTCAAGATTAATTTGCCTAAAGCAAGAATGCAAAGAAATAATGAAGAGTTAAAGAGAAGCAATAATGCACACCACAAACACAAGGATTTATAGTGGTTCGGTGCCAACCTTGCACCTACATCCACTCTCCAAGCTCCTACTTAGGAATTCCAATCCACTATACTTGTATTCAACCCAAATACAAATGTCGGAAACTCCGACACTAGCTATTCCAAGCTAGTCCACTTGTTTCTCGGGTACAAGCCAACCTAATACACTCCGATTTCAGGTTCGGATCAACCTTCCCTTATTTTGGAACCCCTCCAAAATAAAAACAATTGCTCAAAATGAGTAAAACAATAATAGCACAAATAAGTACAAGAAAAGCCCCTTTAATGAGCGAATATAACTTTAAATACACTTTACTCAAGTGAAGAAACCCCTTTTTGAATTTCCTCAAAGTGGATGAAGAATTGAATGAACGCTTGAGGAGTTGGTGAGCTTGGATTGATGGCTTCTTGAAGACTTTAAATGAGCTCTTGATTAGGGCTGAAAAGTAGGCTTGAGAAACCCTTTCTCTTTTGAATGCTCTTGAATGCTCTCTTGAATACTCTTCAATTCTCTTTCTTTCTCTTCTTAATGTCTTCCTTAACTCTTTCAAATCTCTTTTTTGTTTTCCACCTTTTGAAACCTTTTATAGCTTTAAGAAATAGAGAAAAATATTTTAGACAGAAAAAGAGCTGTTAGAGCACATTAAATGAGCATTTAAAGCACTTAAAATGGGTTAAAAACTAGCCATTGCGGAGAAATCTCGTCGCAGGGGTCGACTCATGAGTCGACTCATGCCTCAGGGGTCGACTCATGAGTCGACCTCTGTTGCAACAACCAGAAAATGGGTTTCTGGAAATTTTAGCCTAAAATTGCAGAAGTCGACTCATGAGTCGACTCATGCCTTGTGGGTCGACTCATGAGTCGACTCACAGGCCGTACCAAGCCAAAAATCCAGCGTGCCAAACAGAAAATTCAACGTGCCAAGCTGCTCATTGTGCCATGAGCTGACTCATGAGTCGACTCATGGATTTTAAACATGCATAACTTCAAAAATACAAGTCCAAAAATAATAAAATTTTCACCAATAGATCACAAATCTTTTGTTCTACCAAATGATACTATTAAATCAGGGTTTTGGTAAAATTATGATTTTGCTCCTGAAGAGCACAAAGACTTTTTCAAATAAAAATATTGGTATCCCTTCAATCTACTTTGTAATCATCAAAATCAATCTTGGAGCAACACAAATGGACTTGATTCTTGGCTAAGCGGTCTAGCACGAACTGTTAGGTTGATCGAATCGAAACTAATTAAACCAGTTGGTGTCTAAGGTAAACCAGATCGGTGGTTTTTAATCGGGAACCCACTTACTTGGTCATTTCTGATGGTGTCTAAGGCAAGCTTTGGCAGACCCTCCCATCGATCGAACTTATCTGACCTCTTGGTGAAATTATATTTTGATTGAATCACTTGACTATTCGAGCTGACCCATGTCAGCTAGATAAATCAATATGACTGATTTAGGTGCTCCTAGATCAGCCCTTTTAATGGTCTCCCTTAAGCTGACTTGGTGAAGCCAGTGGGAGGATCATGATAAGCTGGTTTATCTGACCTCATCCTCTAAATCAATTAAATCTTCTAAAATTATTAGATCCTTAAAATAAAATAGTTATGGTGATAACTAGATCGTAGCCTCCCATTAAGTGGATAATAATGGGTCCATCAGTTGGATAATCATTGGAGGCCCAAAGGCCTGGTGCTTATCGACTGATGGAATTATCATTCATAATATGATTTCTTGACTGCATCTTTCTAAATGATAGTTAGGTTAGCCAACCAAAGTTGGGTCTAATCATTCATTGGCTAGATGGGCCAAGTATGGTCATGTTAATGGTTGGACCTAACTAGACTTTTTTAGTGGAGGCCAAAGCCTACTGATTAGGGACTTGGGCAAAATTAAAATTACTAAAAATTATTTAGAGAAATAATTGGTTATGAACTTACCCTTAGATATACATGGGTTAGCCAACCAAAGTTAGGCTTGTGTGCAGTCTAAGTGGATTCTAGTACCCACTAAGAAATTAGGATAATTCTTCGAATTGGAGGTAGAGGCTATCAATTCGAATAAAATAGTGAGAGAAACCTTTTGATTAAAGTCCAAATCTTTAGGTTTAATGAATCAATTACTAATTAGATTATGATTTTTCTTTGTGCAGATATGGCCACTTCCCTATCGCTCCGATCATTGTTGGACAATGATAAGTTGGTGAGATCCAACTTCGGTAGCTGGTACCGAAAGTTGAAGATAGTTCTGAAGCATGAACGGATCCTATATGTGATAACGGATCCTATACCTGAGGAGCCAGCTGCCAATACACGTGGAACAGTCAGAGATACTTACCAGAAGTGGCTCAGTGATCGGACCACAGTGCGCTGCATCATGCTGGCTGCCATGAGCGACGAGTTCAATCACAAATTTGAGACAACTCAGCCAAAGGACATACTTCAAGTGTTGGAGGATGCCTTTGGCACATCCGATGATGTGGAGAGGCACAAGACTAGTTGTGCCATCTTCAACGTCAAAATACGGGATGGTGCCTCTGTCACTGATCATGTATTGTACATGATCGAGCTGATAGAGCATTTGAGCAAGCTCGGCTTTTCCTTGCATGAGCAGCTTGGGAAAGATGCAATACTGAACTCGCTGCCCAAGTCTTATCTCCCATTCCTCACTCATTATAGAATGATAAAATAGAATGACAAAGCCTGAAGTAAACTACCATGGGTTACTAGGGTTGCTTCAAAACTTTGAGAAGGATCACCAACTCCATAAAGAGTCGGTAAACTTAGTGGGAGGTTCGTCTTCTGATTTTCGACCCTTTAAGAAAGGGAAGAAGAACAAGAAGAAGAAGGTGAAGAAGGTGCAAGTTCAGGCTGGGACATCAGTGCATGGCCAGACCAAAAAGATCAAGCTCGATAAGAGTCAAGCTGAATGCTTCTTTTGCAAGAAGCGGGGGCACTGGAAGAGGAACTGTCCTCAGTACATCGCCTCCCTAATCCGAACAGGTAGAGAAAGCAGCAAGCTATTGCTGGGCAAGATATTTACATGATAACTCCTTGAATTTTTTTATTTATTATATAACTGATGGAGTATTGGATACCAATAGCCCTTACCATATTTGCAATTTGTTGCAGGGGTTGCAGGTCAGTAGGAGATTCGAGCAAGACGAGAGGTTCCTGAATGTTGGAGATGGAAGACTAGTTATAGTTCTAGCATTAGGAATCTTGAAACTTGTATTTGAGTCCCATACCGTTGTTCTTAATGATTATCATTTCTGTCCCAGTTTCTTTTTAAACGTTATTTCTGTAGGCCTTCTGGCCAAAAATGATTATGAAATTTTAATAAAGAAATAAGTTTATAATATCATTATGAATGATGTTACTATTTTTTGTAGATATTTGAACAATGGTGTGTATATATTATCACAACCTGTTAACGTACTCTATTCTACTGGCGAGTACCCTAGATTAGATAGTGTGTCAGATATCTACTTATGGTACTGTAGGCTAGGTCATATAAACAAGAACAGAATAAACAGGTTGACTCAAGAGGAAATCCTCGAAGTCAGTGATTGTGAATCACTTCCAATTTGTGAGTCCTGTCTTCTTGATAAAATGACCAAGTCACCTTTTACTGAAAAAGGTGAGAGAGCTACTGAGCTCTCGGGCCTAGTACATACTGATGTATGCGGGCCCATGAGCATAAGAGGTGGATATTTCTACTTCATCACTTTCACGGATGATCTATCCAGATATGGATATGTCTATTTGATGAAACATAAGTCGGATTCATTTGAAATGTTCAAACGATTTTGAAGTGAAGCAGAAAAATAAACTGGAAAGAGTATTAAAACTCTTCAGTCTGACCAAAGAGGGGAATACTTTTCTGGTGAGTTTCTCACATACCTAGAAGAGAATGGGATTCTCTCCCAATGGACTCCTCCAAAAATACCACAGCATAATGTGTGTCTGAAAGGAGAAATTGAACTTTGTTAGACATGGTCCGATCCATGATAGATTTTACCAGCTTGCCGATATCCTTCTGGGAATATGCACTCGAATCGGTCTGTTATCTATTAAATAGGGTTCCAAGTAAGTCTGTAATTAAGACTCCATATGAGATATGGACAGGGTGTAAGCCAGCACTTTCACACCTTAGGGTCTGAGGGTGCTCGGCCTATGTCAAATGGTTAGTTACAGATAAACTCAGACCTAGGTCTGACAAATGCACATTCATAGGGTACCCCAAAGAGATCAAAAGATATTTTTGCTATCTTGCTAATGAACAAAAGGTATTCGTCAGCCTTAAGGCTACCATTTTAGAAAAGAAGTTCCTTGGTGAAGGAACCGTTACCTTTAAAATTGAACTTGATGAAGTTCAATAGGTAGAAGGACTGACACCAACAACTGAACTTGAGTCGGATTTGATTAGATCAAATTTGGAGCCCAATGTACCTGCACCATTAAGGCGATCCGGTAGAGTACCACGTTAGTCGGACAGATACTATGATTTCTTTGTTCGAGATGGTGATCCCATCAAACTTGATGAGAATGATGAGGATCCGATCACCTATATGGATGCAATGCAGAGATTTGATTCCAAAAAATGACTTGAAGCCATGAAATCTGAAATGGAGTCCATGAAGGTCAATGATGTATGGACATTGGTTGACCCGCCTGAAGGGGTTAAACCCATTGGGTGTAAATAGATCTTCAAAAGGAAGAGAGGCACAGACAGAAAGGTGGAGACCTATAAAGCCCTTCTGGTTGTCAAAGGGTATCATCAACGTTATGGTATTTTTTCTGTGGCAATGCTCAAATCCATTCGGATAATGCTTGCAATAGCTGCCCATCTAGATTATGAGATCTAGCAGATGGATGTAGAGATAGCTTTTCTAAATGGAGAGCTGACCGAAGAGGTGTATATGATACAACCTGAGGGGCTTACATCCACAGATGAGTCCAAGGTATGCAAGCTTCAGAGATCTATTTATGGATTGAAGCAAGCTTCTCGGAGTTGGAACATGCATTTTGATAAGGTGATCAAAATGTATGGCTTCGTTAAGAACGGAGAAGAGCCCTACATCTATAAATGGGCAAATGGTCCAGTAGTGGTATTCCTTATCTTGTACATGGATGACATTCTCTTAATCAAAAATGACATCCCCGCACTACAGGGAATAAAAATTTGATTGTCATCGCAGTTCTCCATGAAGAATTTGAGTGAAGCATCCTACATTATAGGGATGAAGATCTATAGGGATAGATCTAAAAAGATGCTTGGATTATCCCAGTCCACGTACATAGATACTGTGCTGAAGAGGTTCAGTATGGAGAATTTCAAGAAGGGCTATCTACCGATAGGCCATGAAATTTTTCTCTCTAAGAAGGATTGTCCGACAACTCCTGAAGAGAGAGAGCATATGAGTGGAGTCTCATATGCTTTGGTCGTGAGATCTATCATGTACGCCATGACATGTACAAGGTCAGATATGGCATACTCACTAGAAGTAGTGAGTAGATACTAATCTGATCTCGAAAAAAATTATTGGAAAGTGGTTAAAGCCATCCTTAAGTATTTGAGAAATACTAAGGACCAATGGTTGGTTTATGACGAGTCAGATCCGAAACTTATGGGGTTCACAGACTTCAGCTTTCAATCTGACCATGATGACAGCAGAAGCATGTCAGGTTATATCTTTATTCTGAATGGTAGAGTTATCTTCTGGAAAAGTTTTAAGCAGCATACTGTGGCAGACTCTGTTTGTGAGGCAGAGTACATCGCAGCATCGGATGCTGCGAAGAAAGCTGTGTGGCTAAAGAAATTCATCACCGAGCTCGGAGTAGCACCCTCCCTCGATGGTCCGGTCCTGCTCTACTGCGACAGCACTGGTGCCATAGCTTAAGTGAAGGAACCCAAAGCACATTTTGCGCCGCTTTCACATAGTCCTGGAGATCCTGGATTGAGGTGACGTCGACCTTTAAAAGATCGATGGAAAGGAGAACCTGGCCGACCCCTTCACTAAAGCCCTGGCGATAAAAGAGTTCGACAACTACAAGTCGAATATGGGTATTAGATACTATGCCGAGTGGCTTTAGGACAAGTGAAAGTTGTTGGAAAATATGTCTCAAAAGTCAATCGTCAAACTGTTGACGGTTGAGCAACTAAGTATTGTAATTGATTTGTTAATAAATAAAATATATTTTTGGTATTTTTATCATAAATTTTTATCTTCTAACGAACTCCATTGTTATGATGAAGTCTTTAGGACCATTTAAGTTCGATAAAGAGAGGATTTATCGATTAGTCCTTAAAATTATTCACGACCAAATGATAGGCTGTTAATAAGGATGACAACTTCTATCGAGCATAGGTCGCTGTAGGCCATATAGGTTGGTTGTCCTCTTAACCAAGGAGTGTGGAGACACTAATATGGCATACAGGTGAGATATAAGGGTACATCATCATTGAACATGATCAACTTCAGAGCATTCTGTTATCGAGAATGTCTCTGATGGGATATAAGTATAAGTGTCCCTTAGACCTGAGATTGCCTCAGTGACTTGCAAGCAACTCACTGTGCTTTGGTACTGGACTAATTAAATTTTTAATTCAGTGATGGAAGGCATCTGGGCACAGTCAAGTACTTGTAAAATCAGAGTCTGATCGAGATGGGATTGACCACTCCAAGAGTTAGAGAAGAATGAGTCGCTGTATTTCAATTTAGCAAAATCTTGGCCAGGATAATCTATCAGATGGATTTGATATTTTAAAATACAATATGGACAATCTGATCAGAGTTGACAGTTAAACTCTGAGGTGTTCTATGATCATTTTGATCAAGGAGATGAATTATATAGAAACTATATCCGCATGGGTTCTAAAGATGTTGTTCTACACATTCGACCTATCCGACCGTCGGGTACCATTGCTAGATGGTCATTTTGATTGGTACAAAAATTTATTCCTATACTACTGGCTTAGATTCGAACCTATGAGGTCATACACATTAGAGTTCATGATCCGATCGGATGGTTGATCAATGATTAAGAATCATTCTAGGGTTAAACGATCAATACGATTGATATTTAACCTAGTGTAAGTGTTGCAGGAGGATCGCTTAACAATTCGATTGCTAATTGACTTAATTTGATTATGCCAATGGATTGAGATTAAGTTTAATTAAATATTATTTAATTAGATTTAGTTTAGATTTGATTGGATCAAGTTCAATTAGTTTATTGGATAAGCCAAGTGCAAGAAAAAACTAGTCCTAGTTCAATTAGGACTTGGGTCAACCTAATTTCTAATTTGATTAAAAAATTAAAATAGATTTAAATATAATTTAATCTGATTAAATTAAATTTTTAATTGGGTTAAGATCTATTTTAATTGGGTTGATCTAATTTTAGTTTGATTTGGTTTAAGAAACCAAATTAAAACAAGTTATAAGATAGAATCCTAGTAAGACTAGGATTCTACCTTGCACCACATAAGCCCCCCATGCCCTCTCTCTTATTCCACACCAATTCTCTCTTATTTTGTGTGACAGAAATCCTCTCCCAGGTCTTCACCATGCCCAAAAGGTTTTCTCTCTTCTTTCTTACATGGAAGATGGTTGTGGATCAAATCAAAGTAGGAATAAGTTTGGATTTCAAATTCTATGAGATAGAGTTTTAGAAATCTAAAACTCTTTTCTTTTTGTACTAATTTTACCTAGATTTTTTTTGAAAATTTTGTGGCTTTTATGGTACTTGATAGGCACCCTTTTCTATTGGTCCACACACAAAAAGAAGGAGGGGGCACCCAAGAGTTGGGCACCCCTTATCTTGCCATGTTTGGATAAACCTTGACTAGGTATTTGACCTAGACAAGGACTCTATCATATCTCTCTATATAAAATAAATTTCTTTATAAATTTTTTGTAAGAAATAGATAAAAGAGAGTCCTTTGGGGAATCCAAAAATCAGAGAGAAAAAAGGTTGGGGCATGGAGATATAATAGACACAAGATAGGATGTCTAGAGAGAGCAAAGAGAAGAAGAAGAGGGTCTTCTTCTAGGGTTGTTGTGTTCATCTCTTCCCTTCCTCCATCTTTAGTTTTTTGAGAGCATCTCAGATCTAAAACTCTTCCTCCTACTTCTTATCTTTGGAAGAGTCCAAATCAAGAAGAAGGAGGCACCTGATCAATCATCGAAGAAAGATCAGCACAGTACTAGCATACTGTGCTGATTTTCTGGAGCAAGACTTCTGATCGAGATTCGTAGGCTCATGTGAATGATTCCTAGAGGTCGGATGTATGTGCGGCTCGCAACATCATCATCAAGCCTGGATCAGCAAGGTTAGAACATCTAACTTGCAAGGTAATAGATCTGATCTATTGTTTATTACATACATTAGATGTAGCATAGAAACATGTTGATATGATCAACATGTAGTTCATTCTCTATATATTTTAATTTCTGATTTAATACCATGTAATAATCATGCAATAGAATCTTAGATCTAGAGATTTTCTAATTTTATAAAATAAATTTTGATTTATTTTAATCTTTCGCTGCATGATCTTGAAAAAATTTCAAGATCTAACCCTGAAATCCTAGATCTAGTCTCTACACGAGCTCCTCTCCAGTGTCGCCTCTGACATCGATGAGACCAGCTCAAGCTATACAGCAACAAATGTAGTTCACAGAGAGCTTTATCTCCTCTTCCTCAATTGAGAGAATTGATCTCTTTCAAGTATCCTTATTAGAAATGCCAAGACTCGACCGAGACATCCTCTCAGCAGTTCTACCTCAAAGAGATCTAGATGCATGGAGGTGAGGCTGTTCAATAGAAGATGTTGTGAATCATGGCTATAGCGGCCTGCTCGATGTAAGTTTCTTGAACTTATGTTTTCTTTTTATATACTTTTCACATTAGTTGCTTACCGATCTTATTCTCATTTCATAGGTCATGCTAGATCTTAAACTGATGCATGAAAATTTGATCCGATCGTATGAAAATAAAAAGTCCTTGGAAGAGGGACTTAAAGTCGAGCAAGAGGCTAAGAAGGTAGTTGAGAAGGCCAAGAAAGGAGCTGAAGAGAAGGCTACAAAGGAGGCCAAGACCACTGAGGGGTTGAAGAATCAACTACAAGAAAAGATGAATTCAATAAAGGAAAAAAATTAATAACTTTTGGACAATTAGCATAAAATAAATAAGTAGGAAGACAAGCTTCTGAAGGAGACAGAGAAGATCTTTGAGCTAGAGGCTAAGTTGAAGGAGGCTGAATCAATAGTCGTGAAGTGCGACTTGACCCTCCTCTCATATCAACGACAACTCGAGAGGGAGAAAGATCGAACTTCAAAAGCCATTGAAGACTTCAAAGCTTCGGATGCTTTCCCATATGAAGTCACAGAAGCTTTTGAGGGGGCATTTGACTTCGGCTTCCTGAGCTGTAGAAACTTGATCATGAAACTTTTTCTAACCTGGATTTGAGTAAAGCAACTACCGAGGTGGCTATCGCAGTAGCAATCAAAGTTTCTACTAGACAGGCGAGTGATGTCGTCGCTCAGTCGATGTTTGATGCTATATTGACTGCGGAGGTGCCCCAACCAATTACGGAAGTAGCTCCTCAATCACAGACTGAAGTCTCTCCTATCAAAGTCCCAACTCCTTCTACTGAGATCCCAACAACTCCTTTTGAGGTTCCTGCCATTGAAGTTATTTTAGTGGAATGTCCAATGGCTGACAAAGGTCCAACATTAGCTTTTGCTCCTAAATTTGAGGGTCCTCAGGCTAAAGCCTGATATTGTAATTTTCTCTCTTTTGAATTTTTGTATTAGCCCGATGTGGACTTTTGTAAATACTTTTACATTAATGAAATTTTTTTTTTTTAAGTGCATGTACTTTTCTTTTCCACATCGGATGTTTTTGATTCCATGGAACCCGATCTAAGTATTGACGACTTAGAATCTCAAGAAATCTCTAAGTATTTATAATAGATAATTATTTGACTTTGATCAAATAAATCATAAAGAAATATTACCTGATCTTGATTGAATCAATTATAAAACTGATATGCCATAACTTAACCATCTTAAGTCATTGATATAACCTGATCTTCAATAGTCAAATCGGTTAATTGGAAGAAATCCAATTCTTATAATTGAAATATTTGTGGCAAAGGTTTAAGAATTACCTCTTGGATGACAGGTCAGGTTCCTTATGTAGAATTTCCACCCATGATATGTTTTCCTTTTAAGGGTATGTTATTGTAGAATATGACCTCGGTCATAAGTTCCTTCAATCTGAAGTTCATTCCATAGATCTAAATATTTTACTTTGGATCTTTGTAAAATTGATCCTGAAAAGTATTTTTCAATAAATATTCATGAAGTCCGATTTAGAAATTGGGTGTCTCATGTCAAATCATTTATGAGGTCCAATCTGAAGATCGAATGTCTCACTTGATTCATTTTGTGAGGTCCAATCTGAAGATCGGATGTCTCACTTAATTTATTTATGAGGTCCAATTCGAAGATCGGGTGTCTCACTTAATCATTTATGAGATCTAATCCAGAGATCGGATGTGTCACTTGAGTTGTCCTAGTTTGGCAGAGATTCTTATAGCTGGAGTTTGGCTTCTCCGACCTCATTTGGACAAACTTGGCCTTTTCTTTGTCATCATTTGGCCATATTTCATGACCTCATGTGGATATATTGACCATCCTCATTTGGTCAGAAATCATGATCTTGTTTGGATGAGATCTTTGATTCTATCCTCATTTGGCTAGATATCATGGCCTTGTTTGGATAGGTTGCTCTTGTTTGATCGATTTGTTACCAATCTGGTTTGGATACAATCTTCATTCACTATCATCCTTATTTGATTGGCTTTTATCAATTTGATTTGGATGAGAAAATTTTCATAATACTTAGATAGAAATTCATCTTCATTGGGATAGAAATTGAGGACTTTATTGAGAGCCTTATTGATAATACAACTTAAGATTTTTAGCATTCTAGGTTTGCGAAATAATTGAGCCATCTAAATTTTTAATTTTGTATGCTTCTGGATGAATTACTTGGGAAATTCGATAAGGTCCTTGTCAATTAGGAGTGAGTTTTTCTTATTTCAAAGGCTTTGAGATCTTAGCTCGGCAAAGAACAAGATCTCCTTTATGAAAAAAATTTAGCTTCACCTGGGCATTATAATATCTGTTCACTTTCTGCTTATAAGTTGCCATGTGAATCCGAGCTCTTTCTTTGATTTCATCAAGCAGATCTAGATCGGTTCTCAGCTGATCTAAATTATTTTTCTCATAAAAATTTTTATTCTGGTTGTCAGAAAATTGATCTCTACCAGTATTATTTCTTCTACCCTGAAAGTAAGTTTGAGGGATGTTTCACCAGTTGGTCTCCGAGGTGTAGTTCAGTAGGCCTAAAGAATACTACAAAGTTCGTTTGTCCAGAGTCCTTTTGCTTCTGTGAGCTTTATTTTCAGATCTTAAAGAATAGTTCGATTGGTGATCTCAGCTTCTCCATTTGATTGTGGATGTCCTACTGAAGTAAACCTTTGGTCTATATGAAGCTCAAAATAGAATTTTCTAAAATTTTGATTATCAAATTATCATTCATTGTCAATGATAATGACTCAGAATAAGCCAAAATAATAGATAATTGACTTTTAGATGAAGTCTTGCATTTTTTTCTTACTGATTTGTACTAAACGTTCAGCTTCCATCCACTTGATAAAGTAATTAATAGCTACAATCAAAATTTTTTTTTATCCTATCGCCTTTGGGAAAGGTTCGAGGATATCCATTCTCCATACACAAAAGACCAAGATGCCATAATAGAAATGAGTTTGACTGCAAGCTGATGTTGAATATTAGCATATCTTTGGCACTGATCACATTTGTTGATGAGGTCGGCTGCGTCTTTTTGGATAGTTGGCCAATAATAATCTTATCGAATAATTTTATAGACTAGCGATCTATCCTCTAAGTGATTACCATAGATTCCTTCATGAATTTTTCGAAGAACATAATCAGCTTTCGATGGTCGCAAACATCAAAGTAATATAAATGAATACTATCTCTTGTATAATCAATCATCTTGAATAACATACTATGGATCTTGTCTTTTAATTTTTTTAACTTTAGTAGGATCAATTGGTAAAATTTCTCTAGCAATGTAATCCACCAATGGATCAATCTAGCTTGGTTCATGGTTAATTTGGACAATTGATAAGACTTCTATGCTGGGCTTTTTAAGAACATCAATAAAAATCTTTTGATTTAGTTCAAAAAATCTCGATGTGGCCACATGTGAAAGAGCATCAGCTTGAATATTTTCTGATCTTGAAATTTGTATGACTTCTATATCTTCAAAATTTTTAGATAATTCTTTCATATTCTTTAAATATTAAGACATTATAAGATCTTTAGCTTCAAATTGATCTTGTACCTATCCGATGATGAGTTGAGAATCGATAAAAACTTTAAGTCTTTTGACTTTGAGTTCTTTTGCCATTTTGAGTCTAGCAATAAGTGCTTCATATTTCACCCTATTATTTGAGATGTTGAAATTGAATCTCAAAGTATGCTCGGCGATAACACTTTCAGGACCCATAAGAATTAAACTGGCTCTACTTTCTTTTGAATTTGAGGCTTCATCAACATGTAACAACCAATTAGAATCTTTAACAATCTTTTTTGGGCTTTTTGAAGTCAGTTTCTCATCAGAAATGGAACATTCCATAATAAAATTTGCTAAAACTTGAGCTTTCAATGAAGATCGAGGTCGATAATAAATATCAAATTCACTAAGCTCAATAATCCACTTAGCTATCTAACCTGAGATATCAAGTCATTGTAGGACTGACTTCAAAAATTAGTTTGTTAGGATGACAATTGTTTGAGCTTGGAAATAAGGATGAAGTCATCGAGCCAACGTGGTAAGTGCATATACCATTTTCTCCATCCTGGTATATCAGGTTTCAACATCTCGTAGCAATTTACTAGTGTAATAAATTAGTCTTTGTATTCCTACATCATCTCGGACTAAAATCGAGCTAATAGCATTAGGTGAGATAGATAAATACATGAATAATTTCTTATCTTTAATTGGTTTTGATAGTAATGGAGGTGACTTGAAGTACTTTTTGTGGTCATCGAAGGCAGCTTGGCATTCATTTGACCAATTAAAGTCTTTGATTTATCTTAGAATTTTAAAGAAAGAGAGACATTTCTCAACCGATCTGAAAATGAATCGACTAAGTGATACAACCCATTCTGTGAGTTGTTGTACCTCCTTTATAGTACTTGGATGCTTCATTTCAAGTAATGCTCGAATTTTTTTGGGATTAGCTTCGATTCCTCTTTAAGTCACAAGAAAATCTAAAATTTTTTTTGAAATAACTCCAAAGGCACATTTATTAAGGTTGAGCTTCATTTGATATTTATGAAGTTCTCCAAAAGCTTCTTCTAGATCGGTAATATGTTAATCTACTTTGGTACTTTTTACCAACATATCATCAACATAAATTTTTATGTTACGACCTATTTATCGCTTGAAGTTCTTATTGATTAGGCGTTGATATGTAGCACCTACATTTTTAAGACCAAAAGACATCATTTTATAACAATACAAATCTCTTTCGATGATGAAGGCTATATTTTCTTTATCTTCGAAAGCTATTCTGATCTGATTGCAGCTAGAAAAAGCATCCATGAAGCTTAGCAGTTTATGTTCCAAAATGGCATCAACAAGACGATCAATCCTTGAAAGAGAAAAGTTATCTTTGGGATAGGCCTTACTGAGATAGGTATGATCAATACAAATCCTCCATTTGTCATTTATTTTTTAACCATAACAATATTAGTGATCCACTTTGGATATTAAGCTTCTCTGATGAAACTAACTTTCAAGAGTTTGTCAACTTCTTCATTTATGGCCTTTTGTCTTTCTAAAGCAAAACTCCTTTTCTTTTGTTGCATTGGCTTATGTTTTGGATCAATATTTAACTTGTGTATAATAACATCAGTAGAGATTTTCAGCATGCCTGAAGTTGATCAGGAAAGATATTGGCATTCATCCAAAGAAAAGATATCAGTTTTTCTTTCAGATCGGGTTATAATTAGGGTCCTACCTAAATAGTTATCTCTGGATCTTTATTTAATAGAACAATGATAAGCTATTCTGCTGATACTCCTTAGTTTTTACTGATCTCAAGATTATCCTTCGGATTAGGTATTTCAATTGGTAGAGCTTCTACTGATTTTTTGATCTTGGTAGCTATCAAGAAGCACTGTCTAGCAAGCATTTGATTTTCTTGCATTTTTTCAACTCCATCCTTTATTGGAAACCAAACTAATAGATGATAAGTGGAGACCACCGCTTTGAGAGCATTGAGTCCCGGTTGGTCAAGAATAGCGTTATAAGCTGATGGTATTTTGACAATCAGAAAGATAAGCTGCACACTTGATTGATGTGGTTCTCTTCTTATGGTGATAGGCAAAGTGATTTCTCCTTCAATAGCTATAGGGTCTCTAGAGAATTCGATCAATGATGCACTGACCTGTTTCAACCGATCTAGCATATTCATTTTTTGAATGCATCATATAGCAATACATCAGCAGAGCTTCCATAATCAACTAAATTCATTTTACATCATATTTTGCTATCATCATAAAGATGACAACAGCATCATTGTGAGGAGTTTGTACTCTTTGAATATTAGAAAATGAAACAACATTATCAATGTGCTATCTTTTCAGGGAAGGATCATTGCCTACCTCCCATCTCCACCAAGATTCGAGATCATATTGATGACCCCAGTAGTAGGCCACTTGAGGTCAACATCATCGTTGGACTTAGGTGCTATTCTATAGCTTGAGTTGTCCGATCTCTGACATATTTGTCAAGATGACCTCGATGAATTAGGACTTCAATTTCGTCCTTAAGTTGTCGGTATTTTTCAGTATCATGGCCATGATCTCTGTGAAAATGATAGTACTTTCTTTTATCTCTTTTTGATGGTAGGGCCTTCATAGGGTTGGGCCAACGAAGATATCCTTGATCTTCAATCTCTATCAGATCTGCACACGAGGAGCAGATAAAGAGGTGTAGGTATCAAAATATCGAGATAAACTTCTGGATCTCGGGTTCTTCTGAGATGGGCCAAAATTACTCCCTTGTCGATCTCCACGATCCTCTTCTTAGGGCCATTTTTTCTCATTCTTTTCTTTTTTTGGCTGTTGGAGTATGCTTTCTTCCTTTTCAGCTTAAGCATATTTTCATATCTGAACCAGCATTTGTTCATAGATGTTCGAGTAATTCTTATTGAGAAAAAAATTAGATAATTACTTTGGAGTCCTTGCTTCAAAGCAGCCATTGTAATGGACTCATTAAAGTTTTTCACTTCTAGTATGGCAGTATTAAAGCATCCCATATACTCTCAGAGAGATTCACCTTCCTATTGTTTAATAGTAAAAAGACTATTAGTATTCTTTAAATGAATCTGATTATTATCAAAATAAGTAATAAACAGTCTTGCCAACAGTTTGAAGGAGGAGATGGATCCTGGTTGGAGTCTAGAAAATCAGATTCTTATAGATTTCTTCAGGATAATAGGAAAGGCAACACCAAGCAGAGCATCAGACATCCCTTGTAGTCTCATGACATCTCTAAAGCCTTTAAGATGATCTAGAGGATCAGTGGAACCATCAAACGATTCCACCATTAGCATCTTGAATTGGAAAGGAACCGGCTCACATAGAATTTCTTAAAAAAAAGGAGATCGTAGATTGAAATCTCTTCCACTCTGTGGATGGCTTCAAAGCTGTACTTCTATTAGTTTCTTTTTAAGATTTTGAATTTTTTGTTCAAGACCTTCCTTCAATTATAGTTTCCTACTATGTGGAGTAGATTCTCTCTCAAAAGACTAATCAGTATGTGAATAATGATCACAATGAAGATCTTGATGAATCGATTGCTGGGTGTGATGAGACTGAGCTCCTTGAGGGATCATTTTTTGCTGCTATTCTATAGTATGTTAGAGCTGTTGTACTATAGCAGTAAGAGCCTTAACTTGCTGAACTAGAAGACTAAATTGTTATGGATCAACTATAACCAGAGGTTGAGTATTCTTCGGTGCACCTTTTGGAGAAGATGGTGTGGTTAGAGGATAAGTCTGCACCTTCCTATTTAGCATTTCCACCAAAATTTTTTGGCCCCTTCCTTTAGCACCAATTCTATTGTAGCAAGGCTTTAGAAGGAAAATGATGAGGTTGGTGCTGGATTGATCTGGAGTGCGAAAAAAGATCAAACTGATGTAGATCACAAGTAAACCTGTAAAAGAAGTCCTAGAACCATGGGGTGCCCTCCGATTTTAGGATCCTCTGATGCTTAAGTCAGATGAGGTTTTGAGAACAGATAGATGAAAATAGAGAATTGGAAGGCAAGAAAAGAGATTTTGAATGGAAAGGGTGATAGCTTTTGGTTTCCTTCAGTGGGGGAATAGTTCAATAGAGTCTGGACTCTCTGAATTACTACGTACCTTCTGAAAGTACCCTACCTTTCTTTATATCGAGGGGGTTTGCTCAGGTCATTAAGCTATTAGAAGTGTTTGTCAAACCATTAAGAATTTATTAAGCCATTAGTTTGTTCTAACAGAATAGCCAGCTATATGGAGATCAACCCATATGGACTATAGCTATAGCATAACTGGAAGACAGTTGTTGTAGAGTTGGATGGCAGCTATAATAGAGTTGCAGAATAATCATTTTTCTTTAAGATCAGGTCGGCTTTTGATCGATGTCCCCTTATGGCAGATCGAAAAAAGTTGAACTAATCATAATGCTGTGAGACCCATGTTAGATCAATTCAGATCAGTATAAAACCGATCTGAGAGCTAAACCAGGTCAGTATTTTACCGACTTGATCCAAAAGTCAATACAATTTTCAAATAATTATTTCTGATGTTGCCATGTGGTTGTAGGTTGATTAACCAACAGATTGAATTTTGTCTTCATCTTTCTTATTCAGAAAAAGAAGGTATGCTTGAAACTAAAGATTTCCATTTTATTAGTCTATTGAATAGCCTTTACAAAATCATAGCAAAGATTTTATCTAGAAGACTCTAAATTCCTGCCCAATCTCATCAAGGAGTCCCAATCTAGCTTTTGTGGAAGGTCAGAATATCACTAAATGCTTTCTTGGTGCCTATGAAATGTTAGATTATTACAAGATCTCGGGGAAAAAAGTAATTCTTTGCAAATTGGATTTCAAAAAAGCCTTTGACAAGTTGAATTGGGACTTTCTTCTTGAGGTTCTCAAAGCAAGAGAATTTTCTAGCCGATGGAGAGGCTGGGTGCATAGTCTATTGTACTTAGCATCCATAACTATCCTTCTAAATGGACAAACTGGTGCATGGATGAAATGCAAGTAGGGGTTGAGGCAAGATGATCCGCTCTCACCATCACTTTTCATTTTAGCAGTTGATGTTCTATGTCGGATGCTCAAGAAGGCCTTAGCTATTGGCCTCATAGAAGGCATTAGGAGACATGGATTTCTGCGGCTTATCCTCTTTGCAATTTGCCGACGACACTCTTATTTTGTGCTGGCAAAATGCAAAGTGCATTGGCAGCCAAAGCCATAGTGCTAGGCTTTGAACGTGATTCAAGGTTGAAAGTTAACTTTCACAAGAGATCCATGTTATGTTTAAATATGGTCGAGGAGGATCCTGATTGAGTTGTAAATGTGGATCTTTGATTGAGTTGTAAATGTGGATCTTTGCCTTTCATGTATTTGGGCCTTCACTTCATATTAGAAAACTTCCAAAGCAATGCTGGCTACCATGGCTAGAGAAGATGAGCTCAAAACTTGTATCTTGGAAGGGAAAGTTTTTATCTTGGGGAGGCTGACTAACTTTGGTAAACACCATTATGACAATAATGCCTTTGTACTACATGTCAGTTTTTAGGCTTCCAAAATGGGTGATCAGCAAAATTGATAGAATACGGATAGCCTTCCTTTAGAAAGGTAATGAGAGTACTAGTGGATTTCATTGCTTGATCAAATTTTGGAATAATGTTTATAAGACAAAGGAGCAAGGTGGATTCGGCATAAAAAATATTGAACAAATAAACCAATCTCTCTTGGCAAAATGGGCCTAAAAATTCTTATATGGATCATGTAACCTGTGGTCGCACCTGATCTCTTGTGTTTATTACTCAAGGAAGAGATTGGGAATGAGGGTTAGAAGAAGTGTTGTGCGTATGTCACCAATTTGGAAAGATATTTGCTCTCAACATTCAGTCTTTTGGAGTTGTGTGGCCTTCAAGACTAGTAATGGGGAGTCCACTAGATTTTGGAAGGACTTTTGGCTGATATATTCTCTCTACAACAAGATTTAGTTCCTCTATGCCCTAGCCATCAAACCAAACTTATCGGTCTCCTCCCAATAGAATTGGAGGAACCTTACTTGGAATATTCAGGTGCGGGAACCCTTGACTAGAATGGAGATGAATCAATGGGAGTTACTTAATGGCATACATGTTTCCTTTCGACCATCACATATTGTAGATGTATTGGTTTGAAAATTGGCACCAAATAGCTTATTTATAGTGGACATGTTCTACAATTTCATCAAATTTGAAGGTCTAAGATGCCCAATTAGAAAGGTGATCAAGAAGGTAGCAACCCCGAAGAAAGTGAAAGCATCTCTATAGTTGGCCGCTAAAAATTGTTTGCATATGCCTGAGAATAAGATGAGATTTGATTTCTAATTAGATCTAAAATTAATATGATTAATGGTCCAACATTGGTATGATATAAGGTTGTCATGGCATAAGGTTTGTCCCTTACATTGAAGAGATTGTCCTACATCAATGTTGGATGATTTTGAAAAGAGTTTTCATGTTAGATCGGTTTTTTATTCATGTATGAGATATGTGAATGTTTGTTTAGATCTAAAAAATAGTTTCGAGATCATAACAGATTATTTCATGCAATTAATTTAAATCTAAAATTTATAATTTAGATCTAAAATTTATGTTTATGCATGAGAGATTGATCATGGGAGATCAAATTAGGTCTTATAATTTGATTACACCTAAAATTTTTTATTAGAACATAATAGAACCTAATCGAGATGAGCGGTTGATCAAATCGAGTCAAAAGTTGATTAGGATTAGGTTAAGATTGCTCAAGATCAAACCAATAATTATGGTTGGTCGAATCGATTGATATCCATATGTTAAATTGATTAACCCAAAAATTTGATTCAACTCAATGGCTCGAGCCTGAATCACTTAAGCTAATCTATTTGAAATCAATTGATCAATTGGTGCCTAAGACAAGTGCTTGAAAGGTGGTTACTTAATTAGGACCCTTGATCCTTCAAGGGAGAGCCTCCCACCAATCTTCACTTATCGATCAATTTGGTAGATTGTGTCTTGAATAAGATTGCTTGGTGGTTTGGTTTAGATCATGCTAATTAGACTAGTCATTGTAATGGCTAATTGGATGAGATCTAAATTAAAACCTCCTCGCACATATTAAGTTTAGCGGTCTTTCATCGTTGTAGATGTGCGGACGTACTACTGATGTTGATTGTTCTTGACTGGTCACAGTGGTTCAGTTGCATCGAGTACATGCAATCACTCTATTAGTAAAGAGTTGCTGTAGGGTGAACATGGAGTTGGACCTAATATCTGTGAGGTGAGGGATCCAATGATGGCTTCATACTTGTATTTGAACAGTGGGTCTGACTTAATTAAAAAGTATGGCCAATATCTATTAGGTGAGCCCACATGACTTGGAGACTGAATCACTGCAACGTGCTTGGAGAAGCATTGGATAAGAGTTATCCACTCATCAGTATGCACACTATAAGAATTAAGACGATTAGCGATGGCTAGTTGCCGTCACTAATAATTCAAGTACCATCGCTAATAGCCTCACCATCACTAATTTCGTTATAACAATCAATCTGAAAAAATTCGATCGTTAAATATCTTTATTAGCGATAAAAACTATAGCTATTGCTAATAAGGTTATTAGCGACGACTTTAATGATGAAATTTTTTCATCTCTAATTATTTTAATTTTTAAATTAAATTTTAAAAAAAATTTTAAAAAATATTAGCGATGGTATTTTCATGGCTAATACTGTCGTTAATAATTATTAACGACCAATAATGCCATCGCTAATGCCGTCTCTAATTTTTTTAATTTTTAAATTAAATAATTTTTTTTAAAGAAATATTAGCGACAGCATGGTTGTCACTAATACTGTCACTAATAAATATTAGTGATAATATTTTTCATGGCTAATACCATCGCTAATAATTAATTTTATTTTTTTTAAAAATTAATAATAATATTTTTTAAAATCTATTTTAATTAATCATAATAAATTATGGTTCCTAATACTTATTATAATTAAAATTTGAAGATAATATGATAATCAAAAATTAAAAACTAATTATATTATATTAAAAATATAAATTATATAATTTTTTTTACAAGTAGTATCAAAAAAATACAATACATCAAAAAAAAATCAGGTCCGATCCTCCTCCTCGTCCATCTCCTCCTTCTCCTCTCTAATAGCTGATGTATGAGAGCCAGATATCCCAACATCTTGTAACGAAAAAAATAAAATAATATTAATAAGTTTCAATATGAAGGTATATCTTTCGATACGAAGGCATATCTTTCAATATACTCCTTCGATTCTTGAATAGAATATTCCTACACATTGCATTCGATGATATAGAACTATAGACACTTCTGACCCATCAATTTTATAGTTAGATTAAATTTTTAGCCCCTAGATCTCTTTTTCGAACTCAAACCTAAATATATGAAGCTTTTAAATGTGAAAACTTAAAATAAGTAAAAAGATTTAATAATATAATTATCTGATGTGATGGCTGAGATGACGAGCCCAACCAATCGCATAGCTATGGATTCTGGAGAAGCTCCATGACTGTATCGTGGATGGCATCTGAGAGGCTCTGAGGTCACTAGCTCAAAAACCTCTGCACGACCTCCTCCATATGTGCATCGCTCCAGGTCTGGGATGTCGAGGCTTGTGAGGATGTCGAAAGATATCGAGTTGGTGGAGGATCGAAGCTATGGCTAAATCCTATGACCCAGCTCCTACTCACCCCTCCGGTGATACTGAGCCATCCCTTAAGATCCAAGGGGGTTGAGAAGATGGGTCATTACCGTACCTCTCAGCAACGTACACCAGTAACATGTCTACACAGTTCAGAAATATATTAATTCTAATATAAAAATTAGATCATGTAATAACTTAATTAGTAAATAAAGTTTAAAGTTCTTACCGCAATCCATCACGACGTAGTCATCAGTCCTTGCAGACTGGTGTGTGGCCCGCCACAACTGCAGTTGGTCTGGTAGATGACCCAGTTACCATGTCTATAATAAGTAAATAATAAAATTAAATTAATTAAAGCATGCATATAAAAATTTTTATAGTTCTAATGAAAACTTTTGGTATAGATTTCTTATCTGTCTGTCGATCAAAACATGTGTGCCAATCGGACCGTCTGTATGCCTGATCAGATCTTGCTGGGCAGTCCGATTCTATCGAGTCCTCTGCCACCTATTGGAGTACTCCTTGCTGCTCCACTAATCGCAAAGGGCTTGCCATATGTCCACTCGCATCCAGTGATCCATGAAGGACCTCCAGTTTGATGGTGACTGGAAATCAAAGTGCTGGATGGTGGACTGCCTGAGGCTATAGAGGCCATCTCGGAGCCTCCATGTGGCCACCTCCTCGAAGATCCGATGGCCAGCCTTCTCATCCTGAAGAGTCTGGAATCGGTAGTACTCCTGCAAGATAGAAGTAAGTGTATATTAATATGTAATTAAAATACCAACATACCAAAAATTTAAAAATTAAACTAGTTTTGACTTACCAAAAATATCTCTCAGATTGCATCACGAGCTCCCAATGGCTAACTTGAGAACTCATTCACCGATCCCAGCATCAATCAGCATTTGATCTCGATAACGACATGAGATGTAGAAGGCTCTGAATGTGCTGCAAAATTATTGATTTTGAAGAATAAATGTTAACTCTAAAATTACTAAATTCTAAACATATTAATTGAGCATGTAGTACTTACGAGTGGCTCTAGATATGGATGATCTCTTTATCTTTCGATTGATTCAGAGATGTCATGAGCCGGATGGATCGTCGACCATGGTAATGTGTCTGAGAGATGGTGGTCCTTGCTACATGCGATTGTGGGGTCACTGGTGACCCCCTATCCTCCGAACCTGAGCATAAAATATTTAATACAAAGAATGTTATATTAGTTAATAAATAATAAAATAATAAAAATAAAAATATATAAAGTATTAGAGCTTACCATCTGGTGTGAGGGTGCAGAACCATATGAGCTGACCGTATGATCGCTCTCTCCTTGAGAGATCTATCCTCGACTGGTATGGCTCCAGCCTCTAAAAGACATGATGTATGCTCTTTGAAAATAAACAGTCACCGGTGGGGTCAAAAAAAATTTTGACTGCATTTCTCCTTTGTTCTCCCATGTAGGGAGAGTAAAAGAGAAATACTGTCTAAAATTTTTTTTGAGCCCCCAGCATATCGTTTGATTACTGAAATGACCTATAGACTACTTGCATTTTTCAAACTATCCATAATGGACAATCAATTGATCAATATACATAATTTTTCCATCCGTATAAAAATAAATAAATATATGGATGTATTAAAATATGTACATCAATCAACTGACGGGTCTATCACTCCATGCAATGCAAATTTTATTAAAATTAATATATAATTAATACTGTCTAGCACCTTCCATCGGCCTGAGTGCATAGGGTGCATGAGGGCAAGATGCCTTGGACGCCAGCTGTGATCTGAGGCTCGGACACGCAGGGTATGCCTCGGCCCCATGTTTGTAATGCTGCCCGACACCTTCTCTTGGTCCGCATACTCTGCATACCAAGATCCAAGTCTCGTGTATCTAATTAATTAACTAATTAATTAAATCAATATTTAATTAACTTTTAGGGATGGCAATAGCCGTCGCTAATACCATCACTAATACTAGACAATACTATCCACCATCGCTAATACTCACAATAGTTGGTCTGCTGGTGCGGGGATGGGGCTGCAGGATCGGAGCTGTGGGTTGGGGGTGGTGGGGTAGGGGCTGTGCAATCAAGTTGACAGGGATGGGGCCATGAGGAGGCCGATAAGGCAAGGTTGGGGTGGTCGCAGGCGAGGTGAAGTCAAGGCGGCTGGCTCAGGGCCGCGGTGTAGGAGGCACTGGTGGGGTCGGGGCAGCCATGGGGGAGGTGGGGTCTAGATGGTTGGCTCAGGGCCATGGCGTAAAAGGCACTGACAGGGTCGGGGTGGCCGCGGGTGAGGTGGGGCTGAGGCTTCTGGCTCAAGGTCATGGAATAGGAGGCACCAGTTATGTTAGGGCGACCATGGGTGAGGCAGAGCTGGTGCGACGGGCGAGGTAGGGTCGGTGCGACGGGTTCGGGGCTGCAACATAAGAGGTGCCGGTGGGGTCGGGACATCGACAAGGAGGAGCTAGGGAGTGAGGAACGTCGAGAAGGATGCACCAGAGAGGAGAGTCACTGTCGGTCAGGAGGAGGCATCAACGAGGTGGGGAAAAGCCAGAAAGGAGGAGAATGAGAGGAGATTCATGGGAAGGAGGAGAGCGTAGAATTTTTTTTCCTCCGACGGGCTGGGGTGTATTTTAAGCGGACTATTACCGACGGTAACTCACCATTGGTAATACGGTCAGTAAAATATCATTTTACGTGTCAGGATATTAGTGATGGTATTTTCATCACTAATACCCATCTACCATCACTAATACTATTAATTTTTTTAAATATTAAATTTTAATATTAATTTTTTTTAAAATTTTTAAAATAATATTTTTTTCAAAATTATTAGTGATGGTAAATTATTCCATCTCTAATACTATTGCTAATACTATTAATTTTTTAAAAATATTAAATTTTTTTCTTTTTGGTCATTTTTTGAGTGGTTAAAAATTATTATTGGGTTTTATTAAATTTTTGAGCTTAATTAATTTATGGATCAAGTCTTAATTGATTTAAATCAGATTTAATTTAATTAGATTTGACTTAATTTGAGGCTAATTGGATTTTAATGTTCTAAGTAGGATTTGGATTCAATGCCTAATTGAATTAGGTTTGACAGGATTTCGATTTGGATTCGAATCAGGTTCAAATTGAATTGGAATTGAATCATGAATCAAGTCTTAATTGATTTAAATCATATTTAATATAATTAGACTTGACTTAATTTAAGGCTAATTAAATTTAATAATCTAAGTAGGACTTAGGTTCAAAGCTTAATTGAATTAAGTTTGATAAGATTTCGAATTGCATCCGAATCAAATTCAAATTGTATTTGAATTGAATCATGGATCAAGTTCTAATTTATTTAAATTAGATTTAATTTAATTAAGTTTAACTTAATTTAAGGCTAATTGGATTTTATAATCCAAGTAAGACTTAGATTCATAGCCTAATTGAATTAGGTTTGATAAGATTTTGAATTGGATTCAAATCGGATTCGAATTAGATTTGAACTGAATCATTGATTAAGTCCTAATTGACTTAAATTAAATTAAATTTAATTAGACTTAACTTAATTTAAATTTAATTAGATTTTATAATCCAAGTAGGACTTAGATCCAAAGTCTAATTGAATTAGATTTGATAGAATTTTGAATTGGATTTGAATCGAATCATGGATCAAGTCCTAATTGATTTAAATTAAATTTAATTTAAGTAGGCTTAACTTAAATTAAAGCTAATTGGATTTTATAATCTAAGTAGAACTTAGATTCAAAGTCTAATTGAATTAGATTTGATAGAATTTTGAATTGGATTCAAATCAAGTTCGAATTACATTCGAAATGAATCTGAATTGAAAACTATTTTTTCTTAATTGATTTAAATTAGATTAAATTTAATTAAACTTAATTTAATTTGAGAATAATTAGATTTTACAATCCTTTTAAGATTTGGATTCAAAGTCTAATTGAATTATGTTTGACAGAATTTTGAATTGGATTCGAATCAGATTCGAATTGAACCTAAATTAAAAATTATTTTTTCTTAATTAATTTAAATTAAATTTAATTTAATTAAGTTTAACTTAATTTAAAAATAATTAAATTTTATAATTCAATTAAGACTTAGATTCAAAGTCTAAATGAATTAGGATTGACAGAATTTTGAATTGAATTCGAATCCGATTCGAATTGAATTTGAATTGAACCCAAATTGAAAATTATTTTTTCTTAATTAATTTTAATTAAATTTAATTTAATTAATCTTGACTTAATTTGAGGTTAATTAGATTTTATAATCCATGTAGGACTTGGATTCAAAGCCTAATTAAATTAGATTTGATAGGATTTCAAATTTGATTCGAATCGGATTCTAATTGGATTTGAATTAAATCTAAATTATTTTTTGAATTATTAATGATGAAAAAGTATCCCATCATTAATTTTATTACTAATACTATTTTTTCAGAAAAATATTTTTTCAAATTATCGTTTAGATTTTTTTTAAAAAAATTATTAGCAACGGTAATATTTCCATCGCTAATAACGTCAATTCACTATCGCTAATAATTATTTTATACTTAAATATTAAAAAAAATTAAAAAATTTAAGCACTTTTAGCGATGGCTTTTGTCGTTGCTAATAATTAAATTTTCATCGCTAATAGTATTAGCGATGGTGAGATTTTTTATTGATTTTATGATGGCTAAAAGTTGTTATTAGCGATGAAATTTTTTCTGTCATTAATACCATCACTAATATTGAATATTTCTGTAGTGGCATATCACCAATATCTATCAGATGAGATATATGTACATCGATGGGACCATGGTATCCACTAAAAATCTTTGACATGTTAGAGTTTTTGTTTCTCTACCCGAAGAGTGTGAGAGATTCGAGAAAATAGTGAAAGCTTATTTATTTCTTAAAGTTCCTAGAATAAACATAAAATTAAGTATAAATATTTAACTTGAATCTCTACTCTCGCAGTTTCATCGTATCAACTTCAAATCCTTTAGCCCGTATCCTAGAGTCCAATCGATTGATCAGTATTAACTTTAAGGACTGGCTTAGAAATCTTAATATTATCCTAATTTCAAAGAAAATAGGGTATGTACTTGATCAGGACACCCTAGCTTTGTCAAGCCATCCTAGTGCTAATCAGAGGGCAGCATAGGATAAATGGATAGATGATGATAATCGGATGAAGTGCTACATACTGGCTTCGATGATCAATAAATTACAAAGCCAGCATGAGTGCATATTGTTAGATGTATGTCCTAGAAGCCAATATGACTGATACATTGTAATAAATCTAGGATATAATTTTATACTTAAAATATTAATTTGATCAATAAAAGGATAAATTTTATTTTCATTCAAGTGTGATGGGTTATTGAATTATCCATGAAATTAATACTTTGATATATATTCTCAAAGAGTTAAAAATTAGAGGTATGAATAATTAATTCTTAAATACTCTCGATCATAGTATTATCATGAGGACAGTGATCGATCCGGATAGATCGATGCATAGATTATTTTTTTTGAGATAGATGAGTCTCTGATCTATAGTATAGAGACACTGAGTGATGAGTGCAGATAATTGTTAGGGAATAATTAGTACTGAGCATGACTATATAATATATCACTTAGACTTCTACTCAATCGTCAGTGATCGTCTCGATGCTTTAGTTGTGTGTGTGGTCCTTTAACCTGTGATGGTATGATTGCTCATAATGAGGCTGCTAGAGTTTGACTGACACATAAATATGACCTCATTGAGATCTTGTAGTGGATGTTGGCGACAATTGATCCACTATAAGAGTAGGATGCACATCTAGATGGAATCTATCAATCTTGATAAAAAAGAGTAGTCCTATGTA
Source organism: Elaeis guineensis (assembly GCF_000442705.2). Classification (NCBI taxonomy): domain Eukaryota; kingdom Viridiplantae; phylum Streptophyta; class Magnoliopsida; order Arecales; family Arecaceae; genus Elaeis; species Elaeis guineensis. The sequence goes on from NC_025999.2 coordinate 68,477,656, forward strand.
ATTTGAAAGGCTAAGTCCAAGAGACTATGCCACAGTAGCATGATTAATAGAAAAAAATTTTCATGAGGATCATAATTAAACTTAAGCTAATCGAATCTATCATATGACTAATGATGTTTGATGATTTATCCATGACCTGTCATCTAGTCAGGATTCATGATAGAAGGACTGAATCACATATGAACTATACTTTGAGATTTTATTTTAGTTCTACTAAGTTACTACTACATACTACTAGATGTCATTCATGGATTGTGAGAGCTCACTAGGATTGCTCAGGATCGACAATCCTTGATGAGTTAAAGTGAAATCGTTTCGATCCATTGAAAAGAATTTCAATGATACTATGATAGAGATCATGGTATATCTTAGTACTAAATAAAATTGAACCTATGGGGTCACACAACAAAGGGATTAGATCTGAAATAAGCAACTGGACTTATGAAGTCTCAATTGAGTTTGGAGAAATCCTATTGGGTTCAAGATAACCTTGCTAGCACATGGTTGAATCTAATTTTTTTTTTATATTTAAATTATTTATTTGATAAGATTAATTTGAGTTAATTATCTACTAATAAATTAGATAAATTATTAATTATTGGGTGCCTAGAATTTTAGATCATATACATTAAGGGTTCAAACCCTTAATCAAATTTCTTGATTGTTTGCATGGGGCGCCACTTGATTTGATCAAGTTGGGCATACCCACTTGATTGAGGATGTGGAGAACCAATAGGGAGCTTTTCTAAGCCCCATGTGGTATGTGAGAAAGTGGGTTAAAAGGTACCAAGAGTTGGCATCTCATGGATCTCCTAAAGGTGATCAAAAATCTAAAACTAGAAAGATTCCTAATGCAAGTAGGACTTATATTAAGGGGCTATTTGATTTTAAATAGGATTCAAACCTTTTACCTATTTAAAGGGGCCTTCTCTAAAGCTCTAAGCATCAAATTTCTAGTAGCCCACATGCCTCCTAAGAGCTCCCCATGCCTCTCCTCTTCTCCCTCTTGTTTTCAATGCCCAAAGGGGTTTGGGCATCCATCATCTCAATGCCCAAGGAAGCTTGGGTGGCACCTCTTTGTGGCTGATTTTTAGAGCTTGGTTGCTGCATAACTAAGGGAAGGAGAACAAGAAAAGAAGAGAAGAAAAAAATTATGAAAAGGATCAAAGAGTTGATCATGATCCAGGCTTCATTCAGATTCGCAGGGGGATCATTCTTGGAGAAGAAAGATTAACACTATAGAGGGCTGTTCTAAGATGATTCTAAATAAATATCCATAGAGGTTGGGCACTTATGTGACTAAGAAAGAATCTACCTTCTTCCAGGTTCAGATTTGAAGAAAGAAATTATGAAATAGGTATGTGATTTGATCATATATTTAATTTCAACATAAAATTCAGCAAGTGTTCAATTTCGGCATATGAAGTAGATCCATGTATTCTTTATCTTATACATGCATGATTTAGATTAAAAGATATTTTAATCTTCTATTTTATTATATTATTTAGAAAAAAAATTTGAAACACGCATGCATGCCTCTGCACAAAATTTCAACAGTAGTATCAGAGCCATGGATTTCATATACATGAAATTGAGATACATATTTTTGAAAAGAGTTTTAAAATCTGATTTTAATTGATACATGAGATGTATGGATATTTAATTTGAATCTAAAATTTATTTTAGATTTAATTTTTAGTTTATTTATTCGATATGTGAAGGATACATAGATCTAAAATTTACTCCAGATATGATTCTAGTTCGTGTATATGTGATATATAGATACATGTATAAATATGAAAATTATTTTTAACCTAATTTATAATTCATATATGAGATGTATGATTACATATTTAATTTTACAAATTAGTTTCAATTTGATTCATGATTTGTATATGAGATATATAATATCATGTAATGATCTGAATTTTTATTTAGATCTAAATTTTACATATATATATGAGATATATGCTTGTATGTTAAATTTAAAAATTAATTTTATAATTTAAAACTTATCTTTTATGCAAAAAAATTAGATCTAAAATTTAGTTTTAGAATCTGAAATTTATATTTATGCACAAGAGTTTTGGTCATTGATAAATCAAAAATCAGATCATATAATTAGATTGCATCCAGAGTTTTTTGATTTGGACATAATAGATCTAATTCAATTAAGTAATTGATCAAATCAAGTTAAGTGTTAATTAGGATTAGGTCAATTAAGATTTAGGATCATACAATTATTGTTGATCAAATCGAATAAATCTATATATAGAATCAATTAACCTAAGGATCTAATTTGGCTCAATGGTTTGAGCCTAATTCGCTTAAGCTAACCTATTTGGACCAATTGACCTATTAGTGTCTAAGGTAAGTAATTGAGAGGTGATTATTTAATTAGTTTCATTCACTGATTTGATCAATTTATTGGTATCTAAGAAAAGCAATGGAGAGACCCCCATCGATCTTCACTTACCTAGTCAATTTGGAAGATTGAGTCTTGAATGTGGTTGCTTGGTGATTTGATTTAGCCCAATATAATTAGATCGATCATATGATGACTAAGACCTAAATCTAAACCTCTTCATAAATATTAAGTCCATAGATCTTCAACTATTATAGATGTACGGACATGATACTGGTGTTGATTGTTCTCGGTTTGTCATAATAGTTTAGTTGCATCGAAAATATACAACCACTCTATTAGCAAAGAGTTACTCTAGGATAAGGATGGGGTTGGCCCAATAATTATTAGGTAAGGGATCCAATGATGGCTTTGCATCTACTTGTGAATGGTGGATCGAATTTAACTAAGGAGTATGGTCAATAACTGTTAGGTGAGCCCACATAACTTAGAGATCAAGTCACTACAATATACTTAAAGAAGCATCTGGGCAAAGAATTATCCATGCATCAGTGTGCATGTTATTAATAACTATTAGGTGAGGTGCATGGCATCAGTGGGACTGTAGCACCCACTAGAAATCCAATTATCGTGTTAGGATTTTTGCTTTCCATCCAGAGAGTAGAGGGATTCAAAAAAATAGTGAGAGTCATTGTTTGCTTTTTAAAGTCTCTAGAGTAAATATAAATTTAAAGTATAAAAGTCTAACTTGAATCTCTACTCTCGCAGTTAAATCATGTCAGCTTCAAACCCTCTAGTCCATATTCTTGAATCTAATCATTTGATCAGAACTAATTTTAAAGACTGGCTAAGAAACCTCAGGATTATCCTGACTTCTAAAAAATTAGGTCATGTACTCGATCAGAAACCCCTAGTGTTACCAAATTGCCCTACCGTTGAGCAAAGAACAAGATATGAAAAGTGGATGGATGAAGATAGTCAGGTTAAGTGTTATGTGTTGGCGTTCATGTTAAATGAGTTGCAAAACTAGCATGAGCATATACCCATTATCAGGGCTATGATTGTTGGGAAATGTGTCCCAAAAAAACCAATCGTCAAGCTGTTGATGGTTGAGCAACCAAGTATTGTAATTGATTTGTTAATAAATAAAATATATATTTGGCATCTTCATCATAAGCTTTCATCTTCTAATGAACTCCGTTGTTACGATGAAGTCCTTAGGACTATTTAAGTTCGATAAAGAGAGGATTTATCGATTAGTCCTTAAAACTGTTCACGATCAAATGATAGGCTGTTAATAAGGACGACAGCTTCTATCGAGCATAGGTTGCCGTAGGCCATATGGGTTGGTTGTCCTCTTAACCAAGGAGTGTGGAGACACTGGTATGGCATACAGGTGAGATGTAAGGGTACATCATCATTGAACGTGACCAACTCTCGAGCATTCTGCTGTCGAGAATGTCTCTGATGGGATATAGGTATAAGTGTCCCTTAGACTTGAGATCGCCTCAGTGACTTGCAAGCAACTCACTGTGCTTTGGTACTGGACTAACTGAATTTCTAATTCAGGGACGGAAGGCTTCTGGGCATAGTCAAGTACTTGCGAAGTCAGAGTGTGATCGAGATGGGATTGACCACTCCAAGAGTTGGAGAAGAATGAGTCGCTGTATTTTAATTTAGCAAAACCTTGGCCAGGGTAATCCATCAGATGGATTTGATATTTTGAAATATAATGTGGACAACCTGATCAGAGTTGACAGTAGAACTCTGGGGTGTCCTATGATCATTTTGGTCAAGGGGATGAATTATATGAAAACTATATCCACATGGGTTCTAAGGATGTTGTTCTACACATTCGACCTATCTGATCGTCGGGTACCATTGCTAGATGATCACTTCGATTGGTATAAAAATTTATTCCTGTACTATCGGCTTAGATTCGAACCTATGAGGTCACACATATTAGAGTTCATGATCCGATCGGATGGTTGATCAACGATTAAGAATCGTTCTAGGGTTAAATGATCAATACGATTGACATTTAACCCAGTGCAAGTATTACAGGAGGATCGATTAGCAATTCGATTGCTAATTGGCTTTATTTGATTAAGCCAATGGACTGAGATTAAGTCTAATTAAATATAATTTAATTATATTTATTTTGGGCTTGATTGGATCAAGTCCAATTGGTTTATTGGATAAGCCAAGTGCAAGAAAAAACTAGTCCTAGTTCAACTAGGACTTGGGTCAATCTAATTTCTAATTTGATTAGAAAATTAAATCAGATTTAAATCTAATTTAATCTGATTAAATTAGATTCTTAATTGAGTTAAGACCTATTTTAATTAGGTTGATCTAATTTTGGTTTGATTTGATTTGAGAAACCAAATTAAAACAAGTCATGAGATAGAATCCTAGTAAGACTAGGATTCCACCTTGCGCCACATAAGCCTTCCCCACGCCCTCTCTCTTATTCAACGCCAATCTCCACTTATTTTGTGTGACAAAAGCCCTCTCCCAGGTCTCTCCCACGTTCATGAAAGGTCTCCTCTCTTCTTTCTTACATGGAAGGTGGTTTGGATCAAATCAAAAAGGAATAAGTTTGGATTTCGAATTCTATGAGATAGAGTTTTAAAAATCCAAAACTCTTTCAATTTTGCATCGAATTTATCCAAATTTTTTTTTGAAATTTTTATGGATTTTAGGGTACATATTGTGTACCTTTTTCTGATAATCCATGCACAAAAATATGGAGGAGGTGCTCAAGAGTTGGGCGCCCCTTAACTTGCCATGTTTGGATAAGCCTTGACTAGGTATTTGACCTAGACAAGGACTCTATCATATCTCTCTGTATAAAACGAGTTTCTTCATGAAATTTTCGAAGAAGATAGAGATTTGAGAGACCTTTGAGCCATCCAAAAATCAAAGAGAAAGACCTTTGGTTCGTGGAGATATAAAAGACACAAGTTAGGGTGTCTAGAGAGAAAAATGTGAAGAAGAAGAGGGTCTTCTTCTAGAGTTTTTTTGTTTTCATATCTTTCCTCCCTCCACCTTGAGTTTCCTGAGAGTGTCTCAGATCTGAAACTCCTTTTTTTACTTTCCATCTTTGGAAGAGTCCAAATCAAGAAGAAGGAGGCACCTGATCAACCATCAAAGAAGGATCAGCACAGTACTAGCATACTGTGCTGATTTCCTGAAGCAGGACTTCTGATCGAGATTCGTGGACTCATGTGGATGACTCCTAGAGGCCGGACGCATGTGCAGCTTGCAACATCATCCTCAAGCCTGGATCAGCGAGGTTAGAATGTCTAACCTGCAAGGTAATAGATCTGATCTATTGTTTAATACATACATTAGATGTAGTATAGAAACATATTGATATGATCAACATGTAGTTCATGCTGTATATATATATTTTTTAATTATTGATTTAATACTATATAATAATCATGTAATAAGATCTTAGATTTAGGGATTTTTTAGTTTTAAAAAATAAATTTTGATTTATTTTAGTCTTCCGCTGTATGATCTTGAAAAAATTTCAAGATCTAACCCTGAAATCCTAGATCTGGTTCTTACAATTGGTATCAGAGCCTAGGTTCTTTATTATATGATTATTTATACATGCTTAGATTATTTCTTAGATTAGATCTAATTTATAATCTGATTATTAAATCTAAAATTAAAATTTTAGATCAATCACAAACTGCAAGGTTGTCCTGCTGTAAGGTTTACCCCTTACAGTGCAAAGGTTGTCCTAGTTTGTGTAGATCTATCTTTAATCATAAATTTATTAGATATGATCTAGATTAAATTTATGATTTATTAGATTTAAAAGATATTTAAATCTGAAATAAAATCTATTTGTTAATAATTTTTGTGCAAAGAAATTATTTAAAGTTGAAATTGTTTCAATTACATGAACCTGTTTAGATTAGATCTAAAGTAGTTTTATGTTTATTTCACTTGTATCTTGATTATGAATCAAACATGCAATATGGTTGGTAGAATCATATTGTAAAATTATTTTACTAATATAAAAATTATTTTTTGAAAAGTCAAACCCAACCCTCAGCCCAAAACTTAATTAAGAATTAAGAAGTTGTTTGATTAGGTTCGAAGATTGTGAATTGAAGAACCTAAGACACAAATCATAACACATTGGGTTAATGGGTTAGTGAGAATTAGGTCCATTAATTGGGTTAGACCTATGGTTAGATTAAAGATGGACTTAATTAGAGAATTGACTAAATCTAATCAATTGTTGTCTTAGATTAGGTCAAGGATTCTCTAGATCAATTACAATAGTTGTAGTTGGTCAAGTCCATGTCTTTAACGAAAACCAAATGGACTTGATTCTTGGCTAAGTGGTCTAGCACGAACTATTAGGTTGATCTAATCGAAACTAATTAAATCAGTTGGTGTCTAAGGTAAACCAGACCGGTGGTTTTTAATTGGGAGCCCGCTTACCTGGCCATTTCTGATGGTGTCTAAGGCAAGCTTTGGCAGACCCTCCCACTGATCGAACTTACCTGGCCACTTGGTGAAATTATGTTTTGATCGGATCACTTGACTATTCGAGCTGACCCATGTCAGCTAGATAAATCAGTGTGACTGATTTAGGTGCTCCTAGACCAGCCCTTTTAATGGTCTCCCTTAAGCTGACTTGGTGAAGCCAGTGGGAGGATCATGATAAGCTGGTTCATCTGACCTCATCCTCTAAATTATTTAAATCCTCTAAAATTATTAGGTCCTTAAAATGACAAAGTTATGGAGATAACTGAGTCATAGCCTCCCATTAAGGTGTTTGATAATGAGTCCATTAACTCAATAATCATTGCAGACCCAAAGGCCTGGTGCTTGTTGACTAATGGAATTATCACTCATCATATGACGACTTGAAAGTGTCTCTCTAATGGTAGTTAGGTGAGCCAACCAAAGTTGGGCTTAATCATTCATTGGTTAGATACACCAAGTATGATCATGTTAATGGTTGGACCTAACCGGATCCTTACAGTGGAGGCCAAAGCCTACTGATTAGGTTTCTAAGGCAAAATTAAAATTACTAAAAATTGTTTAGAGAAATAATTGGTTATGAACCTACCCTTAGATGTACATGGGTTGGCCAACCAAAGTTGAGCTTGTGTGCAGTCTAAGTGGATTCTAGTACCCACTAAGGAATTAGGGTAATTCCTCGAATTGGAGGTAGAGGCTACCAATTCGAATAAAATAGTGGGAGAAACCTTTTGATTAAAATCCAAATCTTTAGGTTTAATGAATCAATTACTAATTAGGTTATGGTTCTCCTTTGTGCAAATATGGCCACTTCCCTATCGCTCCGATCATTGTTGGACAATGATAAGTTGGTGGGACCCAACTTCGATAGCTGGTACCGAAAGTTGAAGATAGTCCTGGAGCATGAACGGATCTTATATGTGATAATGGATCCTGCACCTGAGGAGTCAGTTGTCAATGCATGTGGAACAGTCAGAGATACTTACCAGAAGTGGCTCAGTGATCGGACCACGGTGCGCTGTATCATGCTGGCTGCCATGAGCAACGAGTTCAGTCGCAGATTCGAGATGGCTCAGCCAAAGGACATGCTTCAAGTATTGGAGGATGCCTTTGGCACACCCGATGACGTGGAGAGGCACAAGACTAGTTGTGCCATCTTCAACGCTAAAATGTGGGATGGTGCCTCTATCACTGATCATGTATTGTATATGATCGAGCTCATGGAACGATTGAGCAAGCTCGACTTTTCCTTGCAGAACAGCTTGGGAAAGATGCAATACTGAACTCACTGTCCAAGTCTTATCTCCCATTCCTCACTCATTATAGAATGACAAAGCCTGAAGTAAACTACCATGGGTTACTGGGGTTGCTTCAGAACTTTGAGAAGGATCACCAACTTCTCAAAGAGTCGGTGAACTCAGTGGGAGGTTCGTCTTCTGGTTCTCGACCCTTTGAGAAAGGGAAGAAGAACAAGAAGAAGAAAGTCAAGAAGGTGCAAGTTCAGGCTGGGACATCTGTGTAGAGCCAGACCAAAAAAATCAAGCCTGATAAGAGTCTATTCTACTGGCAAGCACCCTAGATTAGATAGTGTGTCAGATATCTACTTTTGGCACTGTAGGCTAAGTCATATAAACAAGAACAGAATAAACAGGTTGACTCAAGAGGAAATCCTCGAAGTCAGTGATTGTGAATCACTTCCAACCTATGAGTCCTGTCTTCTTGGTAAAATGACCAAGTCACCTTTTACTGAAAAAGGTGAGAGAGCTACTGAGCTCTTGGGCCTAGTACATACTGATGTATGTGGGCCCATGAGCACTAGTGCTAGAGGTGGATATTTCTACTTCATAACTTTCACGGATGACCTATCCCGATATGGATATGTCTATCTGATGAAACATAAGTCGATTTATTTGAAATGTTCAAACGATTCCGAAGTGAAGTAGAAAAATAAACTGAGAAGAGTATTAAAACTCTTCGATCTGATCGAGGAGGAGAATATCTTTCTAGTGAATTTCTCACATATCTAGGAGAGAATGGGATTCTCTCCCAATGGACTCCTCCAGGAACACCACAGCATAATGGTGTGTCTGAAAGGAGGAATCGGACTTTGTTAGACATGGTCCGATCCATGATGGGTTTTGCTAGCTTGCCGATATCCTTCTGGGGATATGCACTCGAATCGATCAGTTATCTGTTAAATAGGGTTCCAAGTAAGTCTGTAATTAAGACTCCATATGAGATATGGACGGGACGTAAGCCAGCACTTTCACACCTTAGGGTCTGGGGGTGCCCGGCCTATGTCAAACGATTAGTCACAGACAAACTTGGACCTAGGTCTGACAAATGCTCATTCATAGGGTACCCCAAAGAGACAAAAGAATATTTTTTCTACCATGCTGATGAACAAAAGGTGTTCGTCAGCCTTAAGGCAATCTTTTTAGAAAAGGAGTTCCTTGGTGAAGGAACCGTTGCCTCTAAGGTTGAACTTGATGAAGTTCAACAGGTAGAAGGACCGACACCAATAGCTGAACCTGAGTCGGATATGATTAGATCAGATCTGGAGCCCAATATACCTGCACCATTAAGGCGATCTGGTAGAGTACCGCATCAGCCGGACAGATACTACGGTTTCTTGATCCGGGACGGTGATCCCATCGAACTTGATGAGAATAATGAGAATCCGATCACCTATATGGATGCAATGCAGAGACCTGATTCTGAGAAATGGCTTGAAGCTATGAAATCCGAAATGGAGTCCATGAAGGTCAACGATGTATGGATATTGGTTGACCCACCTGAAGGGGTTAAACCCATTGGGTGTAAATGGGTCTTCAAAAGGAAGAGGGGCGCAGACGGAAAGGTGGAGACCTATAAAGCCCGTCTGGTCGCCAAGGGGTATCGTCAACGTTATGGTATTAACTATGACGAGATATTTTTTTCTGTGGCAATGCTCAAATCCATTCGGATAATGCTTGCAATAGCTGCCCATCTGGATTATGAGATCTGGCAGATGGATGTAAAGACAGCTTTCCTGAATGGAGAGCTGACTGAAGAGGTGTATATGATACAACCTGAGGGGTTTACATCCATAGATGAGTCCAAGGTGTGCAAGCTTCAGAGATCCATTTATGGACTGAAGCAAGCTTCTCGGAGTTGGAACATTCGTTTTGATAAGGTGATCAAAATGTATGGCTTCATTAAGAATGGAGAAGAGCCCTGCATCTATAAATGGGCAAATGGTCCAGTTATGGTATTCCTTGTCTTGTACGTGGATGATATTCTCTTAATCGAAAATGACATCCCCACACTACAGGAAATAAAAGTTTGGTTGTCATCACAGTTCTCCATAAAGGACTTGGGTGAAGCATCCTACATCCTAAGGATGAAGATCTATAGGGATAGATCTAAAAGGATGCTTGGGTTATCCCAGTCCATGTACATAGACACTGTGCTGAAGAGGTTCAGCATAGAGAATTTCAAGAAGGGCTATCTACCGATAGGCCATGGAATTTCTCTCTCTAAGAAAGATTGTTCGACAACTCCTGAAGAGAGAGAGCGTATGAGTAGAGTCCCATATGCTTCAGCCGTGGGATCTATCATATACGCCATGAATGTACAAGACCAGATGTGGCATACTCACTAGGAGTAGTGAGTAGATACCAATCTGATCCTGGAGAAAATCACTGAAAAGTGGTTAAAGCCATCCTTAAGTATTTGAGAAATACTAAGGACCAATGGTTGGTTTATGGCGAGACAGATCTGAAACTTGTGGGGTTCACAGACTCCAGCTTTCAATCTGACCATGATGACAGCAGGAGCGTGTCGGGTTATATCTTTACTCTGAATGGTGGAGCCATCTGCTGGAAGAGTTCCAAGCAGCATACTGTGGCAGACTCTGTTTGTGAAGCGGAGTACATCGCAGCATCGGATGCCGCAAAGGAAGCTGTGTGGCTGAGGAAATTCATCAACGAGCTCGGAGTAGCACCCTCCCTCGATGGTCTGGTCTTGCTCTACTGCGACAGCATTGGTGCCATAGCTCAGACGAAGGAACCCAAAGCACATCAGCGGACGAAGCACATCTTGTGCCGCTTCCATCTGGTCTGGGAGATCGTGGATCGAGGTGACGTCGACCTTCAGAAGATCGACGGAAAGGAGAACCTAGCCGACCCCTTCACTAAAGCCCTGGCGATAAAGGAGTTCGACAACCACAAGTTGAAGATGGGTATTAGATACTGTGCCGAGTGGCTTTAGGACAAGTGGGAGTTGTTGGGAAATGTGTCCAAAAAAGCCAATCGTCAAGCTGTTGATGGTTGAGCAACCAAGTATTGTAATTGATTTGTTAATAAATAAAATATATATTTGGCATCTTCATCATAAGCTTTCATCTTCTAATAAACTCCGTTGTTATGATGAAGTCCTTAGGACTATTTAAGTTCGATAAAGAGAGGATTTATCGATTAGTCCTTAAAACTGTTCACGACCAAATGATAGGCTGTTAATAAGGACGACAGCTTCTATCGAGCATAGGTCGCTGTAGACCATATGGGTTGGTTGTCCTCTTAACCAAGGAGTGTGGAGACACTGGTATGGCATACAGGTGAGATGTAAGGGTACATCATCATTGAACGTGACCAACTCTAGAGCATTCTGCTGTCGAGAATGTCTCTGATGGGATATAGGTATAAGTGTCCCTTAGACTTGAGATCGCCTCAGTGACTTGCAAGCAACTCACTGTGCTTTGGTACTGGACTAACTGAATTTCTAATTCAGGGATGGAAGGCTTCTGGGCATAGTCAAGTACTTGCGAAGTCAGAGTGTGATCGAGATGGGATTGACCACTCCAAGAGTTGGAGAAGAATGAGTCACTGTATTTCAATTTAGCAAAACCTTGGCCAGGATAATCCATCAGATGGATTTGATATTTTGAAATACAATGTGGACAACCTGATCAGAGTAGACAGTTGAACTCTGGGATGTCCTATGATCATTTTGGTCAAGGGGATGAATTATATGAAAACTATATCCACATGGGTTCTAAGGATGTTGTTCTACACATTCGACCTATCCGATCGTCGGGTACCATTGCTAGATGGTCACTTCGATTGGTATAAAAATTTATTTCTGTGCTACCGGCTTAGGTTCGGACCTATGAGGTCACACACATTAGAGTTCATGATCCGATCGGATGGTTGATCAATGATTAAGAATCGTTCTAGGGTTAAATGATCAATACGATTGACATTTAACCCAGTGCAAGTATTACAGGAGGATCGATTAGCAATTCGATTGCTAATTGGCTTTATTTGATTAATCCAATGGGTTGAGATTAAGTCTAATTAAATATAATTTAATTAGATTTATTTTGGTCTTGATTGGATCAAATCCAATTGGTTTATTGGATAAGCCAAGTGCAAGGAAAAACTAGTCCTAGTTCAACTAGGACTTGGGTCAATCTAATTTCTAATTTGATTAGAAAATTAAATTAGATTTAAATCTAATTTAATATGATTAAATTAGATTCTTAATTGGGTTAAGACCTATTTTAATTAGGTTGATCTAATTTTGGTTTGATTTGATTTGAGAAATCAAATTAAAACAAGTCATGAGATAGAATCCTAGTAAGACTAGGATTCCACCTTGCGCCACATAAGCCTTCCCCACGCCCTCTCTCTTATTCAACACCAATCTCCACTTATTTTGTGTGACAAAAGCCCTCTCCCAGGTCTCTCCTACGTTCACAAAAGGTCTCTTCTCTTCTTTCTTACATGGAAGGTGGTTTGGATCAAATCAAAAAGGAATAAGTTTGGATTTTGAATTCTATGAGATAGAGTTTTAGAAATCCAAAACTCTTTCAATTTTGCACCGAATTTATCTAAATTTTTTTTTAGAATTTTCATGATTTTTAGGGTACATATTGTGCACCCTTTTCTGGTGATCTATGCATGAAAATATGGAGGAGGTGCTCAAGAGTTGGGCGCCCCTTAACTTGCCATGTTTGGATAAGCCTTGACTAGGTATTTGACCTAGACAAGGACTCTATCATATCTCTCTATATAAAATGAGTTTCTTTATGAAATTCTCAAAGAAGACAGAGATTTAAGAGACCTTTGAGCCATCCAAAAATTAGAGAGAAAAACCTTTGGATCGTGGAGATATAAAAGACACAAGTTAGGGTGTCTAGAGAGAAAAACGTGAAGAAGAAGAGGGTCTTCTTCTAGGGTTTTTTTGTTTTCATATCTTTCCTCCCTCCATCTTGAGTTTCCTCAGAGTGTCTCAGATCTGAAACTCTTCCTTTTACTTTCCATCTTTGGAAGAGTCCAAATCAAGAAGAAGGAGGCACCTGATCAACCATCAAAGAAGGATCAGCGCAGTACTAGCATACTGTGCTGATTTCCTGAAGCAGGACTTCTGATCGAGATTCATGGGCTCGTGTGGATGACTCCTAGAGGCCGGACGCTTGTGCAGCTTGCAACATCATCCTCAAGCCTAGATCAGTGAGGTTAGAATGTCTAACCTGCAAGGTAATAGATCTGATCTATTGTTTAATACATACATTAGATATAGTATAGAAACATGTTGATATGATCAACATGTAGTTCATGCTGTATATATATATATATTAATTTTTGATTTAATGCTATGTAATAATCATGTAATAAGATCTTAGATCTAGGGATTTTTTAGTTTTAAAAAATAAATTTTGATTTATTTTAGTCTTCCGCTGTATGATCTTGAAAAAATTTCAAGATCTAACCCTGAAACCCTAGATCTGGTTCCTACAATGATCACTCACCTACAAGAGTTGTATGATGAGAAGAGCTGAACTGCATGCTTTCAAGTATCCAAAAGACTCTTCAATCTGAAGATGTGTAAAGGACAATCAGTCTATGAGCACTGTATGACAGTGATCAAGGATATTGAGGAGCTTGAGAAGCTCAGGCTTAATATGCAAAAGAAATTATAAATGTATTTGATCCTTCAATCCCTTATGAGTTCATATAGTTAATTTAATATAAATTTTTATATAAATAAATTGGACTATATTGTACCTAAATTGGTCAACATGTTGGTCTCTGTTGAGGAAACTTTGAAGAGTTCAAGGGGCACTATTCTCATTATGGAGCGGACTTCTTCATCCAAGAAAAAGTTTAATTGGAAGAAAAAGAGTAAACGTACGAAGAAGCAGAAGAAAGAAAGCAAGCCAAAGAAGGATATTTCGAAGAAGGTTGAAGCAAAGAGAAAGTGTTTCCATTGTGATGCTGAAGGTCATTGGAGGAGGAACTATCCACTCTACTTGGAGAGTCTGAAGATCAAAAAGGATGACAAACCTTCAGAAGATATGCTCATAATTGAATCTAACCTTACGGTTTCTTCTACTTCTAATTGGATATTAGACTCTAGTTTGAGTGCTCATATATGTACTTTAATGTAGGGTCTAATAGAAAGTAAGAGGTTGAGAAAGGGTGACATGATCCTTCGTATCGATAATGGAGCAAAAGTTACTGCAGAAACCGCTTGCACTTATTCTCTTCGATTACCATTAGGATTTAGATTAGATTTAAAAGACTGTTATTTTATTCCTATAGCTAGTGAAAATTTGATTTTTGTATTTTGCTAGTACAGGATGGTTTTGATTTTAATTTTAATAAAAAATTTTATTTTATTTATTTATAAAATAAATTAGTTGCACATGGTCTTTTAATTGACAGTCTTTATCACTTACATGTTAATGTGAATATGAATTTAAACGAGCAAGTAGTGAGTGCCGTAGGTCAAAAGAGATCTAGAGATGAAATTAATCAAAAATACTTGTGGCATCATAGACTAGGCCATATTAGAGAGGACAGAATAAATAAAATGAAAAAAGATGAGATCCTTGGCTCTTTTAATTCAAAGTCATACCCAGTTTGTGAATCTTATCTTTGCAAAAAAATGGTCAAGTTATCCTTTGTGGGATATGGGGAAAAGGCCATGGAGTTATTTGCTCTGGCACATATTGATGTGCAGACTAGGGATGGTTATATCTACTTCATCATCTTTATCGATGATCTATCATGGTATGGGTATATGTATATGATGAAATATAAGTCTGAAATCTTTAAAAAGTTCAAAAAATTCAGAAATGAAGCAGAGAAACAAACAGGCAAATCTATAAGATTCTTCAATCTGATTGAGAAGGTGAATACCTTAGTCAAAAATTTTTAGGATATCTTAAGGATAACGGTATAGTCTCTCAATGGACTCCTCTTGGAACATCTCAGCTCAATGGGGTATCTGAAAGGAGGAATAGAATTCTATTAGATATGGTCAGATCTATATATGATAAGCTTCACTAATTTATCCTTATATCTTTGGGGACATATCTTATTAACTGTAATTCACTTATTGAATAGGGTTCCATCAAACTCCGATCCTACCACACCATATGAGATATGGCATGGTAAGAAATCGAGTCTAAGCTATCTTAAGACTTGGAGATGTCTGGCCTATGTCAAAAGACTGATGGTTGATAAATTAGAGGACAGATCTATGATAGCTCATTTTATTGGATATCCAAAAGAATCAATGAGATACTACTTCTACTTTTTACAAAATTATAATGTGATTGTGAGTCAGAACATCATATTCTTAGAAAAATAGTTTATTCAGGATGGTGGCAGTGGGAGGTTAGTTGAGCTTGAAGAGAAGATCTTTGATGAGCAAAGAGCTATGGATCCCTAAGAACCCATTATTCATAAGCTAGTAGTTGATGTTCCTCCACCACCTCATAGATCTAGCAGGATCTCCTGACCTTCTGAAAGGTACATGGATATGCTTACGGAGAAAGTAAAAGAATTGTTCCTTATGAAAGATAAGGATCATGGTGATGATCCTAACACCTTTGACGAGGCAATGTCAGACATCGATTCTGAGAAATGGTTAGATGCAATGAAGTCAGAAATTGACTTAATGCATTTGAACTAATTATGGACCTTAGTGGATCCACCTGAGGATATAGTACCCATTGAATATAAATAGATCTACAAAAGAAAAATAGACATCGATGGTAAGGTAGAGATCTATAAAGCTAGGCTCATTACAAAAGATTATAGTCAGTGCGAAGGTATTGACTATCTGAAAATCTTCTCATCTGTAGCTATACTAAAATTCATCCATACTTTGCTTGCTGTTGCAGCTTATTATGATTATAAAATCTGACAGATAGATGTGAAAACTATTTTCTTAAATAGATATCTTAAAGAAGATATCTATATGGAGCAGTCTTTAATTTTCACATCAGGTGATGGTGATCATCGAGTCTGCAAGCTGCAAAAGTTCATATATAAATTAAAGTAAGCTTCTCAGAGTTGGAACCTTTATTTTGATGAAATGATCAAATCATTTGATTTTCTCAAAAATGAAGAGAAAACTTGTGTATACAAGAGGGTCAGTAGAGTGCAATAATATTTCTTGTATTGTACATGAATGATATTCTTCACATTGAAAATGATATTTTCATACTAACCTCGATCAAAAGATGGTTGTCTAAGAAATTCTCCATGAAAGACCTAGGAGAAGAATCTTATATTCTTGGAATAAAGTGTTAGAAAACGTAGGCGATTTCATGCATGTATTTCAAAAAATTTTTGAATAAATTATAGCGAAAAGCAAATAGATTAATCACATTAATCTAACATGCATATGATTTAATTATCAAATCAACTTACTCTAGGATCTATGACATGATATGTTGCATAAAAAATCCAAAAAATACTGAAGATAAAATCTATATGCATGGATGTAAGCGGTAGATCATACCTACATCTATCTGAGTTCAAAACTCGATACTTGAGCGTGGGTCGACGATCGCTGCTGCTGGGAGACATCGTGAAGATTATTGTTGCTAGTTGCTCATAGCTACACATACATCCGACCTCTACAAAAAGTTCACTCAAAGCTTCGATCTGATCGATCTTCTCGAGAATGCTAGTTCACTGAAGATAAAATGTACATGCATGGATGTAAGTGGTAGATCATATCTATACCTATCTGAGTTCAGAACTCGATACTTGAGCATGGGTCAATGATCGCTGCTACTGGAAGATATGGTGAAGATTATCGTTGATGGTTGCTCACAGCCACACATGCATCCGGCCACTACAGAAAATCCACTCGAAGCTCAGATCTGATCGATCTTCTCGAGAATGCTAGTTCACGTAAAAATTTTTTTTGACTGATTTAGATTTTTTTTTAAAATCTATAAAATTTTTTTAGACATTGAAGATAGACTTCTAGAGAAGATGAAGAGGTAAAAGAAAGATGAAGAGAAAAATATTTTTTTTCTAATTTATTCTCTCTTTCCAAATCCTTAGGACCAAAAACCTAGAATTCAGATTTTTGTGCACACCCAAAGAGAAAGGACTCTCCTTCTCTTTTCACACCATGAACTCAGGCCCAAGGACTTCTCACTATGAAAGCCCTTTTCTCTAGTCTCTTACATGCACAAAAGAGAAGAACAAACCCCTTTTTATTGGCATGTAATGGTTTAGGGTGAAGAGTCCTAAGGATCTTGGACTCTACCATAAGATGTCACACCCTCTCCTAATTTCATGCCAAAACACACCCAAAAAAAATATGAGACACCCTTCTCATATTTTTTTATGATAAATCAATTCTCTAACTGATCTCCCACAAAAAATCTCCTCAAAATGTCACACACATAAGGATGAAAAAATAAGTTGGCGGCAAGGTCTTAGAGATAATGTCAAACATTATCTATATGGTATCCTATTTCAAATCAAATTTGAACATACCATTTAAAATCTGATCCTACCCAAATTTAGATGTGAGATAGAGAAGAGAAAGGACTCTTTGGTATGAAAAAATCTCATATAAAACAATTTTGTGCATGAGGAAGAATGGCATGCAAAGTTTGGTGCACAAGGGAGGAAGAGTCTATTCTCTTATGGACTCTTTGTTTCCTTATTTGAATCCAAACCAAATCACTTCTGGTTTAGCTTAAATAAAATAGATAAAATTCAATCTAATTAGGTTCATAAATTTTTAATAAAATTTTAATCAAATTAAAAATTGATTGAGCCAAAGTTTGGATCAAATTAGGGATAATTCTCCCTTAGCGATTAGGCCATCTCATAACCTAATCGGATCAAACCTAATTGAATCTAATTCAATTAGATTTCATTTAATCGTCTTTGCTCAATCAAATTGAACTAATCAGTAATTAATTATTAATTAATCTTTTATTAATCTACTAACACTTGGTGAATAAATTTATTGTAACTTTTGTATAAGATTAAACATTAATCGAATTGACGATTAAGCCTTTGAACCTTTCTTAATCATTGATCAGCCACATGATTAGTCAGAAACTTTTTTTGAGTATGATCCCATAAGTTTGAACCTAAGCCAGTAGTACAAAAATAAATTTTTAAATCAATCGATGTAACCATCTAGCAATGGTGACCCGACATCCGAATAGGTCAAATGATGGTGAAGCAATATTCAAGAACCTATTGATGTATGGTTATCGTATAATTCATCCTTTTGACCCTAATACTAGAGGAGGCTTAGGATTTAACTATCAATCCTTGATAAGTCATTCACATTGTATTTCAATCTTTCAAATCCATCACATGGATTATCCAGACCCAGATTTTACTAAATTGAAATACATTGATACATTAACTCCTACTAATTCAGAGGGGTCAATCCCATCTTGACTCATGCACCGACTTAACAAGTACTTGACTGCACCCAAAAATCTTTCGTCACTGAATTTAAAACTCAGTTAGTCCGACACCAAAGTATAGTGAGTTGCTTGCAAGTCATCATGGTGATCTCAGATCGGAGGGACACTTATACCCATACCCTTCGTGAGCTACTCTTGACAGCAGAGTACTCCACAGTTGGTCACATTCAATGAGATGTACTTTTACATCTCACTTGCATGCCATACCAGTATCTCTATACTATTTGGTTACGAGGATAACCAATGCATATGACACACAATGACCTACACTTGATATCGCTATTGTCTTAGTAATAGCATATCATTTGATCGTGAATCAGTTTAAGGACTACGTGATAAATCTTTCTTTATCAATCAAAGTAGTCCTAAGGACTTCATCACAATATAGGAGTTTGTTAGAAATAATTTTATGATGAAAAAGATCAAATAATTTTTATTATTTATCAATTCATATATATTTTTAATTAGCACAATCATCAAACGATTGGTTTTAGGACATAATTCTCAACAACTCTCATGTGGACTAAAGCCAATCAGTATAGTATCAGATACCCATCTTCGACTTATTATCTCAGAACTCCTAGATACCAAGACTTTAGTAAATGGGTTGGTCAAATTCTCTTTTTCATTGATCTTCTAAAATTTGACGTCACTTTAACAGATTTTTTGAATAAGATGGTAGCGATGCAAAATACTTGGTGAGCTAATAGGACTTCAGCTCCTTAGTATGAACTATAGCTCCGGTGCTGTACAATACAATAGGACCATCATTGGAGGATGCCACTTTTAGCTTGCCAGTGAACCTGTACAATCACATAGCTACCTCACAAATTGAATTGGCTATATTATTCTTCTTGAAACTTTTTCAATAGATTGCTCCATTATTTAGGATAAAGATGTATTCCGACATATTCTTGCTATTATTATATCTAACTAAAAATTGGAGTCAAACTCTATAAGTTTTAAGCCAGATTCTCTATAATCGAGTCACTAATCCTAAGTATTTCTCAAATACTTAAGGATGACCTTCTAGTGATTCTCACTCGAATCTTGTCGGTATCCACTCACTTTCCTAGTGAGTATACCATATCCGATCTCGTATATAGTGTTCATAATAGAATAAATTTTACTGATAAATACTCTATGTATGTTGGATTGGGATAACCCAAGCATCCTCTTAGATCTATCTCTATAGATCTTCATCCCTTGGATGATGGATGCTTTTCCCCAAGTTCTTTATGGAGAATCAATGATAACAGCAAAAATTTTATTTCCTGTAATGTAAGAAATGTCATTTTCGATTAAGAAAATTTTATTCACATACAAAATAAGAAATATACTCACAGAACTATTAACCTATTTATATTTGCAGGGTTCTTTTTTGTTCTCAACGAAGCCATATATTTTGATCATTTATCAAAATACATGTTCCAACTCTGAAATATTTAGCATTATCTCACGAGAAAATATCTCATTATGGTCAATACTATAATGTTGATAATATCCTTAGACAATCAGATAAACTTTGTAGGTCTCTACCTTCTCATCTGTGCTCTTTGATCCTATTAAAGATCCACTTACATCCTATGGAGTTTATCCATTCAAGTGGATCAACGAGTGTCCATACACCATTGACCATTATGGACTTCATTTCGGACTTTATGGCTCCAAGCTACTGATCGAAGTCAAACCTCTACATGACATCCATGTAGGTGATCAAATCCTTGTTGTTCTCATCGAGTTCAATAGGATCACATCTCGAAACTAGAAATCAAAGTATCTATCTGATGGATGCGGTACTCTACCGATCTCCTTAATGATGCTTTTACCATAGATTTTGGATTTGATCTAATCAAATCCATTTTATGGGTTCACTAGATTGTGTCAGTTCTTCTACCTATCAAACTTCATAAGTTCTACATTAAGGGCATCAGTTTCTTCACCAAGATACTCCTTTTCTAAAAGAAATACCGAACAACTCTTGTTCTTTACCAAGGTAGAAGTTATGTCTCCTAGATTCTTTAGGGTTATCCTATAAAATAATATTTATAGGAGCAAGATCCAAGCTAATCAATCTGTAAATACTTGATATAAAATAAATACTCCTAAACCCTAAGATAAGAAAGTATTGGCTTATGGCTAGTCCATATCTCATATGGAGTTATTGCAACTGATTAATTCAGAATCCAGCTCAGAACATAATAAGAGTCTTAAGAGCATAACCCTAAAAGGAGATTGGCAGACTTATAAACTCCATCATGGATCGAATTATATCTGACAAAGTTGATTCCAATAAGAGAGAATCCTATTCTCTTCTAGTCAAAAAACTCACTGAAAAGGCATTTTCCTCCTTGGTCTGACTGAAGAGTTTCAGTTCTCTTCCAGTTTGTTTCTCTATCTTATTAAAAAATTATTTAAATATTTTAAATAATCTAAATTTATGACAAATATGTTCGTAGATCCAATACATCAGTATGTATCAGATTCAGAATATCATTTGCTCATTCACCTTTTCCAGTAAACACTACAAGAAAAGAGAGTTTTAGCAAGAAAAGAGAGTTTAAGCGATGAATTTATTTGCGATGAAAAATATTAACATCGTAAATAATCATATCAATGATGAAAGAAATTTTCATCGATAATTAAAAAATATTTAAGATAATTATAAATTTTTATTGTAAATAAAAAATATTAGCAATGAAAAAAGAGTTTCATCGTAATAAAGAGCTTATTTTTGATGAATATTTTTATCATAAATATTTTTTTTTAAATTATAAATATTCAAATATTAGCGACGATAAATCTTTTATCGGTAATAGTTAAATTTTTTATGACAAAAAGATCGATTCTGTCACCAATTATTCTTATTTATGATTAAAAATTTTTATCACTAATATTTGAAGAAAAATAAAAAATTAAATATTTTTTATTATTTGTGATGTATGTCTTAATCACAAATAATTTAATTATTTGCCACAAAAATACATGTTGCATCACAAATAAGGATTATTAACGATAAAAATTTTCATTATTAATATTTTAAAAAGTTAGATAATTTAAAATTTAAAATATAAAGATTATTTATGATGAAAAAATAAACATCATAGATAATTAAAATATTTATGATGAAAAGTTTTTTTTCATCATAAATTATCAACCATTTACAATGAAATTTTTCATTGCTAATACCTGAGAAATGAAAAAAAAAATTAAAAATTTAAAAAGTTAGGTATTTGTGACCTAGGAAAAATTTTTTTTGCCAATAAGTGATTTTTTATGACAAAATTATTTTATCACAAATAATTTAAAAAACTAAAAATTTAAAAATTACAAAATATTTATGATGAGATACGTTTCATCACTAATATTGCTTATTTGTGATGGAAACGTATATTCTGTCACAAATAAATATATTTTAAAAATTTATATATAAAAGATAATTTATGATCAAACTTATTTATCATAAATAATCAACTATTTGTGATGATAAATTGAATTACCATTGTAAAATCATTACTTATTTATGACGTATATCTTTCATCATGAATATTTAAAAAATAAAAAAAATTTAAATTTCAAAAACTAAACTATTAACAATGGTAAAAGAATTATCCATCATTAAAATGGTTTTTAATGACAAAAAATTTCATCACTAATGGTTTAAAAATTTTAAAAATTAAAAAAAAACTTTTCTATTAAAGGATATATATTATAGTAAATTTTTTTATATTCATAAAAAATATAAGATAGTTTTAAAAAATAATATATGCAAAATAAAAGTATATAAAATATTAAGATGAATATATAGTAATATAAGAAAATTGTTGGAATCATACTTAAAATGTCAGATGTAATTTGAAAAAAAAATAATAAAAATTTTTATTTAAAAAAATTATAAATAGCTTATAAAAAAGTAGTAAATATTAAAATTAAAAATTTACAAGAATGATGGATAGAGTGGGCCAAGATATTTTAGAATATGTGACTGCATTTATCTAGTTTTATGATTAGTTAGTTCATAATTATCATATATACTAAATTTTATGTTTATTATATTTATAATGACATATTTTTAAAAAAATCTTGATTTTGTTGCTTGTGATCTTTGAAAATCTTATTTTATTTTATTTCTTAGTTATACACATAAGTAATGAATAAAAATTTAGAAAGGTTGATGAGCTGATATGGATGAAGAAAAAGTATATGTGGGGTATGGGTCAAACCTACTTCAACCTGCATGTAAACCAAACACAATTTAACCCATTGATACCCCTAGTTTGAATCATGCTTCTACCCAATTTTGGTTGGTCTTCCATCCATTTTAGTTAATAAATAAAAGAAAAAAAAATAAAAGGGGTGATATGGCAGTAGATCAAGGGAAACTTTTGCACCCTATATCTGGGCTCTGGTGCTAAAGAGTCTTGGTTCAATTTGTCGAAGGCTCCATTAAGTCTCTTAGACAAGATCAGGCCCAAATTTAACTCATTTTTTATGTAGTTCTCATTAAACCTAAACATAATACGAGTTCTACAAAATCTAAATAAGCAAGACAAAATATGTGATGCCTAAAAAACAGGTTACAAAAGTATTAACATTCTATGAAATTTAAAGATAGATATGGTCCCAACCGTGTAGGCCATGAAAGAGGGCCGGATGAACTTGGTCACATACTTCCTAAACAATAACATTAGAGAAGAAAGAAGCAAGGTACTTTTTTGACCTCTCAAATATCATCATTTTTTGCATGAAGTCCTGAGTTAAAAAGTTTGTAGTCAAATCCTTGAACTCGCTTTCAGTGAATCAATGTGGTCCTGTCGTCTATCTTGTCAGTTGGATCTGAAAAAATTATATCATGCGAGCATCATATAATTACTTATAAAAAACTTATAAATGAAATTTTTTTTTTAGTAATTATTAACGATGAAAGATAATTTTCATCGCTAATAACGTAATTAGTGACAAAAATAATCATCATAAATAAAATTTTTTTATTGAAAAATTATTGGCAAGGATTATTAGCGACGAAATCCTATATTTTCATCGTAAATAATATTTTTCAGAGAAAAATTATTTTCAGCGAGAATTTTCTTTTTTAACGAGAACTATTAGCGATGAAAATTTTATTCATCGCTAATAAGCTTATTAACGATAAAAAAATAGATTTTCATCATAAATTTATTTTTTATTTTAAATTACTGTTGATAAAAATTAATTATTAGTGATAAAAATTTTTATCACTAATACCCCGCATCTTGTCATGTCCCATCTGAAACCCATTTTCCTCTTCGTTGCCCCCGCCCTCACTCGGCATTCTCTCACGCTCCCCCCGACGTCTCGCATCTCTCCCCTTGTCCGACCGTCATCGTCGTATGCTCCATCGTTGCCATCGCTATTTGCTCCACCATCACCATCGCCGTCTGCAAAGCCATCGCCAGTGCCGCTGTCGAGGTGAGTTTTATTACTTTTTTTTGGGGGGGGTTCGAGTTGGGGTCGGTGATGGGGCCTGCGGGTCGGGGCCGGTGAGCCAGGGCCGATGACGGTAGGTCGGGCCAGTGGGGCCTGCGGGCCGGAGCGGTGGGGCCTACGGGTCGGGTCCAGCAGCTTGAGGCCTGGGACGGGTCCGGCAGGTCAGGGTCGGGGATGGTGGGTCGGGGCTGGGGACGGCGGTCCGGGGCCGCAGGGCCTGCGAGTCGGGGTTGCAGGGCCTGCGGGCTGGGGCCGCGGGGCCTGCAGGTCGGGTCCAACGGGCCAGGGTCGGGGATGGGGAGGGTGGGTCGGGTCCGGCAGGTCAGGTCAGGTTAGGTCAGTGACTGGGCTGGATCGGGTCCATGACGGGGCCGGGCCGGGCCTGGTCATTTTTGGGTCAGGCTGGGCGAGGCCGGGTTAGTGCGGGTTGGGCCGGGTCGGGTGGAGTCGGGGCGAGTCGGGTTAGGTCGGTTCCGGTCCGGGCCGGGCTGGGGTGGGTCGGGCCGGCGGGTCGGGTCTGGTAGGGTTCGGGTTGGGTTGGTTTCAGGTCGGGCCGGGGCCTTTGGGTATGGGTCGAGGGATGGGGCCGGGATGGGGCAGGTCGGGTTAGGGTCGGGTCGGGGTGGGGTGGGCCAGATCAGATCCGGTTCGGGTCGGATCGGGTCGGGTTCGGGTCGGGTCGAGGTCGGGTCGGGTCGGGTCGGGTCTGGGTCGAGTCGCATCCAGGTCGGGTCGATTCTAGGTTGGGTCAGAGCCTTCGAGGATAGGTTCGGGGATGGGGTCGGGACGGTCCGACAGGTTGGGTGGGGCCGGGACTGGTCGAAATCGGGTCGGGTCGGTTTCAGGTCAGATTGGACTAAAATTATTATAATTATTGCATATTATTTTTTAATGTTACTGCTGAAATTATTTAATTATTTAACTAATTATTTTTCACTAATACAATGTACATTACTGTTACTTATAACAATTAAATTATTTTATATGCTATTTTGTATACTGCTGAAATTATAAATAAAAAAATATTTTTATTTTAAAAAAAACTCTATTGAAATTTTTAATGAAAAAATTTCAATACGAAGTTATTCTTTTTTGATAAATTAGAATTTCATCTTCGAATGCACGTTCAAAGATGGTACTTAAATTATATTTAGCCATAGATTTCTGTTCAAGTTTCGATCTTCATCAAGATCGAAACTTGGATGTCCTGTATTTGGACTTTTTGGAAAAGTAATAATAATATTATTATTAATAGTTGATATTTCATTTCATTATGTGGTATTCAGTAGTTATCTGTCCATTGTTCTCTAGGTATATGGTAGATAGGGTGTGTAGGCACCATATCCACATCGTATACTTGGAGAATCATGGGAAGATGCTATCGAAATATTTACAAAAATAAGATGAAATATCTACTAATAATAATAATAAGATTATTATTTTTTTGAAAGGGATAGGGCCACATCTGTTAGTAATGATTTGAAAAAGATAGGATCATATATTTTTACTTCATTAAGTTGATGTAACACATTTTCTGTGTTAATATTTAGTATGCATGTATTTTTTAATATGTGTTATTTTGTATCAAGTGATCTGGATCTGGATCTGGGTAGGGATTTTGGCTAAAATTCGAAATGCAATTCAGTCCGAAATTCAGATCAGGATCCAGAATATCATTGAACTTTTTTTTGGTTATTAATGATTTTGTGTTTGTTGTTAGATGAATATCAACAAAATTTGGATGAATGTTAGAGGTATTTTTTTGCCAGAATATCGAAAAGGAGTTTGAGATTTCATTGACTTTTTTGCACGGCATAAGGCTGACTGTGCTAGTCGAATAATATAGTACCCGACCCATGTAGGCCTTAAACTCAGCCCATAAAGAAAAAAAAATGAAGAAGACTCCCACAGGGAGTCTTCTTCTCCCGACCGGGGGAGTCTTCTTCTCCCAACCGGCTCCTAATCGGAGTCAGAAATCTCATCGGAGATGAGTCAAACTCCTCTCCTCTGGCTCTATTTAAGGGAGAGACCCTTCTCCCTTCCTCCCATCGTGAAAACTTGGAGCGAAACAACGAAGATCGCCAGAAATCGCTCGTGAAAACCATCACCGTGCTTGCCACGATTCCTCATCGAAGAGGTCGTCGAAGCTCGAGGTAAGCATATGGTTCTCTTTCTCTCTTCTCCCCCTTCCTTCCCGTGCCAGTGTGCACGTTCGTCGATGACTGGAGTCGCCAAATTTTATCATGGGAAAGGTTTTAGTTTTTTTCTGATTTTCAGGTGCCGGTGGTCCTCGTCGGCCATCAATTTGGATTCCTTCGGATGGCGGTGCGCTCTCTTCCGGTTACCGTCCATTCCCATGCCGGCCGACTGTCGGTCAGCCAACCTTATAAGGGGACCATTCGGTCCCCTGTTTCACCTATTTCACCCATGGGAGGCCATGGGAAGAAGAAGTAAAAGAAGGAAGAAAAAGAAAAAAAAGAAAAAAAGAAAAAAAAAGAAAAAATAAATAAATAAATAAATAAATATGAGAAAAAAATTTTCTCTCTCTCCCTTCAGCCTGAACCATTACTTTCTCTCTCTAAAATTAAACTTTCTCCCCACTTTCTCTCTAAAATTTTCTCTCTCTAGATTGTTTCTCTCTAGTGATGGATTTCTCTCTCTAAAGTTATTCTTCTAAGATTAGCGTAGTGAAAGGCTTCATTTTGATGATTTTGATCGAGTTTAGTGAAGAGTCCGATCCCAAGTGGAGTTTTGATTTAGAATTTATTTAGATTTAATTTTGAATTAAAATTAATACAAGAATATAATTTTGAATAATCGGTATTGAAGAATCTCCTAGAGACTAATCAATCTATTCATTCAGTGATCTGTGAAAGATAAGTAATGAATTATTTTTTTGAGATATTTTATATTTATTCAGAAGATTAAATAATTATTCTTTGAAATTATGCATGATTTATGAAATTATGTTTTGAATGAAAAGTGATTCTGAAATACTATGATTTATTGATTATGCATATGTTCAGTGAAAATTATGATATGTTATGATACAAAAGTATTTTGACATAGATCGAATTTATGCTCTCAGTCTAACTATGTTTCAGTGGGCTCTGCTAATGGAGATTATACGTTGGTACTCAGTGGACCCTACCAGTGGAGGTTGTACACTGGCATTTAGTGGACCCTATCAGTGGGGGTTATGTGCTGGTATTTAGTGGACCCTACTAGTGGGGGTTGTGCGCTGGTATTCAGTGGACCCTTTCAATGGGGGTTAAACGTTGGTCATAGTCAAGACTGTTGAGTTATGAGTATTTTAATTTGAATCAGATTTATGATTATATTATATGTGAATATTTGAAAAGATTAGATTTGCATTGAATCGGTATGAAATATATTTTTATGTTTATTCATAGTATTGTTCTTGAAAATTATATAAATATCTGAAATATTTAGTTGAGATATTTGTTACTTACTAGGCTGTCTAGCTCATTTCTTTTCTTTTTATTTTTCAGATTCAGATAATTAATTACGAGCGTGGGAAATAATGTTGGGACAGAGCTTTTAGAGGTGAGATTTAGCATTGTCAACTTTATTGAACTTAGATCTATTATTTTATTTTTAGTAAAATTTTATTGGATGTAAAATATTTAATTTAATTACTTGAATTAAAGTTGAATAATAATTATTTAAATTTATTCTGCTGTGATGCATTGATATCGTGATGAGATCCTTGCATGCTTATGGAGAGATTTCTTCATAAGTATACGGTAGTTGCCGCGATCTCCTGCTCGCGATCTCGAGCCGGGGGTGTGACAATTAATATGGTATCAGAGCATAAGTGGATAAACTATATGACATATAGAATCAAACATGAGTGTAAGTTGGTAGACACTAGGAACATTGGGACAATGACTTATACTGATCATGATATAATTTAGAAACTTAAATTGACATACGTGTATTAGTGGACTGAATCAGAGTGCGCAACGAATGCATAGTGGTCTGAATTGTTCTCAAATTGATTAAAACAGTAATTTGATTTGATAGATATTATGATGAAAGATATTTTGAAATTAGAGGATGACATGATTTAATGTAAAAGTAATCTGAATTTTTGAGGACTTACGTCAAAAAAAAAATTCGAGGATGAAATTTATTTTTAGGAGAGAAGAATGTAGTACCTAGCCCATGTAGGCCTTAAACCCAGCCTACAAAGAAAAAAAAAATGAAGAAGACTCCCACAGGGAGTCTTCTTCTCCCGATCGACTCCTAATCGGAGTCAGAAACCTCATCGAAGAAGAGTCAAACTCCTCTCCTCTGGCTCCATTTAAGAGGGAGACCCTTCTCCCTTCCTTCCATCATGAAAACTTGGAGTGAAACGGTGAAGATCGCCAGAAATCGCTCGTGAAAACCATCACCATGCTTGCCACGATTCCTCACCGAAGAGATCGACGGAGCTCGAGGTAAGCATATGGTTCTCTTCCTCTCTTCTCTCCCTTCCTTCTCGTGCCGGTGTGCACGTTCACCGACGATCGGAGTCGTCAGATTTTATCGTGGGAAAGGTTTCAATTTTTTTCTGATTTTCGGGCACCGGTGGTCATCACCGGCCACCGATTTAGGTTCCTTCGGATGGCGATGCGCTCTCTTTCGACTGCCGACTATTCTCATGCTGGCTGATCACCAGTCGGCCAACCTTATGAGGGGACCATTCGGTCCCCTGCTTCACCTATTTCACCCATGGGAGGCCACAGGAAGAAGAAGTAAAAGAAGGAAGAAAAAGAAAAAGAAAAAAGAAAAAAAAAGAAAAAAAAAAAAAAAAAAGAAAAAAGAAAAGAAAAATAAATAAATAAATATGAGAAAAAAAAATTTCTCTCTCTCCCTTCAGTCAGAACCATTACTTTCTCTTTCTAGAATTAAACTATCTCTCTCTACTTTCTCTCTCTAGATTATTTCTCTCTAGTGATAGATTTCTCTCTCCAAAGTTATCCTTTTAAGATTAGCGTAGTGAAAGGCTTCATTTTGATGATTTTGATCGAGTTTAGTGAAGAATCCGATCCCAAGTGAGGTTTTGATTTAGAATTTATTTAGATTTAATTTTTATTTAAAATTAATACAAGAATATAATTTTGAATAATAGGCATTGAAGAATCTCCTAGAGATTAATCGATCTATTCATTCAGTGGTCTGTAAAAGATAGGCAATGAATTATTTTTTTGAGATATTTCATATTTATTTTAAAGATTAAATAATTATTCTTTGAAGTTATGCATGATTTATGAAATTGTGTTTTGAATGAAAAGTGATTCCGAAATACTATGATTTATTGATTATGCATATGTTTAGTGAAAATTATGATATGTTATGATACAAAAGTATTTTGACATAGATCGAGTTTATACTCTCAGTCTAACTATGTTTCAGTGGGCCCCGTCAATAGAGATTATACGTTGGTACTCAGTGGATCCTGCCAGTGGGGGTTGTGCGCTAGTATTTAGTGGACCCTGCCAGTGGGGGTTATGTGCTAGTGTTTAGTAGACCCTGCTAGTGGAGGTTGTGCGCTAATATTCAATGGACCCCGCTAATGGAGGTTAAACGTTGGTCATAGTCGAGGCTGTTGAGTTATGAGTATTTTAATTTGAATCAAATTTATGATTATATTATATGTGAATATTTGAAAAGATTGAATTTGTATTGAATTAGCATGAAATATATTTTTATGTTTATTCATAGCATTGTTCTTGAAAATTATATAAATATCTGAAATATCTAGTTGAGATATTTGTTACTTACTGGGCTGTCTAGCTCATTTTCTTTCTTTTTATTTTTTAGATTCAGATAATTAATTGTGAGCATGAGAAATAATATTGGGACAAAGCTTTTAAAGATGAGATTTAGCATTGTCAACTTCATTGAACTTAGATCTATTATTTTATTTTTAGTAAAATTTTATTGGATGTAAGATATTTGATTTAATTACTTGAATTAAAGCTGAATAATAATTATTTGAATTTATTCTTCTGTGATACATTGATATCGTGATGAGATACCTTGCATGCTTATGGAGAGAGTTCTTTATAAGTATGCGGCGGTTGCTGCGACCTCCTGCTCGCGATCTCAGACCGGAGGTGTGACAGATAAAGTATTCATATAAGAGATATGTCAACATGGTATATCGTCACATAACACTTGTTGAGGAGCATCTGCTACAATATGGTATGGATAAGAAGTATACTTGTTAGATATGGCATGGAGAGAGTGATCCAAATAAAGTGATGCACGATGATGATGATACTGAAGATGATAGTGATGCTGCTAGACCTGTCGAACATAGTGGTATTGGAGAATTATTAAATGATTTACATCAAGGTGCTTGTTTAAATGTATGCATGAATACTGCTGCATCTGAAAGTAATTCTGATCATGAACATAATATCTAGCTTTAGGTAGAAGGGACTTTTGAATAGTTTGCAAAGCTTGTAAGGAATTCACAAGAGTCACTCTATCCAAATTGTATAAAGTTTTCTAAGTTAGAGTTTTTGATAAAATTGCTTTATATTAAAACCATGAACTGATGGAGTCAGAAGTTATTTGATCAAATTTTAACATTGATTAAAGCAGCTCTGCCCGATGGAGAGAGACTTTTGAAATCATATTCTGAAGCAAAAATATACATGCAGAAAATGGGACATGACTATACTCCTATACATGCTTGTGAAAATAACTGCATATTATTTTATAAGGATAACGAACAAGCAACTGAATGTCTGAAATGTGGTGAGCCTAGATACAAAATCGATATTAGGAAATCAAAGAAGACACCTCAAAAGATTTTGAGATATTTTTCATTGATTTCAAGATTTCAAAGGTTGTATATGTCCACAAAGACAGCTGAAGAAATAAGATGGCATTATAAGCAGCAGGTTCTGGAGGAGAACATACTTAGCCACCTGACCGACTCTTTAGTGTGGAAAGACTTCGATGGAAAGCATTCACACTTTGCGAGTGACCCACGTAATATCCGGCTTGGTCTAGCGACAGATGGATTTAATCTCTTTGACAATTTGAGTACCTCTTACAGCATGTAGCCTGTGATGCTAGTTGTATATGATGTGTCACCTTGGAAGTGCATGAAAGAACCATTTATTTTTATGTCACTGTTGATTCTGGATCCGAAAGCATCATGTAATAAAATTGATGTATATCTACGACCTTTAATTGATGATCTGAAGGAGTTATGGGAAAATGGGATACAGACATATGATTCTATGAGTTGAAATAATTTTATGTTGCATGCTTCGATTCTATGGACCATAAATGATTTTTCGACATATGAAAATTTATCTGGATGGAGCACCAAAGCGTATCTTGGATGTCCAATATGCAATAGGGATGCATCCTCCTTATATTTAAAGCACGGACGGAAAATATGTTTCATGGGTCATCGACGGTTTCTTCCTACTAATCATTCTTGAAGGATCCATTATAATCAATATTTTGATGGTAAGTCCGATCGGCATCCACCACCTAAGGAGTTAAGTGGAGCAAAAATTTTAGAACAACTTGAAGTCATTGGAAACGTCAAATTTAGAAAAACATCAGGTACTCGCAAGTAGAAGCGTACTGAAGCTGAGCTGAATTGGACGAAGCGAAGCATCTTTTTTGAACTACGATATTGGAAGTAGCTACTACTTCATTATAATCTGGATGTAATGTACATTGAAAATAATATTTATGATAATATCATCGATACTGTATTGAATATTTCAAAAAAAAAAAAGATGGTACAAAAGCTCGTCTTGATTTGCAGAAAATGAGAATCCGATCAGAGTTGCATTTAGTTCATCAAAGTGAGAGATTTTTTATACCATCCGCATGTTATTTGCTGTTTGGAGAGAAAAAGAAGAATTTCTAGGATGGTTTAAAACTGTAAAGTTTCCTGATGCATACACTTCAAACGTATCATGGTGTGTTGGGAACAACGACGGTAATATCTTCGACATGAAAAGTCATGACTCCTATGTGATGATGCAATGTTTGCTTCCTATGGTCATGCATGGCTATGTGGGTGGTGATGGTCAAATTGCATTGATGGAGCTGGGAGTGTTCTTCCGAGAACTGCATTGTCAAAAATTGAAGATTAACTTACTTGAGAGATCAGAGAAGGATATCATGCTCATTTTTCGTAAGTTAAAAAAAAATTTCTGCCATCATTTTTTGATGTTATGGTGCATCTAGCTGTTCATCTTCCAAAGAAAGCTCCTTTGGCCAAATCGATATATTATCGATGGATGTATCCTATTGAAAGTTAAAAAAATTATACATACTTTATCATATCAATTATAAGATATAAATATATTTTTAAAATTTAAATTTATTTTTATTTGTAGATTTTTGTGTACTTTAAAAAAGTATGTGCACAATAAAGTAAGGTCTGAAGGGTCTATAGCAGAAGCATATGTAACTACCGAGTGTATCACATGCTGCTCGATGTATCTTGATGATATCAAAATAAGATTCAATCATGCAGATCGCAACACAGACCATGAATGGGGTGATAATGAACTGACATTGTCTATATTTAAACAAACGATTCGATCTACTGGTGCAAGGAGATATAAATTTTTGGATGTGAACGAGATATCTAAAGTATATTTTTACATTCTAAATAATTATGAAAAAATTAAAGATTTTATTGAGTAAGTATCAACTTACTATACTATTTAATGATTAAGAAAATCTTTCATATCGATGTAAAATTAAAAATCATAACTTCTTGCAGTGAGCACAAGAGTATACTATGTAGAGAGAATAATACGGATGCCGATGATCAACATAGAAGAGAATTTGCAAAATAATTTGGTGATCTTGTAAGTTGTATTTGTGATATGTTATTTATTTACTTATAAATAATATTATTTGAACCAACATAATTTTTTATCTTATGATGTAGATGAAATATAAGTATTTCAATAAAGAAGTGGGTACGATCGATGAGTTGCATGATTTAGCATGTAGTTTCGATCAAAGGATTAATCACTACACATCCTGTATCATTGGAGGAATGAGATTTCACACAAGGGAGCTTGAGATGCAACGACGGATCCAAAATAGTGAAATTGCTACTACAGGATATGAAGGAGAAAAAGAGATTGATTATTATGGTGTACTGGTAGATATCATAAAACTGAAGTATGGGTCTAGTAATTCTGTATTTTTATTTTAGTGTGAATGATGGGATATTAGTAATAAAAAAATCGATATTCATATCAATTCATAATTTATCAATGTAAATCTTGCACGAACATGGTATCAAAATGAGTCGTATGTATTAGCAACTCAAGTGAAATAAGTAATATATTTGAAGGATCTAAAGTATCAAGGTAATTGACATGTTGTACAAAAAATAGCACCTAGAAGCATATATGACATACCAACTCGATTAGAGATGGATGAAAATTCAGATTTACATGAAGAGGAAGCTTTTTAGCAAGAAGAACAAACATTAGCCAAGCTTTTGGTTGATAAAGAACTTGTAATGGCACCTTTGAATAGGGTTGATCTCCCATCCAACGAAGTTGAAGCTGATTTTGTATTTAATCTTGATGAGTTGGAGGGCGACGATCAATTCATAAATGACGATGAGATAGAAGACGACACATATATCGATTACTGTGATTCAAACGATGATCTACACATCGAAGAAGATACAAATATTGATGTGTAGATCTATATTCTTCGTTCAATTTTATCTTCCAATAATAGTATACAATATAATTGTATTCATTAGAATATTATTTGATTTCTATTATTATTATTCAATATTATATTTATTTATATCTTAATTTCTACAGTATGCCATCAGAAAATAGACGACGACGTTCGCATTCACACCTCGCTGCAGATACCTCAGAGGTTGAGGCACCTCCATTGATCTCCATTACCATACCAGCTCCACTGTCAGAGGGTCCTAAATCGATAGGTACTAGTGAGCCGGGTCCTAATGAGGTGGATCCCAGTGGTATTAATTATTACACTTTATATATAATAAAATTTGATTCTTTTATTTGGATCATACTAATGATTTATTTATTGTTGTTTCAAGTGAGTCCTCATCGGTGGTGTGGCGAGGGCGAGGTCCATCGAAGAACCTCACTCTGTAGCATTGGAGATGCAAGCACCCGAGATAGCATCTTCAGATCGAGATACCAACCGGCTATACCAGACCCATTAGGGGATGGTGTGAGCCATGGCAGACTGAGCTGGGCATCATATGCCATAGTTATGCCCCCGTGACGTTCTTCGATTGGCATCACATTCTACCGACTCAGAAAGAGATTTTCTACACCCACTTACATTAAAATAAATTATATTATGAATATTTAATTTACATAGTATTCTTCTAATATTTGTTATTGACAGGGTGTATTTGACATTGTTGATTTTGAGGAGGATCGTGTAAGGCGAGCCATCGACACTCAGTTATCATTGTGTTTCAAGGACTATCGCCATAACATGCATCAGCATTGGTATCAGGTGGTGCAGGATCATGGGAAGGAGGCAGCATGGCAGCAACCCTATGACAGCATCACCATGGACAATCGGACTACCATATGCCGGTATTACTAGGATCCGGCATATCAAGTTACACATCTAAACTTTTTTTTTAGAGTTTAATGACTTAATCATTTATTCTTAAATTAAATTTTTTATCTACTAATTTTATTGATAATTTTACAGAGATGATGTGCCCAGAATGCGGTGAATCAGATGAGACAGACCGTGCCGTATTATGGGGGTTCGAGATCGTTTGCTCGTCACATAGAGCACATGGTAGGTAATTTTTAATTTTTAATTAGTATATAATTTTTTAGTTATTTAAAATTTTTTAATTAATTCTCAAATTGTAGAGAGATATTGAGAGTGGCGAGCTTCCTGGTAGGATCGATATCTACCAGCGAACCCACCAGCAACAGTCGGGGGAGTGGATGACGGAGAGCTAGGAGCTCTTTGTAAGTTTTTTCAATTATTTTTCATTCATAATTTGATTTTTATTATAAAATTAAAATAATTATAATTTTAATTTTCAGGATCGTATGACAGATATGAGATCCCAGCCTACCCCTGAGGGCTCGACCGCACCCACGGATGATGAGATCTGTGATCGGGTGCTCGATACGAGACCCTGTTATATTAGGGGTCTAGGGTATGGGATCATTGCTCCCTCATTCTCATGCTCATCTAGAATGGACATCCATTCTGTGTGCGAGGCTCGATTGATGGAGGTGCAGAGGCAGGCTGTCGAAGATCGACTGCAGACTGTCGAGGATCAACAGCGAGCTCAGGAGTTGGCTGCACGTATCAATGACTATCAGCACTTTCAAATCTAGATGATGGAGTGGATGGCATAGATGGAGCAGATGATACAGCTGATAAGGTAGCAGCAGATCGATCCGAGCTCTATCACCGATCCGAGCTCCATTGAGCGCTCTCCATCGGCAGCTCGTTCTCCAAATGCCGATATTTGATGGCTTATTGATGTACCTTTTTATTTCAAATATTTTATAATTTTAATTTAATATAATAAAATAATAAAATTTATTTATCAATTTATTATATAATTTTTTTATTTTTATTTTTTTAATTTATAAAAAAAATTATATATATAAATTTAAAATATATATTCATAAAATTTTTAAAAAAAATATGACTAATTATTAGTGATGGAATTATTTCTGATGAAATATTCATCACCAAAAAATATTTTACTAATATAATTTAATTTATCAATAAATATATAATTAACAGTGATGAAAAATTATTCATCATAAATAATTATTAGTGATGTAAATTTTTATCAAAAATTATCTTATTTACGATGAAAGTTTTCATCACTAATATTATTTAATTTTATTTCTTAAATTTTTTTTTATTAAATTAATAGTGATGAATTATTTTCATTATAAAAAATATTTTTTGCAACATAAATTTTTCATCGCTAAAACTTTTGAAAATAATAGCAATGAAAATATTTTCATCGCTATTAATTTTTTATTTATCATCGATGGTTTGTTTCGTCGTAAATACCTTTTTTTAGATTAAATTTTTTCATCCTTTTTTTAGCGATGAAAAATATTTATCATAAATATCTTTTATTAGCGATAATTTTTTTTCAACATAAAATATTATCAATAATAAAATTATTTACGATGAAATATTAGTAATCAAAATTTTATCGCTAATATGTATTAGCGATGAAAATCGATTATTAGCGATGAAAAGTTTTCGTCGCTAATAACCTATTTTATTACAGTGAAAAGGTGATTCGGTTATCTTATTAAAGAGATAGGATTGACAAGTTGACAATGATTCACAATCATTGACTTTGAGCATTCTTCTGTTGATCCTATTCTTGTTTATATGATCGAGCCTAAATTATCAAAGGTAGGCTTTCATAACATTATCTACTTTAAGGAGTTTATATGTTGTGTACAATACACTAACAAGCTATGTAAACATTATTTCTTATTTGTCTACCATGATTTTGATATCATTCATAATGATATCACAAAAATTATTAGACAATAGTGATAATCACTAAAATGATATTGTTAGAATTGAAAATAGGCTCGATGATTCTTAAAATTGAGATTAAAACATAACTTCCATCTCCAATGTTCAGAAATCTCTTGGGTTTTCAATCTTTCTACTAATCTGAAGTCATTGCAACAATTTGCATAAACTTTCGATATCCAATACCCAAGTAGTAGTGTCACAGATAGAGAAATCATAAGGTGTTATCATATAAGTACCTTGTCTAGCAACTCTTTGCTGATTTCTCTTCCTTAGCCTATTTAAATCAAGGAACTCTGCCAGACTAGGTTAATCTTAGACTCTTTTATCAATTCGAGCTCATCAGTCTAAGCACGACTCTCTTGTACATTTTTTTTCCTTTCTTAAAGGATTGTTACCCTACTAAAGATACATCTTCAGAGGTGCAAAAGAACTCTTTCAATATTTGAAAGATTTTCTCCTACTGAGCATCATCGAATTTACAACTAAATTAGTGTTCTTCACTGCTCTCAAAAATACCACATAGTGATACGATCATTTGGCCACTTCTAATAAGTGCCTTTGATCGCATCATCTATGTTGGACATGGGCACATCAAGTGTTGGATCCATAATCATATATAGGATCCATTTGTGCTCTAGAACTATTTGTAACTTTTGATACCATCTATCAAAGTGGAGTCCTATAAATAAGTCACTGTCAAATAGTGAACGGAGCAACGGACATTTAGCCATAACTGAAAGAAAAACACAAGACTTTTATGTTTATGAATTGATCAAACCTAAAGACTTAGACTTTAAGTCTAATGATTTTCCTACTATTTTAATTGAATTGGTAGTCTTTATCTCCAATCTGAAGAATTACTCTAATTTCGTAGTGGGTACTAGAATCCACACTGACTGCACACAAGTCTGACTTTGGCCAGCTCATCCATATATATCTATGGGTAGGTTCTTAATCAATTATTTCAGTAAATAATTTTTAGTAATAAATTTTACCCCAGATTTTATTTCAGTAGGCGATGGGTCTTCACTGAAAGTTTTGGTTAGGTCCAACCATTAACATGATCATACTCAAGAATCTAACTATTAAATGATCAGGTTCGATTTTGATCGGTTAACCAGATCACTCACCAGAGAGACTCGACTGAGTCATCATATTATGAATGATATTTCTAACCTTAGATCTGACCTTAGATCTAATCTAATTAAGAGGATCTATTTTGAGCTAACCCATGCCCCCATATTTTATGCGAATAACATTAGATCTTTAATTCACAATTCTAGATCTAATTGATTCTACACTTAATTTTTAATTAAATTTCAGTATCAATATGGACTTAGATTTAGGTTTGAAATAATTTTAACCTTTCTATTTTATAAATAATTTATAATAAATTTTATGTAAAGATTTTTTATTCTGAAATTAAATCGACTCAATCAATATTGAGCCGACTACACAAGGGGACTGGGTCAACTCAATTCAAAACTGAGTCGGCTCAGTAATTGTGAGAGCTCGATTCAAGGACTTTCAAATCTGAAACATCTTACATAATTCTAAAATAAAATCAATCATAAATATCTTTTAGATCATATTTAAAATTTTTATGATTCGAAATTTTATTTTCTCATGATTAAAATAATTTTAATCATATAGATTAGATGTTTTATTTTTTATACATCTTTGTATCACATACAATAAATCTAGAGTTTCAAGATCTAAAATTTTATAGAAAAATAAGTTTTTTCTTTCATGTTCTTCCTCATGGGATCTAATTATATGGTACCTTTATACGTCATAAGAGCACCCCATCAAATAGAAAAAAAGGGTCTTTAAATCCTTCTTGCTCCTATGAGCAGACAGACGGCTTGGTAATCAATCTAATCCAAGTACTAACTAATCAGATCATCTAATCTAATAACATATCATATATGCTTGAATTTAGATCTAATATAAATTATATCAGATCTGATCACAATCTTAGATCATATCTAAATCAGATCATAAACATCACATGCAATACATAAAATCTGATTTTATCAACGATAAGCACAAACTAGGATAACCTGTTCACTGTAAGAGATAAATCCTACAGCAGGACAACCTTATATCAGTTTATATGATTAATCATTAATTAAATTTAGATCAAAATATCACATATCAGATTTAAATAAAATTAAAATTTAGATTTAATATGCACATATTAAATCATATTTTGATTATATATAATATGTCATAATGAATCTAGGCTCTGATACCACTGTTGAAAAATGTAGTCGATTTTATGTATGTATTTTTAAAATTTTTTGAATAAATTATAGTAAAAAATAAATAGATTAATCAAATTAATCTAATATATATATGATCTAATCATCAAATCAACCTACTCTAGGATCTATGACATGATATATTGCATATAAAATCTAAAAAATACTAAAGATAAAATTTGCATGCATGGATGTAAGCGGTAGATCATATCTACACCTATCTGAGTTTAGAACTCGATACCTGAGTGTCAGTCGATGATCGTCACTGTTGGGAGATATAGTGAAGATGATCCTTGTTGGTTGCTCACAGTCGCACATGTGTCTGGCCTCTATGAAAAGTTCACTCGAAGCTCCGATCTGATTGGTCTTCTCAAAAATGCTAGTTCGCGTGAAGACCTTCTTCTTGGCTGATCTGGATCTTTTCTTCAAATCTCTAAAATTTTTTCAAAGATTAAAGATGAACTTTTGGAGGAGATGAAGAGGTAAAAGAAAGATGAAGAAGAAAATAATTTTTCTCTAATTTATTCTCTCTTTCCAAACCCTTAGGACTAAAAACCTAGAATTCAGATTTTTGCCACACCCAAAGAGAAAGGACTCTTCTTCTCTTTTCACACCATGAACTCATGCCCAAGGACTTCTCACTATGAAATCCCTTTTCTCTAGCCTCTTACATGCACAAAAGAGAAGAACAAACCCCTTTTTATTGGGGTGTAATGGTTTAGGGTGAAGAGTCCTAAGGATCTTGGACTCTACCATAAGATGTCGCACCCTCTCCCAATTCCATGCTAAAACATGTCTAAAAAAATATGGGATGCCCCTTCTCATATTTTTTCATAGTAAATCAGTTCCTAATGTCCCATAAAAAATCTCCTCAAAATATTGCACACATAAGGAGAAAAAAATAAGTTGGTGGCAAGGTCATAGAGATAATGTCAAATATTATCTATATGGTATTCTATTTCAAATCAAATTTAAACATACCATTTAAAATCTGATTCTACCCAAATTTAGATGTGAGATAGAGAAGAGAAAGGACTCTTTGGTGTGAAAAAATCTCATACAAAACAATTTTGTACATTAGGAAGAATGGCATGCAAAGTTTGGTGTGCAAGGGAGGAAGAGTCCATTCTCTTATGGACTCTTTGTTTCCTCATTTGAATCCAAACCAAATCACATCTGGTTTAGCCCAAATAAAATAGATGAAATCCAATTTAATTAGGTTCATAAATATTTAATCAAATTTGAATCAAATTAAAACTTGATTGAACCGAAGTCATGATCAAATCAGAGAAAATTCTCCCTTAGCGATTAGATAATCTTATAACCTAATTGGGTCAAACATAATTGAATCTAATTCAATTAGATTTTATTTAATTTTTTTTACTCAATCAAATTGAGCTAATCAATAATTTAATTACTAATAAATCTTCCATTAAGTTACTAACACTTGGTGAATAAATTTATTACAACTTTTGTATAAGGTTAAACATCAATCGAATTGATGATTAAGCCCTTGAATGATTCTTAATCGTTGATCAACCACATGATCAGTCAGAAATTTTTTTTAAGTGTGACCTCATAGGTTTGAACCTAAGCTGATAGCACAGGAATAAATTTCTGAACCAATCAATGTAACCATCTAGTAATGATGATACGACGTTCGAATAGGTCGAATGATGGTGAAGCAACATTCAAGAACCTATTGACGTATGGTTACCGTATAATTCATCCCTTTGACCTTAATACTCGAGAAGACTTAGGATTTAACTGTTAATCCTAAATAAGTCATCCATATTATATTTCAATCTTTCAAATCCATCACATGGATTACCCAGGATCAGATTTTGCTAAATTGAAATATATTGATACACTAACTCCTAATTTGGAGGGGTCAATCCCATCTTGACTCATGCACTGACTTAATAAGTACTTGACTGCATCCAAAAATCTTCCATTACTAAATTTAAAACTCAGTTAGTCTGACATCAAAGTACAGTGAGTTGCCTGTAAGTTACCGTGGTGATCTCAGATCAGAGGGACACTTATACCCATACCTTTCGTGAGCTACTTTTGACAGCAGAGTGCTCTGCAGTTGGTCACGTTCAATGAGATGTACTCCTATATCTCACTTACATGCCTATCAGTGTCTCCACATCATTTGGTTATGAAGACAACTAACACATATGGCACACAACAATCTACACTTGATATCGCTATCGTCCTAGAAATAGCGTATCGTTTGATCACGAACCAATTTAAGGACTACGTGATAAATTCTTCTTTATCGATCAAAGTAGTCCTAAGGATTTTATCATAACATAGGAGTTCATTAGAAGATGTAATCTTATGATAAAAAAAATCAAATAACTTTTATTATTTATCAATTCATATATATTTATAATTAACACAATCATCAAACGATTGGCTTTAGGATACAATTTTCAACATAAAAATTTAAAGTGATAGATCTAAAAGGATGCTAGACCTGTCACAAAAGTTGTATATAGAGAAAGTACTGAAGAGGTTCAGCATGAAAAACTCTAAAAGAAGATTTTTACCTCTTAGGCATGGTATTCATCTTTCCAAGATGATGTATTCGACATCTGAGGATGTTTAGCACATGAGTAGGATTCTTTATACCTCGATCATAGAGAGCCTCATGTATGCCATACTATATACTCGATCTAATATTACCCTTACTATGAGTGTCGAGCAGGTATCAGTCGAATCCAGAGGAGGAGCATTGGATAGCTGTGAAGAACATCCTTAAGTACTTGAGAAGAACTAAGAATTTGTTCTTGATCTTTAGAGAAGGTTTTGAGTTGTGAGTCGAAGGATATACTAATTCAAACTTTATGTCTGATCCTGATGATAGAAAGTCTGCATTAAGATATGTGTTTGCATGCAATGGTGGCACAGTCAGTTGAAAGAGTTCCAAAAAATCCATCATAGCGGATTCGACCATAGAAGCTGAATGTGTCGCTACTTCGGATGTTGCAAAGAAAAGCTTCTGATTCAAGAAGTTTGTCGTGAAGCTTGGGATAATAACTCGGATGCTATACCACTTTATTACGATAACAATGGAGCCATAGCACTTGCTAAGGAGCTGAGATCTCATCAGAAATCAAAGCACATCGAGCAGCAGTTTCATATCATATGTGACTATCTTGAAAAGAAACATATCGAGGTACGAGAGTAGACTCTATGGATAATTTGACAGACCTATTGATAAAGCAATTGAGTCAACCAAAGATGGAAGTCCACCTTAAGAAGATGGGACTTAGATTAGTGGCCAATTGGCTTTAGTCCAAGTGGGGGATTGTTAGATGCATATCCTAGAAGCCAATATGACTGAAACATTATAATAAATTTAAGATATAATTTTATACTTAAAATATTGATTTGATCAACAAAAAGGTGAGTTTTATTTTCATTCGAGTGTGACGTGTCCTTGAATTGTCCATAGAATTAATACTTCGATACATATTCTCAAAAAATTAAAAATTAGAGATATGTATAATTAATTCTTAAATACTCCAAGTCATAATTGTTGGGTTCAGTCATGTAGTGAAATATGAATTTTAAAAATTTTTAAACATATATATCAAAAGCTTTAATAATTAAAACTATCAAACTAAAACCCAAATCCTAGAATCACCTTGTAGATGTCGAATAAAATAAAATTAAGCATGCAAAGAGATAGAAACTTATACTTTCTCCAATGAGTAGTATGGTAAGAAGGTGATCTCCATAAAAATCCAAAATAGCAGTCCTCTAATAGTGATCCACGTGGAAGTTGGTCAAGGTCCTTCCCTATTAGTGTGCTGCCGCAGCTTTTTTTCACAAGAACACTGCCGGCTTCAAACTCAAAAAACGATCGCACCAATGCTCAGTTGCCTTCAATTTTATCACTAGGATCACACCAAGAGAATTCTCTCTAGAAGTCTCATAATCTAGAATTTGATTTTATGCTCTAACATATAGAAAAATCAAACCCTAGGACAAGCTCACAACACTTGCTATTTTTCTCACCACCCTTCTTTCTATTTTTCCTCCCAATTTTTTTCTTATCTTTTCCTCAATTTTTTTTTTAGATTTTTTTCATTTTATCACATACCAAAAGCCTCTAATTTTTCAACAAAATCCAGCACTTATCTCATATAAGACACCCCATATAAATAGATAAGGAAGGGACGTGAAGAAGCCAAAGGGCACCAACTCTTGGCGCTCCACTTCTTCATGTGGAGAATTAATTCTCTAATGCATTAAGTGGCACAGAAGAGGCTTCACATAGAAGGACTCTTCCTCTTCTACACCCCATTATTCTCTTATTAAATTTTGGCATGTGATAATTAAGGAAAAAGAGGAAACCAATGAGATGGATAAGAGTCATAATGAAAAAGGACTCTTCCTTTTCTTAATGCTAAAAAGGGAAGTGGCGGCATTTATTTTTGGTGTACAACCTGGGTGGTGTGGAGGTCTTCTTCCACACTTGAAACTCTTCCAAGTTGGATAGGAGTCCAATTAAAATAGACCCAATCCAATCAAGTCAAAGGCAACAGGTTCAGTTTAGCTCAAACATTTTGAACTTAACCTAATTAGGAACTTAGGTTAACACAATGTGCTAGCATATCAAATTAATCTCTAAGATTTATATTAAATTCTAATTAAATCAGATCAAGACTAAATTCTAAAGTGTGTGATCCATTGATTTTCAAATCTAGCCAGTAGTGGACACAGACTCTTGACCTAACCTTAATCCAATCAGATTAGGTCAACTCAAAAGTTCCAATCAACTAAGACTCTTCCTAATTAACTCTCAAATTAAACTCTTTTAATTCTGATGAGTCCACAAGTCAAGCTTGACATCTAGCAATGTGTCATAACTATCCAAAAAAAATAAAATTTGATAAAATTATCAAAATATCCTTCAGTGATAAGTTATCATGCAATTCAATCCTTCAGTCAAACAACATCTCAGATGAGCTGTAGGTATGGAATTATATCAAGCCTAATTACTTATCTAAATATCTCTCAATTAGAAGATGATGATTTAGTTGATGATATATTAAAAATCTCTTTCTAATTATCATCCTACTTTAGTCAAAGACTTTCAAAATTATCAACCTATGAGATTACATAGGATGTTCACTCCCCTTATTAGGAGTGATTGATCCCTTATTGACCACTCACAATCTCCATACATACTTCACAACATCCAGAACATCCCACACAAAGATCAAAGAATCAAGTTAAGAAATGAATCAAAATATGGATTCATGTACACAAGATACCATGGTGATCTCAGGTCAAAGGATCACTTACACAACTTTCACTAAAGATCATCAGCTAACATGTAAATAAGACTCCATCAGATATTCTCTCATAGATCTATTCAATAAACTCATTCTCTAATGAATACCCACATCCTTATATTAGTATCACCACATAAGAGGTTATGAGATCAACTACCTTCATTATTGAGCATACGTATGATATGCCAGTCTTACTGGTATCATTGATCCCTAACTCAATGAACCAATGATTGAAAATATTTTAGATCATGATCATCAAGAATTTAGGTCTCACTTGCATGATCTCATCACGTCCCTAAAATCATTGTCCAGATCTATATGGTTCATTATAATCTTAAAAATAATAATAAGATGCAGCATATAATGAATTAAGAAGCCTATTTTATTAAATAACAATATCAATTATATGAGTTCGAAAGATAAGTTACAGAAAACATCCGATCGCATCCTATATGCGATTGACTTGTAGGATATTATTCTTTCAATCTCCCACTTGTACTAAAGCCAACCATCTTTATACTTGATGCCCATGCAATCAAGGTGGCGGTAAAACTATTGCAATGACAAGGCCTTAGTGAACGGATCCACTATATTATTCTTGGTATAACTCGCTCTATGATCACATCGCATCTTTTGACTATCTCCCGAATGAGGTGGAACTGTTTTAAGATGTGCTTGGATTTATGATGAGACCTCAGTTTCTTAGCTTGAGTAACTGTCCCAGTATTATCACAATAAAGAGGTACTGGT
This sequence comes from Elaeis guineensis, assembly GCF_000442705.2. Taxonomy (NCBI): domain Eukaryota; kingdom Viridiplantae; phylum Streptophyta; class Magnoliopsida; order Arecales; family Arecaceae; genus Elaeis; species Elaeis guineensis. The sequence continues at coordinate 68,522,653 of NC_025999.2, forward strand.
TGTTCAATCTCTGGAACCACATCCAATTCTAAGATGAACTTCTTCATCCAGACGGTCTCCTTAGCATCCTTACTAGCAGTAATGTACTCAGCCTCAATGATTGAGTCAGTAATAATTTACTGTTTAGAACTCTTCCAATTTATTGCTCCACCATAAAGGATGAATATATATCTAGATATGGATTTGCTATTATTTAGATCAGATTAAAAATTAAAATTAGTATAACCTTTCAGTTTCAAATTAGATCCATCATATATGAGAAAAATATCTCTAGTCCTTCTCAAGTACTTGAGTATGTTTTTCATAGCTTTCCAATGATCCTTCTTGGGATCAGCCTAAAATCTGCTTACATTGCCCAAGGTATAAGCCACGTCAGGCCTGGTACACAGCATAGCATACATTATTGATCCTACAGCCAAAGCATAAGAAATAGAACTTATTTTATTTCTCTCTTTAGGTGTCTTAGGAGATATCTTTTTAGAGAGCTGTATGCCATGACCCATGGGCAAGTAACTTCTTTTACTTCCCTCCATGCTGAGCCTATTCAACACAAGATTTATGTATCTAGACTGAGACAAGCCAAGCATCCTCTTTGATCTATCCCTATAGATCTTTATACTAAGTATATAGGATGCTTCACCCAAGTCTTTTATGAAAAATTTTTGTAATAGCCATGTCTTGACTGATTGCAACATAGGGATATCATTTTTAATGAGTAGTATGTTATCCACATACAAGATCGAGAAGACAACAGCACTCCCACTAGTCTTCTTGTACACACAAGGTTCATCCATATTTTTGATAAAGCCAAATGATTTGACTGTCTCATCAAAATGGATGTTCTAGCTCCTCGAGCTTGCTTTAATCCATAAATGGATATATTCAGCTTGCATACTTAATTTGCTCTCCCACTAGAGACAAATCTCTCTGACTGAGTCATGTAGACTTCCTCCTCATGATTTTCATTAAGGAAGATAGTCTTGATATCCATCTGTCAGATCTCATAGTCATGATATGCAGCAATAGTAAGCATAATCCGAATAGACTTGAGTATGGGTATAAGTGAAAAGATTTTTTCATAATCAACACCATATTTTTATCTAAAATTTTTTACCACCAGCCTGACCTTATAGGTCTCTACCTGACCATCTGCTCCAATCTTCTTTTTGATGATCCATTTGCAGCCTATTGGGGTTACATCCTCAGATGCATCAACCAAAGTCTAAACTTGGTTGGTATACATGGAGTCCATTTTGAATTTCATGGCATTGAGCCATTTGTCAAAGTCACTACTCATGACAGCTTTCGAATATGTCGTAGGATCATCATTTTCAATGATGTGAGATGTGTTGTCATTCTCAATGACAAAGCCATACTTGAGTAGTACATTATGTACTCTACTTGAGCTTCGGAGAAGAGGTGTGTGTGGTGGCTGTGCCTCAACAATGGCACATCTGGTTGAGAATCAGTTTGTGAATTCTAGATAGGTTGTAGGTTTTGAACTTCCTCAAGTTCAACAGACCTCCCACTGCCCCCTTCTTGAATGAACTCTTTCTTCAAGAAAATGGCATGCCTACCAACAAACACCTTTTGTTGAGTAGGATTGTAGAAGTAGTATCCTATATTCTTCTTGGGATAACCCACAAATCTATATTTTTCTGATCTAGCACTAAGCTTATATCCATCAATATTTTTTACATAAGTAGGGCAACCCCAGACCTTAAGATATTTAAGATCAGATCTCTTCCTTTTTCATATCTCATATGGAGTCCTAGAGACAGGCTTTGATGGCACTTTGTTCAAAACATATGCTGCGGTCTCGAGAGCATATCCCCAAAAGGAGATCAAAAGATTCGTGAAACATATCATTGACCGTACCATATCTAATAAGGTATGATTTTTCTTTTTCGTAATACCATTTAATTGTGGAGTGTAAGGAGGTGTCTACTAAGAAAGAATACCATTTTATTTTAAATGATCAAGAAATTCACTAGTTAAGTATTCTCCTCCTCGATCAAATCGAAGAGCTTTAATACTTTTACCAATTTATTTCTCAACCATTCTTTGATACTCTTTAAACTTGTCAAAGACTTCAGATTTGTATTTCATTAAATACACATATCCAAACCTAGACATATCATCAGTAAATGTAATGAAGTAGGAGTATCCACTTCTAGCTTGAGCCGACATCAAATCACAAACATCAATATGTACAAGATCCAAAATATCACTTGCCCTTTCTCCATATCCAGTAAATAGAATCTTGATCATTTTACTTATGAGATAAGATTTATAAGTTTCATATGATTCAAAATCATAAGGATCAAAGAATTTATCTTTATATAACTTGTTAATTCTTGACTCATTTATATGATCAAATCAACAGTGCCAGAAGTATATGACATTCACATCATCTCTCTTCTTTTTCTTCATATTATCAACATGAAGTGCATTATCATTAAGTGATAGAATTAAAAGATCATTATCAATAAAAGTATTTTTAAAAAATTTATTAGAAAAATAGATAAAAAAATCATTGTTCTTAGCTTTTATTTCAAAATGTTATTCTAATAACAAATGTATAGAAATAATATTTCTAACAATTTTTGAAATATAATAACAAATCTTCAGTTCCAAAACTTTGCTCAAAGGCAACTTCAAAATCTTGGTTCCCATGACTTCGGTCTGAATGGACTCTCCACTAGCATCGAATAGCTCGAAATCATCTTTATTCAGACTCTTTATTTTCTGCAGACCCTGTAATGATTTGCAAAGGTGTGAGCCATAGGCAGTATCCAATACTCAAGAATATGAAATTGAAGTACTTAATGATAAGTTTGTTTGTATCATATACAAATCTTTAGCAATACTTGCTTCTTTATATTTCATAATTACAAGGTACTCCTTGCAATTCTACTTTCAATGCCTGTCCTTGCCATAGTGATAGCAAGTACCTTTGGCGGAGACCTTCTTCACCTTCTTCTTAGAGATGCTAGCCTTAGGGTTCAACTTTTTCTTGAAACATTTCTTACCTTTCTTCTCGTTGATCTTATCAACAAGAAGAACTAGAGCCTTCTCACCTTTGAAATGGCTCTCTACTATTTTGAGCATATTCAGTAGTTCAAGTAGGCTAATATTCAGTTTGTTCATGTGGTAATTAATCACAAACTAAGAGAAAAAATTGGAGAGTGACTACAGGATCAAATCCTGACTAAGTTCACCATCCATAGCAAAATTCAATTATCTCAGATGAGTGATCAAATCAATCATCTTAAGGATATGAGTTTGTACAAACATGCCTTCAGTCATCCAAACAAGGAACAACTGCATAGATTGAAGTGAATTTTAATGCAGGGGTAAAATGGTAATTTTAAAACTTTTCAAAATTACTATTTTACAGTGGAAATTATTAATTAATCTAATTAATTAACATGTATAAACCCTACATAAGGATCTAAATATGATATATACATAGCATGTATTTAAATTTAAAATTCAAACTTCTACAGTAAATATTTTACTGTTATGTGTTCAGAACACATTACCTTTGTACGGATAGTCGATCGTCGCAATCTGATCACCGTCGAGAGGGTCTGATCATCGTAACACAGCTACACAGTATATTTGGCCTCTGTGGATCATCCACATGAAGCTCCTGATCTGATCGGCTCCTCACGAATGCTAGTTCGTGGCTGAACTCTTTTGATGATCGATGTTGATCGAACTCCTTCGATCTTGATCTACTGACTCCTCAGATGCTCCAGATCATCAGCAGATGTACTTGAGAGGTTGATGAAGCTCTCTCCAAAGTTTGGTGGGCTCACGACCCTCGTAGCTTACTTACTCACTTCTCGAACCCCAGGCTGAAACCCTAGGGTACTCTCTGAAAATCCTGCGCTTGCTTTTTATTTCTTTTCTTTTCTTTTCTCTCAAAAGTTTTTGAACTTCAAACTCATGCACAAGGCTTCCTCATGCCCACTATTCTCTCTTAAAAAAATTCTTCGCATGCTCCACTTTCTCTTCACTTTTAAAACAGTGCAAGATGTGTCTTATCCGCATGAGAAGATAAAGATAAGTGGTTGCTCATTTGAATTCAAATCGAATTTGAATTCAAATGCAAAACAACCCATCCTTATCCACTCTTGGCATGAGAAGAGAAGGGTGTGGGCTCTCTTGTGCATGGAGAGTTTACACGAGAAACTCTTTCTCGTGTATAATAAGTGGCGCATGAGAAGTAAGGTGGCACAGGGAGATTAGTTAAGGTGGTTTGAACCTAATTGAGCCAACCTAATCAAAATAGGTTAGACACAATTAGACTAAGTTAAATCTAACTTAATTAAGCTTAATTAGGTTCAATAAAATCTTAATCAAATCAGGAATTGACTAAGCCCAATCTCTGATCAAATCAGTGACTAAAACACCTTAGCGATTGGGTTAACACTTAACCTAATCGGATCAAACCCAACTGAATCCAATTCAATTGGACTTGATCCAAAAATAATTACTCAATCAAATTGAGTTAATTAGTGATCAAATCACTAATTAAACCTCTCATAAATACTGAGTCCTAATCCGATGGGCAATCGGGTATCAAAGTCCATCGATATGAAACCTTGATCGAAGAGTCCCAAACCAGTAGGACTCTTGACCCCGGTACCCAAAATATGTGGTACTCATGATCAGAGAATCTTGATTCTTGATCACAGAGTCTCAGACACATAGGACTCATAGTCCATGAGCATTAGGACTCTTCATCAGCCATCAGATCAGATAGGAACCTCTAATGTGTGTGACCCCGCAGGTTCGAACCTAAGCCGGTAGCACAGGAACCAATTCCTATACTAATCGAAGTGACCATCTAGCAATGGTACTCGATATCCGGATAGGTCGAATAGTTGTAATCACAACATTCAGAACCTACGTGAATATAGTTACGGTATAATTCATCCCTTTTGACCCCTGTGTATAGGATGACTCGGGGTTAAACTATCAACCCTGATCAGATCATTTGAATCGTGCTCAATTTAAATAGTCCTGTAACTCCTCACTAGGACTACCCTGATCAAGAGTTTGCTAAATTGAAACACGACTGTACACAGCTCCTGAACTGGAGTGGTCAATCCTATCTTGACACACGTACCGACAAGTCAAGTACTTGACTACACCCAGCAGCCTTCCATCACTGAATTAGAAATTCAGGTAGTCCAGTGCCTAAGTGCAGTGAGTTGCTTGCAAGTCACTGTGGCGGTCTCAGGTCGGAGGGATATTTATACCCATATCCCATCAGAGTAAATCTTGATAGCAGAAATAGCTCCAGAGTTGATCACGTTCAATGCAGATGTACCCTTACATCTCACCTGTATGCCATATCAGTGTCTCCACACTCCTTAGTTAAGAAGACAACCAATCCATATGGCATACAATGACCTATGCTTGATAAACGTTGTCGTCCTTGGTAACAACGTATCATTTAGTCGCGAACAGGTTTAAGGACTAAACGACAAATCCTCTTTGTCGAGTCTAAATAGTCCTAAGGACTTCACCACAACACAGGAGTTCATTAGAAGATGAAACAATTTGTGATGAAAAATTTTAAAATAACTTTTATTTATTTATAATTTATATACTAATATAAAAAAGAGCACAACCATCAACAGGCTGACTATTGGCTTTGGGATACTATTCCCAACAATCTCCCACTTGGCCTAAAGCCAATCGGTGCAGTATCTAATACCCATCTTTGACTTGAAGTCGTCGAACTCCTTCACCGCAATGGCTTTAGTGAATGGGTCGGCCAGGTTCTCCTTCCCGTCGATCTTCTGAAGGTTGACGTCACCTTGATCCATGATTTCCCGGATGAGATGGTAGCAGCACAGAATATGCTTCGTTCACTGGTGTGCCTTCGATTTCTTCGCCTGAGCAATGGCTCCAAAGCTATCTCAGTAGAGCAGAACTGGACCAACAAGGGAGGGTACTACTTCAAGCTCGGTGATGAATTTTCTCAGCCACACCGCTTCTTTGGCAGCATCTGATGCAACGACATACTCTGCCTCACAAATTGAATCAGCCACAGTGTGCTGCTTGGAACTCTTCCAACAGACAGCCCAACCATTAAGGATAAAAATAAATCCCGACACACTCTTGCTGTCATCATGATCAGACTAGAAACTAGAGTCTGTAAACCCTATAAGTCTCAAGTTCGATTCACCATAAACAAGCCACTGATCCTTAGTATTTCTTAAATACTTCAAGATGGTTTTAATAACCTTCTAGTGATTCTCCCTTGAATCAGATTGGTATCTACTCACTACCCCTAGTGAGTATGCCACATCTGATTGTGTACATATCATGACGTACATGATAGATCCCACTATCGAAGCATATAAAATTCTACCCATACACTCTCTCTCTTGAGGTGTTGTCGGACAATTCTTTTTCGAGAGAAAAATTTCATGGCCTATCGGTAGATAGCCTTTCTTGAAATTCTCCATGCTGAACCTCTTCAGCATAGTATCAATGTACGTGGACTGGGATAAGCCAAGCAACCTTTTAGATCTATCCCTATAGATCCTTATCCCTAGGATGTAGGAAGCTTCTCTCAGATCCTTCATGGAGAACTGTGACGATAGCCAAATCTTTATTCCCTGTAATGCAGGGACATCATTTCGATTAAGAGAATGTCATCCACATACAATACAAGAAATACTACTACTAGATCATTAGCCCACTTATAAATGTAGGGCTCTTCTCCATTCTTAACAAAGCCATACGTCTTGATTGTCCTATCAAAATATATGTTCCAACTCCGGGATGCCTGCTTAAGTCCATAAATGGACCTTTGTAGCCTGCACACCTTAGACTCATCTGTGGATGTGAATCCTTCATGTTGTATCATATACACCTCTTTGTCCAGCTCTCCGTTTAGGAAAGCTATTTTCACATCCATCTGCCAGATTTCATAGTCCAGATGGACAGCTATCGCAAGCATAATTCGAATGGATTTGAGCATTGCCATAGGAGAAAACATCTCATCATAGTCTATACCATAATGTTGACGATATCTCTTGGCAACCAGATGGGCTTTATAGGTTTTCACCTTTTCATCTGCGCCCCTCTTCCTCTTGAAGACCCACTTACACCCTATGGATTTTACTCCTTCGGGTGGGTCAACCAATGTCCACACATCGTTGACCTTCATGGACTCCATTTTGGATTTTATGGCCTCTAGCCATTTCTCAGAGTCAGATCTCTGCATTGCATCCATGTAGGTGATCGGATCCTCATCGTTTCCATCAAGTTCGACAGGATCGCCGTCCCGGACCAAGAAACCATAGTATCTGTTCAGTTGACGTGGTACTCTACCAGATCGTCTTAAGGGTGCAGAAACAATGGGCTCCGAACTTGATCTAACCAAATCTGGTTCAGGTTCAGCTACTTGTGTCGGTTTTTTCACCTGCCGAACTTCCTCAAGTTCGACCTTAGAGGCAACAGTCCCTTCACCAAGGAACTCTTTCTCCAAAAAGATTGCCTTAAGGCTGACAAACACCTTTTGCTCATCAGCTAGGTAGAAATAATACCCTTTGGTCTCTTTTGGGTACCCTATGAAATAATGCTTGTCAGACCTAGGTCCAAGCTTGTCCATAATTAAACGTTTAACATAAGTCGGACACCTCCAAACCCTAAGGTGCGAGAGTACTGGCTTACGTCCTATCCATATCTCATATGGCATTTTGGTTACAGACTTACTCGAAACCCTATTTAGAAGGTAACAAATCGATTCGAGTGCATATCCCCAGAGGGAGATCGGTAGACAAGCAAACCCCATCATGGATCGAACCATGTCCAACAAGATCCGATTTCTCTTTTCAAATACACCATTATGCTGTGGTGTTCCAGGAGGAATCCACTGAGAGAGAATCCCATTCTCTCCAAGATATGTTAGAAACTCATTGGAAAGGTATTCACCTCCTCGATCAGATCGAAGAGTTTTAATACACTTTCTAGTTTGTTTTTCTACCTCGTTTTGGAATAGTTTGAATATTTCAAATGACTCCGATTTATGCTTCATTAAGTAGACATACCCATACCTCGATAGGTCGTTAGTGAAGGTTATGAAGTAAAAATATCCACCTCTTGCACTTGAGCTCATGGGTCCACATACATCAGAATGTACCGAACCCAAGAGTTCACTGGCTCGCTCATCTTTTTCAGTAAAAGGTGACTTGGTCATCTTTCCAAGGAGACAGGACTCACAGGTTGGAAGTGATTCACAATCACCAACTTCAAGAATTCCTTCTTGAGCCAACTTGTTTATCCTGTTCTTATTGATATGACCTAGCCTACAGTGCCAAAGGTAGACCTCTGACACATTATCTATTCTAGGATATTTACCGGAGGTTTGAACCACATTAACAGACTGTGATAGTAAGTAAATTTTATTATTTAGTTATCCAACAAACATTATAACACCATTCAAAATGATATTGCAAACATTTCCTTTTATTAAAAATTCATAACCATACATGGCCAAAAGACCTACAGAAATAATATTTAATAAAAAGCTTGGATAATATTGACATTCACTCAGAATTACATTACGAGAATTGATTACAAGGTTCATGATTCCTAAAGCTAGAACTGAAACTTTGCTTCCATCTCCAACGTTTAGGAACCTCTCGCCTTCATCAAATCTCCTACTGACTTGCAGACCCTGCATCGAATTATAGATATGATAAGAGCTTCCAGTATCCAATACCCAGGCAGTAGTATCACAAATGGAAAAGTTGCAAGGTGTTATCATATAATTACCTTGCTTCTTCTTCGGCCTATTCGGGTCTAGGGAGGCAATGTATAGAGGACAGTTCCTCTTCCAGTGCCCCTACTTCTTGCAAAAGAAGCACTCCACCTGGCTCTGGTCGGGCTTGCGCTTCTTGGTCTGACCCTGTGCTGACGTCCCAGCATGTGGCTGCACCTTCTTATTCTTCTTCTTCTTGTTCTTCTTCCCTTTCTTAAAAGATCGATGAGCAGAAGAAGACCCTCCCACAATATTTACCGACTCCTTATGGAGCTGGTGATCCTTCTTAAAGTTCTGCAGCAACCCCAATAAGCCGTGGTAGTTCACTGCAAGCTTTGTCATCCAAAAATGAGTAAGGAAGGGGAGGAAGAACTTGGGCAAAGAATTAAGAATCGCATCCTTACCGAGCTGCTCGTGCAAGGAAAAGTCCAGTTTACTTAGGCGCTCAATCATTTCGATCATGTACAATACATGATCGATGATTGAGGCCCCATCCCTCATCCGAGCATTGAAAATAGCACAACTAGTTTTGTACCTTTCAACATCGTCAGGCGTGCCAAAGGAGTCATTCCACATTTGAAGCATCTCTTGCGGCTGGGCGTTCTCAAATCTACAGCTGAACTCATCATTCATTACCATCAGCATTATACACCGAACAGTGGTGCGATCATTGAGCCACTTCTGGTAAGTGTCTCGGACCATCTCACTAGCATTCGGGGCTGGCTCCTCAGGTGCCGGATCCATTACTACATAAAGGATCTGCTCATGCTCAAGGATGATTTTCAATTTCGATACCAGCTATCGAAATTAGATCCCATGAGCTTGTCATTATCTAATAATGATCGGAGCGACAGGGTAGTGGCCATAGCTGCATAAAGAAAAATCAGACCTCTATTAGTATATAAATTATAAATACTAAAGACTTGGATTTTAGTCTAAAGTTTCTCTCAGTATTTTTATGAACTGGTAGCCTCAACCTCCAATTCGAGGAATTACTTTAATTCTTTTGTGGGTACTAGAATCCACACAGACTACATACGAGACCAACTTTGGTTGGTCAACCCATATGCATCTATGGGTAGGTTCATAATCAGTTGTTTCTCTAAATAACTTCTAGTAATTAATTTTATCCCAGAACCTAATCAGTAGGCTTTGGCCTCCACTGAAAAGATCTGGTTAGGTCCAACCATTAATATGACTTGATTTGGTGAATCAGACCAATAAATGATCAGGCTCGACTTTGGCCGGCCAACCTGACCACCATCAGAAAGACTCAACCAAATTATCATACTATGAATGATAATTCTATTAGTCAATAAGCACCAGGCCTTTGGGCCTCCAGTGATTATTAAACTAATGGACTCATTATCACTCACTTATTGGGAGGCTATGACTTAGTTATCACTATAACTTAATCATTTTAAGAACCTAATAATTTTGAAAATTTTATTATGAAAGGATAGAAGAGAAAAAATTAACCAGCCAATTTCAATCCTCCCACTAACTTCACCAAGTCAAATTAAAAAAAAGATTTAATTAAAGTCGACATTAGGAGCACCTAAATCAGTCACACTGATTTACCTAATGACATGGGTGAGCCCTAATCACCAAGTGATCTAATCAAAACCTAACTCACCAAGTTGGCCAGGTAAGTGAGATCAGTGGTGGGGATATGCCATTAACTCGTCAGAGATCGAATCAATGCGAGTAGCTCCCGCTTAAAAACCACTGGTCAAACTGCCGAACTTACTTTAGACACCAACCGGTTCATTAGTTTTAATTTGATCAACTTAGTAAATAGGGTTCCACCGCATAGCCATGAATTAAGTCCATCTTGGTCTAGTTAAAGATAAGGACCCATTCAACTACAACTATTAGAGTTGAGTCTAGAGTGTCCTTGACCTAATCTAATTCAACTTTTGATTAGATTTGACCAATTACTCTAATTTAGTCCATTTCTTTAAGCTAACCTTAGGTCTAATCTAATTATGGACATAATCCATCTAACCGATTGACCCATAAGTTTATGCAATTGTCTTAGATCTTAATTCATAATTCTAGACCAACTAGGCAACACTTAATTTTTTTAATTAAGTATTTAAGCTGATGGGTTAGGGTTTGGTATTTTAAAAATAATTTTTAAATTTGAAAGGTTTTATTTTTTGTTCACCAAATATGTTGACTCATTTCACAAACAGATCAGCACATTTCATAAACAGCAATCCTATTGCTGATTACATAATAGAAAATAACTCAATCAAAATAAATCATGAATATTCCTTTAGATCTAATCTAACACATTCATGATAAATTTTACAATTGAACCTTTACAATTAAGTCCCTTCACTGCTTCATCTGCATGGGATATAATTGCAGCGGCACCCCTACCGCCATAGGAGAACCCCATCGAATGGGAGGAGAGGGTCTTTAAACCTTACTTTTCTCTTATGATCGGATGACCATGACAACCAATCCAATTAGACTACTTACTACTTGGATCAAATATATCTAAATATATCAATTTAAATTTAAAATTTAAAATTTAAATTTTAAATTTCAAATAAATTTTAAATTTTAAATTTTTGAATTTCAAATTTTGAATTTTAAATTTTGAATTTTAAATTTGAAATTTCAACCAAATTTCAAATTTTGAATTTCAAATTTTTGAATTTTGAATTTCAAATTTCAAATTTTAAAATTCAAATTTTAAATTTTGAATTTCAAATTCTTGAATTTTGAATTTCGAATAAATTTCAAAATTCAAAATTTAAATTTTAAATTTCAAATTTTAAATTTAAACTTTTAGATTACAACTTAATCTACGCATGCATATATATATATATATCATATTTTAGAACCCGCTCTGATACCATTTGAAGTGAATTTTAGTGCAGGGGTAAAACGATAATTTTAAAACTTTTTCAAAATTACTATTTTACAGTGAAAATTATTAATTAATCTAATTAATTAATATATATAAATCTTATACAAAGATCTAAATATAATATATACATAGCATGCATTTAAATTTGAAATTCAAACTTCTACAGTAAGTATTTTACTATTATGTGTTCAGAACACATTACCTTTGTGCGGGTAGTCAATCATCATAATCTGATCACCATCAAAAAGATCTGATCATCACAATGCAGCCACACAGTGTGTCTAACCTCTGTGGATCATCCACATGAAGCTCCCGATCTGATCGGCTCCTCACGAATGCTAGTTTGTGGCTGAATCTTTTTGATAGCCGATGTTGATCGAACTCTTTCGATCTTGATCTGTCGACTCCTCGGATGCTTTGGATCATCAGCAGATGCACTTGAGAGGTTGATGAAGCTCTCCCCAAAGTTTGGTGGGCTCACGACACTCATAGCTCACTTACTTACTTTTCGAACCCCAGGCTGAAACCCTTGGGTACTCTCTGAAAACCCTACGCCTGCTTTTTGTTTCTTTTCTTTTCTTTTCTCTCAAAAGTTTTTGAACTTCAAACCCATGCACAAGGCTTCCTCATGCCCACTATTCTCTCTCAAAAAAATTCTTTGCACACTCCACTTTCTCTTCACTTTTAAAACAGTGCAAGACGTGTCTTATCCACGTGAGAGGATAAAGATAAGTGGTTGCTCATTTGAATTCAAATCGAATTTGAATTCAAATGCAAAACAACCCATCCTTATCCACTCTTGGCATGAGAAGAGAAGGGTGTGGGCTCTCTTGTGCATGGAGAGTTAACACGAGAAACTCTTTCTCGTGTATAATAAGTGGCGCATGAGAAGTAAGGTGGCACAGGGAGATTAGTTAAGGTGGTTTGAACCTAATTGAGCCAACCTAATCAAAATAGGTTAGGTACAATTAGACTAAGTTAAATCTAACTTAATTAGGCTTAATTAGGCTCAATAAAATCCTAATCAAATCAGGAATTGACTAAGCCCAATCCCTAATCAAATCAGTGACTAAAACACCTTAGCGATTGGGTTAACACTTAACCTAATCGGATCAAACCCAACTGAATCCAATTCAATTGGACTTGATCCAAAAATAATTACTCAATCAAATTGAGTTAATTAGTGATCAAATCACTAATTAAATCTCTCATAAATACTGAGTCTAAATCTGATGGATAATCAGATATCAAAGTCCATCGATATGAAATCTTGATCGAAGAGTCCCAAACCAGTGGGACTCTTGACCCCGGTACCCAAAATGTGTGGTCCTCATGATCAGAGAATCTTGATTCTTGATCACAGAGTCTCTGACACATCAGACTCATAGTCCACAAGTATTAAAACTCTTCATCAGCCATCAGATCAGATAGGAACCTCTAATGTGTGTGACCCTGTAGGTTCGAACCTAAGCTGGTAGCACAGGAACCAATTTCTATACTAATCGAAGTGACCATCTAGCAATGGTACCCGATATCTGGATAGGTTGAATAGTCACAATCGTAACATTCAGAATCTACGTGAATATGGTTACTGTATAATTCATCCCTTTTGACCCCTGTGTATAGGACGACTTAGGGTTAAACTGTCAACCCTGATCAGATCATCCGAATCGTGCTCAATTCAAACAGTCCTGTGACTCCTCACTAGGACTACCCTGGCCAAGGTTTTGCTAAATTGAAACACGACTATACACAGCTCCTGAACTGGAGTGGTCAATCCCATCTTGACACATGCACCGATAAGTCAAGTACTTGACTACACCCAGCAGCCTTCCATCACTGAATTAGAAATTCAGGTAGTCCAGTGCCTATGTGCAGTGAGTTGCTTGTAAGTCACTGTGGCGGTATCAGGTCGGAGAGATATTTATACCCATATCTCATCGGAGTAAATCTTGACAGCAGAAATAGCTTCAGTGTTGGTCACGTTCAGTGCAGATGTACCCTTATATCTCACCTGTATGCCATACCAGTATCTCCACACTCCTTGATTAAGAGGACAACCAACCCATATGGCACACAACGACCTATGCTTGATAAACGTTGTCATCCTTGGTAACAATGTATTATTTGATCGCGAACAGGTTTAAGGACTAAACGATAAATCTTCCTTTGTCGAGTTTAAATAGTCCTAAGGACTTCACCACAACACAGGAGTTCATTAGAAGATGAAACAATTTGTGATGAAAAATCTTAAAATAACTTTTATTTATTTATAATTTATATACAAATACAAAAAGGAGCACAATCGTCAACAGACTGACGATTAGCTTCGGGACACTATTCCCAACATAGATATCTCATATCTAGCAGTTTAGCTTTGTTTCTCATATAACTCATTTAGATTAAGGAGTATAAAAAGAACATCCATATCCTCATACTACCTTTGAAGCTCATTGTTCATCAAGGCAAGCATGATATACTTGACGGTCACACTGTCATCCTTCTACATCTTATATGTGGCCCTTTTCTCTTCAGATACATCTTCCTCGATCGTATTGGGTGCAGGTGAATCCAGTATATAAGAGACTTTCTTCTGTGTGAGAACTATTCTCAAATTTTTTAACTAATCTACATAATTTGGTTCGGTCAACTTATTAGCATCTAATATGCCTCGAAGTGGTAGTGAAGATGCCATTTATGCAGTTAATCTACAATAACAAGAGCATGATATAAGCGGACAACTCATGATGACATGCACAACTAGATTAGGACTATTATCTAATTATATCTCTCACTATTTTAACGAATTTTATAGCCCTCAAGTATGAAAAATGAGAAACATCATTATGTTTCTAAGTGGGGTTGAGATCTCTATTCCTCACAAATACCTTATGGATAGCACAACAAGTATTCATGAGTTCAAGAGTAGATAACTCTTTACTAATTGTACTTCATACAATTCTCAATATTCTTCTCTCTTACCTCTAGATCATTCATAGTCTTGTGGATAATACAACAAACTATAGTGTTCTAGTTAAGTTAACCCTTCAATCTTATATGGTCATACTTAAACAATACTGTCTTTATGGATAGCACAACAAGACAATACTATTCAAATATGCCATAAGCATCAACATGCATTTTGTCAACATCATATCAATTTCTATAGTAAGCCTTGTGGATAGCACAATAAGCTTATTAAGATCTTGACATACTCTATTGAATAAGCATGAAGGAAGGCCCATGTAGTGTCAACATCACTAAACAATCTAAGTCTAAAACTTAATAAGACCAAATTGATCAGGTCAGTAGGTGGGAGGCTCTCCGTAACTTTTCTTAGACACCAACAAAATTGATCAAGCCAGCATATGGACCTAATTAGAAAATCATCTTTAATACTTACCTAGATACTAATTGATCAAATGAATTTGATATTTGATTTGTAAGTGAATTCTAATATTACAACTTAATATAATTTTTATAGAGGGTCATTGAACTAATCTCGGCACATCCTAACTACAACATAAAGTATAATATACAAATTATGCAATTTAACATACCTTTCAAGTTATAATATCAATCATATTAACATGCCAAAAATGATCATAATAGTCATATAAGGGTGTGCAAATGACTTAACATATAATAAGTTTAGTCAATATTAAAACAAACCCTAATCGAATTAGGCATGCATTACACCCTTAATCAAAAAATTGATTTAAGCATCAAACAACCATGAATCAATAAATTTCATATTATCATAAATTCAAAATTTTAGTAACTAAAATTTAAATCCATAATTCAAATAAAGTCAAAAATAATTTTTGATTTTAAGATCGATGCTAGAAATCGATGCAATATTTTTGACAAAATATGAATTAGAACAATTTTATATTACAATTTTTATACTTGTTTGATCGAATCTAACAAGGATGGTTCTGATACCACTATTGAATTTTGATCATATAGTGAAATATAAATTTTAAAAATTTTTAAATATACATATCAAAAGTTTTAACAGTTAAAACTGTCGAATTGAAACTCAAATCCTAGAATCACCTTGTAGATTACGAACAAAACAAAATCAAGCATGCAAAAAGAGAGAAACTTATACTTTCTTCAATGAGTAGTATGGTAAGAAGATGGTCTCTATGATACTCCAAAATAGTAGTCCTCCAACGATGATCCACACGAAAGTTGGTCAAGGTCCTTCCCAATCGGTGCGCTGCCATAGCTTTTTCTTTACAAGAACACTGTCAGTTTCGAACTCGAAGAACGATCTCACCAATGCTCAGTTACCTTTGATTTCACCACTATGATCATATCAAGAGAATTCTCTCTAAAAGTCTCACAATCTAGGATTTGATTTTGTGCTCCAACATAAAAAATCAAATCCTAGGACAAGCTCACAACACTTGCTATTTTTCTTACCACCCTTCTTTCTATTTTTCCTCCCAATTTTTTTCTTATCTTTTTCTCAAATTTTTTTTCAGATTTTTCCTCTCTTATCATATGCCAAAAGCCTCTAATTTTTCACTAAAATCCAGCACTTATCCCATATGAGATGCCCCATATAAATAGATAAGGAAGGGATGTGAAGAAGCCCCAAGGGGCGTCAACTCTTGGTGCTCCACTTCTTCATATAGAAAATTAATTCTTTGATGTATTAAGTGGCACAAAAAAGACTTCACATAGAAGGACTCTTCCTCTTCTGTGCCTCATAATTCTCTTATTAAATTTTGGTATGTGATAATTAAGAAAAAAGAGGAAATCGATGAGATGGATAAGAGTCATAATGAAGAAGGACTCTTCCTCTTCTTAATGCTAAAAAGGAAGGTGGCAGCATTTATTTTTGGCATGAAACCTGGGTGGCATGGAGCTCTCCTTCCACACTTAAAACTCTTTCAAGTTGGATAGGAGTCTAATTAAAATAGACCCAATCCAATCAGGTCAAAGGCAACAGGTTCAGTTTAGCTCAAACACTTTGAACTTAACCTAATAAGGAACTTGGATTCACACAATTTGCTAGCATATCAAATTAACCTCTAAAATTTATATTAAATCTTAATTAAATTAGATCAAAATTAAATCTCAAAGTGTGTATGATCCATTAGATTCTAAGTCTAACTAGCAGTGGACACAGACTCTTGACCTAATCCGAATTCGATCAGATTAGGTCAGCTCAAGAGTCTCAATCAACTAAGACTCTTCCTAATTAACTCTCAAATTAAACTCTTTTAATTTTGATGAGTCTACAAGTCAAGATTGACATCTAGTAATACATCATGACTATCTGAAAGAAATAAAATTTGATAAAAATTATCAAAATATCCTTCAGTAGCAAGTTATCGTACAATTCAATCTTTCAGTCAAACAACATCTCAGATGAGCTGTGGACATAAAATCATGTCAAGCCTAATTGTTTATCTAAATATATCTCGATCAGAAGATGATGATTCAGTTGATAATATATTAAAAAAAAATTTCTAATTATCATCTTGGTTTGGTCAAAGACTTTCAAAATCATCAACCTATGAGATCACATAGGATGTTCACTTCCCTTATTAAGAGTGACTGATCCCTTATTGACCACTCACAACCTCCATGCATACTTTACTACATCCAAAACATCCGACCCAAAGAACAGAGAACCAAGTTAGGAAATGAACCAAAATATGGATTCATGTACATAAGGTACTATGATGATCTCAGATCAAAAGATCATTTATATAACTTTCATTAGAGAATCATTAGCTGATATGTAAATAAGACTCCATCAGATGTTCTCTTATAGGTCTATTCAGTAAACTCATTCTCTAATAAGCACTCATATTCTTATATTAGTATCACCATACAAGAGGTTGTGAGATCAACCATCCTCATCATTGAGCATACATAAAACATGCCAGTCTTATCAATATCATTGATCCCTGACTCAATGAACCAATGATTAAAAATATTTTAGGTCATAGCTATCAAAGATTTAGGTCTCATTGGCGTGAACTTATTATGGCCCTAAAATCATTGCCCAGACCTATGAAGTTCATTATAATCTTAAAAACAATAATAAGATGTAGCATATAAAGAATCGAGAAGCTTATTTTATTAAATAACAATATCAATTATATGAGTTCGAAAGATAAATTACAGAAAATATCCGATCGCATCCCATATGCGATTGGCTTGTAAGGTATTATTCTTTCAATAGTATCATTATAAGGATGATGATTGATCCAGATAGATCAGTCCATAGATCACTTCCTTCGAAATAGATAAATCTCTAGTCTACAGTATAGAGATACTGAACGACAAGTGTGGGTAGCTATTAGAGAATAACTAGTACTGAATATGACCATATGAGAGATTATTTAGATTTTTACTCAATCATTAGGTGATCGACTCGATGCTGTAGTTGTATGTATAATTTTTTGACCTACGATGGCATGATTGCTCGCAGTGAGACTGTTAGAGTTTGATTGACATATAAACATGACCTCACTGAGATCTTATAGTGGATGTTAGTGACAGTTGATCTACTGTAAAAGTAGGGTACACATCTAGATGAAATCTATCGACCTTAATAAAAAAGAATAGTCCTATAGAATCTAAGAGGCTAAGTCCGAGAGTTTGTGACCACAGTAGTATGATTAATAGATAATAATTTTTATGAGGATCACAATTAGACTTAAGCTAATCAAATCTATCATATGACTGATGATAAGGTTTGATGATTTATCTATGACGTGCCATCTAGTCGAAACTTATGATAGAGAGACTGAATAATATGTGAACTACACCTTGAGATTCTATTTCAGTTCTACTGGGTTATCACTACATACTGCTAGGTGTTACTGATGGATTGTGAGAGCTCACTAGGGTTGTTCAGGATTGACAATCTTTGATGAGTTAAAGTGAAATCGTTCCAACTCATTGAAAAGATTTTCAATGATACTAAGATAGAGATCATGATATTTTTTACTATCAGATAGAATTGAACCTATGAGGTCACATAACAAAGAGATTAGATCTAAAATAAGTAATTGGGCTTATGAAGTCTCAATTGGATTAAGAGAAATCCTATTGGATTTAGGATAATCTTGCTAGCACATAGTTGAACTTAATTTTCTCTTTATACTTGAATTATTTATTTGATAAGATTAATTCAAGTTAATTATCTACTAATAATTTAAATGAATTAGATTCATTGAGCTTCAATTATTTGATGTCTAGGGTTTTGGATCATATGCATTAAGGGTTCAAACCCTTGATCAAATTCTTTGATTGTTTGCATGGGGTGCTACTTGATTTAATCAAGTTGGACGTGCCCATTTGATTGAGGGTGTGGAGGACTAGTAGGGGCATCTCTAAGGCCCACGTGGCATGTGAGAAAGTAGGTTAAAAGACACCAAGAGTTGGCACCTCATGGATCTCCTAAAGGTGATCAAAAATCTAAAGCTATACTGATTCCTAATGCAAGTAGGACTTGTATTAAGGGGCTATTTGATTTTGAATAGGATTCAAATTATTTATCTATTTAAAAAGACCTTCTCTAAGGCTCTAAGCATCAGATTTTCAGCAGCCCACATATCTCCTAAGAGCTCCCCATGCCTCTTCTTCTTCTCCTTATTGTTTCTAACACCCAAAGGGGTTTGGGCATCCATCATCTCCACACCCAAGGAAGCTTGGGTGGTACCTCTTTATGGTTGATTTTCAAAGCTTGGTTGGTACATAACTAAGGAAAGGAGAGCAAGAAAAGAAGAGAGAAAAAAAAGATCAAAGAAAGGATCAAAGAGTTGATTACGATCTAGGCTTCATTCAGATTCACAGGATGATTATTCTTAGAGAAAAAAGATCAACACCATAGAGGGCTGTTCCAGACTGATCCTGAGTGGATACCCATAGAGGCTAGATACTTGCATGGTGAAGAAAGAACCTACCTTCTTTTAGATCCATATTCAAAGAAAGAAATTATGAAATAGATATGTGATTTGATCATATATTTAATTTCAGCATAAAATTTAGTATGTATTCAATTTCAGCATATAAAGTAGATCTATGTGTTCTTTATCTTATGCATACATAATTTAAATTAAAAAATATTTTAATCTTTTATTTCACTATATTGTTCAGAAAAAAAAAATTTGAAACACATATGCATGTCCCTACATGAAATTCCAATACATACCAACTGCCAAGGCCATCATTACTCACTTACAAGAGTTATATAGTGAGCAAAGCCACACTACACATTTTAAAGTGTCTAAGAGACTCTTCAAATTCAAAATACATAAAGGACAGTCAGTCCACAATCATTGTTTGATAATAATTAAGGACCTAGAGGAGATTGAGAAGCTCAACATGACTATGCTGAAGGAATTGTAGGTGGATTTGATCCTGTAATCCCTTATAGTTTATATAGTCAATTTATTGTAAACTACTATATAAACAAGTTGAACTGCACTCTATCCGAATTGCTCAATATGTTGGTTACTACAGAGGGGACCTTGAAAAATTCAAGGGGCTCTATTCTTGCTGTGGAGTAGGTATTTTTCTTCAAAAGAAAGTCTACTTGAAAGAAGAAGAATAAGTCTGTAAAGAAGCAGAAGAAGAAGAACAGACCGAAGAAGGACACTCCAAAGAAGACTGTAAATAAAAAAAAATATATTTCTACTGTAATACCGATGGCTATTGGAAGAGAAATTATCCACTGTACCTGAAAAGCTTAAAGACCAAGAAGAGTGACACACCTTCAGAAGGTGTGTTTAGTTTTTTTGTTATTGAATCTAACCTAATGGTTTTCTTTATTTTTAGTTGGGTATTAGACTCTGGTTCAAGTACTCATATATGTACTTCTATGTAGGGTTTGATAGAAACTAGAGGGTTGAGGCATGGTAAGATAATCCTTTGGGTTGGTAATGGAGTAAAGGTTACTGCTAAAGCTGTTGGAACCTACCCTCTTCGATTACTGTCAGGGTTTAGATTAATTTTAAAAGACTGTTATTATGTATCTATAGCTAGTCAAAATTTGATTTTCGTATCTATACTAGCATAGGATGAATTCGATTTCAATTTTAATAAAGACTTCTATTCAATTTATTTTCTAAATAAATTAATTGCTCGTGGTCTATTAATTGACAGTCTATATCACTTGCATGCTGATGCATATGTGAATGTAAACGAGTAAATAGTGAGCACCATAGGTCATAAAAGATCTATAGATGATGTTAACCACAAGTATATGTGGCCCCTTAGGCTTGACCATATTGGAGAGGATTGAATAAACAAACTAGAAAAAGATGATATCCTTGGCTCATTGAATTCTGAGTCATATCTAGTTTGTGAATCTCATCTTCAAAAAAAAATGATCAAGTTACCCTTTGTAAGACATGAAAAAAGGATCACTAAGATATTTGCCTTAATACACACTAACATATGTGGCCCATTTGATGTGCAAGCTAGGGATGGTTATCACTACATCACCTTTATCGATGACTACTCATGATGTGGGCATGTGTTTCTTATGAGACATAAGTCTGAAGCTTTTGAAAAGTTTAAGAAATTTAGAAATGAGGTAGAAAAATAGATAGAAAAATTGTTAAAGGTTCTACGATCAGGTCGAAGAGAGAAATACCTTAATGGAAAATTTTTGAGTTATCTTAAAAAGAATGACATAGTCTCACAATAGATTCTTCTTGGTACACCTCAATTCAACGGGATATCCAAAAGGAGGAATAAGATCATATTAGATATGGTCTAGTTCATAATGAGCTTCACTGACTTACCTTTGAATTTTTGGAGACACGCCTTACTAACTGTAATATACTTATTAAATAGAGTTTCTTCTAAATTCGTTCCTACCATACTGTATGAGACATGACATAGTTAGAAATCGAGTCTTAGTCATCTCAAGATTTGAGGATATCCAGCCTATATCAAAAGACAAATGGTAAATAAGTTAGATGCTAGATCCATAAAAGCTTGCTTCATAGGGTATCCTAAAGAGTCAATAAGATACTACTTTGAGTCGACATGCTACATTTTTTGAAAAATAATTTATCCAGAATGGTAGTAATGGGAGGTTGATTGAGCTCGAAGAGAAAGTCTTTGAAGAGCAACGAGCTATAGATCCTGTCGAATCCATTAATATTAAGCCAGTAGATATAGTACCTCCTCCACCTCGTAAGTCTAGTAGGATCTCCCATCCTCCTAAAAGGTACTTGGGTATGCTTATAGAGGACGTAGAAAAAATATTTCTCGTAGGAGATAAGGGTCATAGAGATGATCCCAAAACCTATGATGAGATAATGTCTGACATCGACTCTGAGAAATGGTTAAATGCTATGAAGTCAGAAATTGACTCGATACACTCGAACCAAGTATAGACCTTAATGGATCCATTAGAGGATATAGTATCCATTAGATATAAATAGATCTATAAAAGAAAAATAAGTACAGATGATAAGATAGAGATCTATAAAACTAGGCTCATGGCAAAAGATTATAGTCAGCCACTGTTGCCCAGCTATACAACCCAAGAGGGGGGGTGAATTGGGTTTTTAAAATTTTAAAGTTAATTTAGAACCACAAGGATTAAGTAATAATAAGCAAGTTATATGTAGTAAGTGATTTAAGCAAAATATAGTAATGAGATGCAAGAATGTAAGAAAATAAAGAAATTTAGATAAAGAGCAAGTAAGTACACCACAAGCAATCAAGGTTTATAGTGATAAGATGCCAACCTTGCACCTATATCCACTCTCCAAGCTCCTATTTGAGAATTTAAATCCACTAAAATATATTCAACAAGAATACAACATCGGTACCTCTGACTCTAGCTATCCCAAGCTAGAACACTTATTTTTCAGATACAAACCAATCCAATACAATTCGATTCAAAGTTCGGATCAACCTATCCAAGTTTTGGAATCCTCCTAAAACTAAAGATCAAGACAAAAATAGAGTATGAGAGTTAATGACAAAGAAATACAAGTTTAGCTCCTTTAATGAGTAAATAAAACTTTAAGTACACTTTACACAACAAGAAAGAAGCTTTTCTAATTTTTTTCAAGGTTGTTGAAGACTTGAATGAGCTCTTGAGAGGTTGGTGAACTTAAAATGAAAGCTTCTTATGCTTGAAGAGGGCTTTTTGCTTAGGGCTGAAATGAATGTTTGAAAATCTTATCTTTTTTCCTCCTTCAAGTGTCTTTATATCTTCAATAGATGCTAGAGAGAGATCTGGGCAAGATTAGAGCCGTTGGAGAGCTTTAAATATGTATTAAATATGACCAAAACGAGCTGAAAAATTAGTCGTTATGGAGATTTTCTGTCATAGGGATCGACTCATATGGTCATCCCCTACACAGAGGTCGACTCGATCGACCTCTATGGTGTAGAACAGAAAGTGACTGTTCTGTATCTTTGACTTGCATAGACAACAGAGGTCGACCCCTAGGGTCATCCCCTTTGGGTGTGCCGGCCAAAAATAGCATGCCATTCAGCCCCTTTTGACAGGGATCGACCTAGGGGGTTGATCATTTTCTTTAAACTTAATTTTTTCTCAAAATATATATCTAAAAAATATGAAATTATCTCCAATAGATCACAAATCTTCTGTTCTTGTTCTTCAGACTTTCGAATCAGAACTTGATAAAATTATGATTTTACTCCTGAAATACAATAAATCTTTTTCCAAGCCAAAATCATTAGTAACCTCAAATATTTTGTAATCATCAAAATCAATTCATGGAGCAACAATCTCCTCCCTTTTGATGATGACAAAATACTTGAGCAAAAGCAAAATATAACATATATAAAGCATTGATTAAGAATTTTAAATTTATAAAGATGCATCACTTAAACATTATAGCCAATTATTTGAATAAAATATATTATGAGTAGTTTGAAGATTAGTTTGAAAATTGCTTATAAGATTATTTTCTTTGACACATTTGCTTATTGCTCAATTTTATTTCTCTACTTTTCCTTTTTGACAACATCAATTAAGATCTTAAGGGGTTTTTAAAGAAAAATAAAAAAGACTCTCTCTCACTATAGCAATCATAAAGGATATTTCAATTTGCTCATATAGAAGATATTGTCATTTATAATATTTCATAGCACATATATGAGATATTTTTCATATCACATAATTAAGACATTTCAAGTAATGTCATTCATAAAAATCAATCCAAATGACATTCATAGAAGTTAAAAGCATATATATATATATATATCCAAAATATGATTGAAGAGTTATCAGACACATAAGTGTCATAATACTCAAGAGTCAAGTCAAAATACATATGCCATACAAAAGTCATGGGTAACAAAAAATACAACTATCCATGAGTCAATCAGCCAACAAATACACAGGCCATAAGTTAGATCCTAGACATAAAAGACTAACTATGCTAGATCTAATAAATATCATGGCTAGAGACATCAGAATCAGAAGAGTCAGAGACATGATGAGGAGTCATAGGATTAAAGCCACAGGCACGTCCTTGACCACATCTGCCTCGACCATGGGTAGAAGTATCGGCACGAGCAGAAGGGCGAAAAGGTCCTGAAGCCTGAGAAGATATGGACTCTTCTAGGAGAATAAGTCTGATGGTGTCCAATTGTTCCAAAGCTCTCGACATGAACTGCATCAAGATACCAATCTGAGTAGAGACAGACTCACTAGAGTCCCTGATCTCTTTCCTAAAAAAATCAAAACCACTCTGCAAAATGCCTCGAAGCCTAGCTGCCTCTGCAGACAGGTTGGAGACCTCCGTGATATCCTCTTGTGGCTGAGGATGGGCTAAGGCTAATACCTACCTCTGCAAATCTAAAACTCTGCCCGTCAGTCTCAGAATACATCCCTCAAGCTCCTCAAGTCGTGCGGACTGAGCTGTAAGCATCTAAAAAATAGTAGAGATATGAGAGATTATAGTCTGATCTGAAACAGCCTGAGATATCATCCTCTGAGTAAAACCTGAGGTGGCAAACTGCTGAGGAGGCAACCCGTTGGAAAATCAACTGAATCTGATTATCTACAAGTCTGACCACTGAAGGATCTACTCTACTCCTTGACTGTGATACAGAAGCATCCCTCCTCACTGACTCTAAGGGACCAGCCTCGTGATCAGACCCAAACTGAATATCAGGAGATGCTCTATGATCACGAGGAGGTGAAGACGGTCCCTCCTCCTCTGCTCTCTCCTCAACACCCTTCGATCAACTGCCATCAGTCTTTGAAAAATTCATGCGGTGCAGTGTGTGGCGGTTGATGGTGTCAGAATATGATAATCTGGTGACTGTCTCCCTCTCAAAATAGACTCCGAACCTCCTAAAGACCAGGGTGAGTGCCATACCATAAGGCAAATGAGCCTTAGACCTATTTAGGGTCTCTCTCATGGCCTCAAACATCAAAGCAGGAAGGTTCAAGGGGGTCTCAGTGATCACATAGTACATGATGCATATATCCCTACCAAATAAGAGGTCATGCCTGTCACTCCTAGGGATGAAAAATTTGGTCACCATGATGCAAAAGTCTCATCTCTACTGAAAGTATCCTTGCTTCTAATTTATTTAAATTTTCAGTAAATGCTCTCTCTAAAATAATACTTAGTCCCTCTTCTTTGATTGGAAGCTCCATATGAGTATAACCTTCACAAGGCAAGTACAAGATTTGTCCCAAAAGCAATGGATCAAGAATAATATTAACACCTTTCACTGAAGACTTTACTGTTCTATTGTAGTAACTTAAATTTAAATAGAATTCTCTGACCAAATCAACATAAATATTTTTCTTCAATAGACAATAAAACTCTCATCCTTGACTTTTAATTTTTGATCCAATTGAGAACCCCTCCTTTTCAAAAAACTTAAAATCTATGTTCTTCCTGGGTTCTACTTTTCGATTGGAGAGAGGTACCTTGCTTAGACTAAGTGAAGACTGTAAAGAAGCTGGAGCAGGACCTAAAATTGGGATTGGAGTAGGAGAGGGCTCGGCTGTCATTCTTTTTCTGCGCACTTCCTCCTCTAACTCACGAGCAGACTTTTTTCTCTGTGGTAGCTTCAATTTGGGAGCCATTTCGGACAAGAGAGACTTGCAAACAGTTTAGAAGACCTAATGAGAGGTAAAGTAGAAAGAATTTTAGAGGAAAGAACAAAAATTTTGGGAAGATAGACCGTCAGTTTGGAGAAGAGAGTTTGAAGCTAGGGTAAGCTTGATCCGCCCAAACGAAGAAGAAAAAGAAAAGTGATTTAGTCCGTAAAAGGGTGATTTGAAGGGAGAAATCCGATGGAAAGATGGATTTTAAGAGAATTTTTGTGGTTGAGAGAGTGGAGAGGTTGGGGATTTCTGTACGGTGGGAAGAGGAAGACGAAAGGCAAAGGGTTGGCCTCTCAACTAACAGAGATTTTTCAATAAAACAGAGCGTCTGATGGGTTTTAATAAAAATTATAAATTTACCCCAGGATCGACCCTAGGGGTCGACTCATGGCTAAAAAAATTCAAAAAAATGATGAAAAAATTTTAAAAAAATTTGAAACTTGAGAGAAGGGTGTCTATTTAAGAGATTGATCATATGAAGGATAGTTTTGAGTTTTTAAGAAAGGAAAGAAGAGGATTGAGCTCAAAAATTTGGTTCAATGAATTTTTAGCAAAAAAAACTTAGAATCAAAAAGATACTTAATTTGATGGATCAAATATTTCTAGTTCTCTCCTAATTTCACAAAATCTATCTTCATTTAAGGCCTTAGTAAAGATGTTAGCCAATTATTTTTCAGTACATACATAATCAAGAATTATATTATTATTTTGGACATGTTCTCTTATGAAATGATATCTAATTTCAATATTCTTTGATCTAAAGTACTGAATTAGATTTTTAGTTAGATTAATAGCATTAGTATTATCACATCTTATGGGAGTTTCATTGAGTTTGATGCCAAAGTCCTCAAGTTATTGCTTAATCCATAAGATTTGAGCACAGCAACTTCTGACTGCAATGTATTCGGCCTCAGCTGTAGACAGTGCCACCAAATTTTATTTCTTGCTAAATCAAGAGATTAAGTTAACTCCTAAAAATTGGCAAGTTTCACTAGTACTTTTTATATCTAATCTATATCCAGCAAAATCGATATCTGAATATCCTATTAAGTCAATTGATGAGTCTTTAGAATACCATAATCTTACAGTTTGTGTACCTTTTAAATATTTAAAAAAAAATTTTAACTGCATTTAAATATGATTCTTTTGGATTTGATTGAAAGCGTGTACATAGACAAATACTAAACATAATATCTGGTCTACTAGTAGTTAAATATAATAAAGAACCAATCATGCCTCTATAAAGTTTTGAGTTTACATTTTTACCTCCTTCATCCTTATCAAGCTTACATAATGGGCTCATCGGGGTACCAATTGCTTTGGAGCCCTCCATTCTAAATTTTTTGAGTAGTTCTCTTGTGTACTTGCTTTGGGTGATGGAGATCTCTTCCTTTGTTTATTTGATTTGGAGTCCGAGAAAGAATGTAAGTTCTCCCATCATGCTCATCTCGAACTCTCCCTGCATGAGCTTAGCAAAATCTTGACAAAAAGTTTCATTAGTAGATCCAAATATAATGTCATCAACATATATTTGTATAACTAAGATGTCATTATGATTTCTTTTAATGAAAAGGGTTGTATCTATATTTTTTCTTAAAAAATTATTATTAAGCAAAAATTTACTTAACCTCTCATACCAAACCCTAAGTGCTTGTTTTAAATCATATAATATTTTATTTAATTTGAAAATATGATTAAGAAAAGCATGATTTTTAAAATCAGAGGGTTGTTCTATATATACTTCTTCAGCAATATAACCATTTAGAAAAATACTTTTGACATCCATTTAGAATAACTTAAAATTCATAAAGTATGTATATGCAAGTAAAAATCTAATTGCTTCTAATCTAGCAATAGGTGCAAAGGTCTCATCAAAATTAATTTTCTTTTCTTGATTATAATCTTTTGCAACCAATCTTGCTTTATTCTTAATTACATTTTTATGTTCATCCAATTTATTCCTATATACCCATTTTGTGTCAATTACTGGATAATTTTTAGGTCTCCATACTAAATTCCATACATTATTTCTTTCGAATTGATTAAGTTTCTCTTGCATTGTATTTATCCAATTATAATCTTTTTCAGTTTTATCTATGATTTTAGGTTCAAAATGAGAAATAAATGTAAAATGATTGTATACATCTCTAAATGAAGAACGAGTTCTTACTCCATGTATAGGATCACTAATGATTAATTCTTTGGGGTGATTGTGATCATACCTCTATTCTTTGGATAGATCATTTATACCTTAAGGTTGTTCTTGTTGTTCTTCACCTTCATCCTCTTGTTTATTTTCATGTTCTTCTTCATTTTGAATTATTGAGTCTTTTAGGGCGAGCTCCTTCATCCCTTCTATAAGAGGATCTGCATCATCAATACCTTAACTCTTCTTTGAAGGAAGATCATTAGTCTCATCAAAAACAACATGTATTGACTCCTCTACTACTAAAGTTCTTTTGTTAAAAACTCTAAAAGCTTTGCTAGAAGATGAGTGACCAAGAAAAATACCTTCATCGAATTTTATATCAAATTTTTTTAATCTCTCTTTACCATTGTTCAAAATAAAACATCGACAACCAAAAATATTAAAAAAATATAATATTTGGTTTTCTTCTTTTCCAAAGCTCATAGGGTATTTTCTTTAGAATTGGTCTAATTAAAGCACGATTTAAAATATAACATACCGTATTAATTGCTTTCACATAGCATGGTATGGGCCATTTTTTTAAGGGTTCTATTTTTTTTTTCTACTACCCCATTTTGTTGGGGTGTCCTAGGTGCTGAAAAATTATGGTCAATACCTTTTTCATCATAAAACTTTTTAAAATCTTGATTTTCAAATTTATTTTCATGATCGCTTCGAATATTTTGAATTAAAAATTTTTTTCATTAGTAACTTTTCGATAAAATTTTGAGAATACATGAAAAATTTTATCTTTATGTGCTAAAAAGAAAACTCATATAAAATGAGAAAAATCATCAATAATTACAAAGCCATATCATTTTTCACCTAAACTAGTAGTTCTAGTGGGTCCAAATAAATCCATGTGCAATAATTCTAATGGCCTAGAAGTTGAAATAATATTTTCAGATTTGAATGAGACTTTTGTTTGTTTACCTAGTTGGCATGCATCACAAATTCTATTATTTTCAAAATTTAATTTAGGTAAACTGGTAACTAATTTTTTTTTAATAAGTTTTGAAAGTGAATGTATGCTAATATGTGCAAGCTTATGGTGCCAAAGTCAACTAGTCTTATTAATTTTGGTATTCAAGGCTACTAGGCATTGCATGTTTATCTTGAAAAGATCATTCAAATCTACCATATAAATATTACTATGTCTATGCCCAACAAATTTAATGCCTTCATCATTGGGACTAGTTATTATGCATAATGAAGACTCAAAAATAACTTTGTACCCTTTGTCACAGAATTGAATAATGCTTAATAGATTATGTTTCAAACCATTTACTAATAAAATATTTTTAATATACTTGGAGGGAGTGATACCAATGTTACCTATACCGATGATTTTTTCTTTGCTATTATCTCCAAAAGTGACCATCCCTCTATCTTTTGCATCAAGTGTGATGAATTGAGATTCATCATCGGTCATGTATCTTGAGCACCCGCTATCAGGATACCATTTTCGATTTGTTCCTTAGGATGCAAGACACACCTCAATACAAAAATTAAATTTTGACTTTAGGTATCCAAGTTTTCTTGGATCTTTTTTGGTTAGTCACAATGGTTCCTTTTGGAACCCATATTTTCTTCACATTAGAATTTTCAGATTTGTTAGAGAAACATGTATAAGATTTGTGTCCTACTTTATCACATGTAAAGTAAGTAATATTTGAAAACTTGTGGCTTGATGAGTTCACAAAGATATTTTTTAGAAATTTTTATTTCTTTAAAGAGTTGTAGCCAAGACCAACTTTATCATAAATGACTTTTTGATTATCAAGTATCATTTGAAGTTTATTTGAACTTAGAGTGAACTTTTCTACCATAGATTTTAACTTAGCAATTTTATTTTTTAAGTTCAAATTTTCTTGTGTCAAGATCAATTTTTTATTTGAAATAATCTCATTTTCTTTTAGTAAAGATTGATTCTTTGATTTCAATTCTTTATTCTTTACCCCTAACTTCTTTAGATCATCAACTAGATCATAAAATACTTCTTGAAGTTTTTCAAAAATAAAGTCATTAGGAGTTTCAGTGTTTACTTTATTTTCATATATCATAAGGCATAAGTTGGCTTGCTCATGTGAATCTTCTTCTTCAGAGTTTGACTCATCACTATCACTCCATATAGCCACCATAGCCTTTTTCTTATACTTCTTGGGGCCCTTCTTAAGTTGTGGACATTCGGACATAAAGTATCCCAGCTTCTTACATTCATAACAAATAAGGAGCTGCTTTTTATCCTTCTCCTTGCTATGCTCCCCTTTTGTAGGTGGACTCTTCCTCATCTTTTATTTTTTTTCTTCAAAAATCTTTTAAACTTTCTAGTGATGAGGGCTATTTCTTCATCTTGCTCTTCATTTTTATTTCATCAGATTTCTCATCGAGTTGAGCAGTAGATTTGAGGGCGATTGTTCTCTTTTTCTTGACATCTTCTTTTTGATATTGTTTCATGCTTAGCTCATGTGTTATTAGCAATCCTAGAAGCTCCTATAAGGATAAAATATTCAGATCTTTAGCTTCTTGGATTGTGATCACTTTGGCCTCCCAAGTCCTTGATAAAGACCTAAGAATCTTTCTCACATGATCGCTGTTAGAATAAGACTTACCAAGACTTTTTAGACCATTAATAATATCCGTAAAATGAGTAAATATTTTAGTTATTAATTCATCATGCTCC
Source organism: Elaeis guineensis (assembly GCF_000442705.2). Taxonomy (NCBI): domain Eukaryota; kingdom Viridiplantae; phylum Streptophyta; class Magnoliopsida; order Arecales; family Arecaceae; genus Elaeis; species Elaeis guineensis. The sequence continues at coordinate 68,553,300 of NC_025999.2, forward strand.
ATTTTCAAAAGTTCATATTTATGCACAAGTATGTTAATTTTTGATTCCTTAACTTGATTAGTGCTTTCATATGTTACTTTTAATCTATTCCATATTTTTTTAGCCGACATGCATGTTGAAATACGATTAAATTCATTAGCATCTAAAGTACAATATAAAATATTCATGGATTTAGCATTGAGTTGAGCCATTTTCTTATCAACTTCATCCCATTCTCTTTCGGATTTGGTTGATTTTATATCATCAATTATCTTAGTAGGTATGTGTGGTCTATTAACTATGATACTTCATATATCATAGTCAAGTGCTTGAATAAAAATTTTTATCCGAGCTTTCCAATAGGTGTAGTTTAACCTATTGAAAAGTGAAGGTCGGTCTGTGGACTACCCCTCGCTAGTGAAGCACCAACTTGAGTTGCCATAGATATTTAGCTCTTTGACGATTGAATCAAAGTAGGGCTAGAGCACCGAGCTCTGATACTACTTATTGCCCAGCTATGCAACTCAAGAGAGGGGGTGAATTAGGTTTTTAAAATTTTAAAGTTAATTTAGAACCACAAGGATTAAGTAATAATAAGCAAGTTATAAGTAGTAAGTGATTTAAGCAAAGTGTAGTAATGAGATGCAAGAATGCAAGAAAATAAATAAATTTAGATAAACAGTAAGTAAGCACACCACAAACAATCAAGATTTATACTGGTTCAGTGCCAACCTTGCACCTACATCTACTCTCCAAGCTCCTACTTGGAAATTTAAATCTACTAAAACGTATTCAACAAGAATACAACATCGATACCTCCGACTCTACCTATCCCAGCTAGAACATTTATTTTCTGAGTACAAGCCAATCCAATACAATCTGATTCAAGGTTCGGATCAATCTATCCAAGTTTTGGAACCCTCCCAAAACTAAAGATCAAGATAAAAACAGAGTATGAGAGTTAATGACAAAGAAATACAAGTTTAGCTCCTTTAATGAGCAAATAAAATTTTAAGTATACTTTATACAACAAGGAAGAAGCTTTTCTGATTCTCTTCAAGGTTGTTGAAGACTTGAATGAGCTCTTGAGGGGTTGGTGAACTTGAAATAAAAGCTTCTTTTGCTTGAAGAGGGCTTTTTGCTTAGGACTGAAATGAATGCTTGAAAACTTTATCTTTTTTCCTCCTTCAAGTACCTTTATATCTTCAATAGATGCTAGAGAGAGATCTGGGCAAGATTAGAGCTATTGGAGAGCTTTAAATGTGTATTAAATATGATCAAAATGAGCTGAAAAACTAGTCATTATAGAGATTTTTCGTCACAGAGATCGACTCATAGGGTCGTCCCTTGCACAGGGGTCGACTCATAGGGTCGACCTCTGTGGTGCAGAACAGAAAGTGACTGTTCTATAGCTTTGGCTGCACAGACAATAGAGGTCGACCCCTGGGATCGTCTCCTTTGGGTGTGCAAGACAAAAATAGCTTGCCATTCAGCCCCTTTTGACGGGGGTCGACCTAGGGGGTCAACCTTTTTCTTTAAACTTGATTTTCTCTCAAAATATACATCCAAAAAATATGAAATTACCTCCAATAGATCATAAATCTTCTATTCTTATTTTTGAGACTTTCGAATCAGAATTTGGTAAAATTATGATTTTGCTCCTGAAATACAATAAATCTTTTTCTAAACCAAAATCATTAGTAACTCCCTCAAATATTTTATAATCATCAAAATCAATTCATGGAGCAACAGCCACTATAAAAAAAAGAGCTTTTAACGATGGCTATTAGCGATGGCAGTCTTACCATCACTAATAACCATTTTTATTGACCACAAAGGCGATCAAAATATATGCCATTGCTAATAAATTTCTCCCTCCTCCCCCCTCGATTTTTGGCTTCCCTATGCTAAAAACCTAGTCCCCCCCCACCCTCGATTTTCATCCCTCCATCGATGGTCGATTGAACCCCCCTCTCCCCCTCTTTCGGATCCCCAGCTCACGCCACACCGTCGGAGCCCCCGACCTCCTCCCCCTAACCTCTTGCCACCCAACCTTCCCTTTTCTTCCCAAATCCCACATCCTCAAGCTCTCGACTGCCTCCCCTCCAGCCTCGCACCATCCGACCTCCCCTTTTCTTCCCAAATCCTGCATCCCCAAGCTCTCGATTGCCTCTCGAAGCCAGCATCCTACCGCCCGACCTCCCTTTTCCTTCCCTGCCTTTTTCTTTGGTGGATTGGACCCCCCGTCGCCTTCCCATTCTCCCCTGCCACCCCCCTTCTCCCCCCACCGCCCCCTCTTTACCCTACCTCCGATCCCCATTTTCCCCTATCGTGCTACCAAATCTAGCCTCCTTGGCCACCTCTTCAAACCCCTGACCACCTCTCCGAGCCCCCAGCCCACCTCCCTAAGCCCCCGACCGACCTCCTTCGATTCTTCCTCGCCCTTCTTCCCCTCGCCTTCCCCTCTGTCCCCCCTTCTTCTCCTTCCGCACAGTCCTCCATGTCGTAACACCACCTCCTGGATGGTCTGATGAGTATTAATGATGGCGGCAGTGGTGGCTCCATAACGGTCGCTAAATATCATCGTTTAAATTTTTTAATATTTTTAAATTAATATTTATTAGATTTAATTAAATTAGATTTAATATTTAAATTAAATTAATAATACTTAATTAAATTAGTTTTAAATTAATAATATTTAATTAATTTGAGCCAGGTTTGAATATATCTTTAGTCCGACTCAGGCCCGATCCGAGAGTAGGTCCGATACGGTCAGTCCGCATCCAATCTAAAACCAATAGTACTTTATTCATAAAGAGGCTATGATGACTGCCTGTGCGAGATGCACCTAAAGAATCTAGAGAAAGATGGAGGTGATGCATTTCTATTCTTGTTGTTATAGTTGCAAGGCAAGCTTGGACGGTCTGTTACATCACAAGCAACTGCTTGCAGCCACCTCGTGGTTAAAAGTGTAGAGGAACTTACAGTGCCTTATTTTCCAATGGCAGATCTGAGCCTTCTTCTTTTCCTCTTTTCCTTATATACTTTGTTGGTCTATGATTTAAGTACTATTTTTAAGTTTTTATTTTATTTTTTTAAAAATTTCTACTCCTAGTTTGCAGCCTTCTTACTTTGCAGCCATCTCATGGTTCAGGCCCGCCCAAATGGGTTTAGGTCGGGCTTGGACCAGGGCCAGGGCCAGGTCCAGGCCTAGTTTTTTTTAAAATCATCAGGCCTAAGCCCAACCTGAAGTCTAAAAAAAAATTTTAGACCAAGTTCAGGTAGGGGTAGGGGGCTCGGGGGGTAGTTGAGGGCTCAAGGAGGCAGTCGGGGGTTGAAGAAATAATATCTATGTGAGATGTGCCTAAAGAGTCTAAAGAGAGGTCAATGGAAGTGATGCACTTCTGTTCTTATTGTTATAGTAGTAGGGCAAGTTTGGATAGTTTGTTACATCGCAGGCAACTGCTTGCAGCCACCTCATAGTTAAAAATGCAGAGGAACTTGCAATGCCTTATTTTTTAATGGTATTTCTGAGCCTTCTTCTTTTCCTTTTTCCCTTATTTACTTTGTTGATCTCTGATTTAAGTACTATTTTTAAGTTTTTATTTTATTTTTTTAAAAAATTTCTACTCTTAGTTTGCAACCTTCTTACTTTGCAGCCACCTCATGGTTCAAACCCACCCAAATGGGTTCGGGCCAGGCTCGGATCTGGGCCTAGGTCAGATCTGGGCTTGGTTTTTTCTAAAATTATCGGGCCTAAGCCTGACTCGAAGTTCAAAAAAAAATTTTGGATTGGGCTCGGGTAGGGGTAGGGCCCGACCCAGTTCCAGCCCTAACTATGATGAAGATTTTGGATCGACCCTCCCTTATCGGATTGCACCCCCCCCCCCCCCCGCTGCCTCTCCCTTCTCCTACCCCCTCTCCTTGTCGGACCAGACTCACGGCCTCCTCCCCCTTCTCCCCCCACCCCTCCTATTGTCAGACCGGACCCGTGGCCCTAGTGAAATTAGATAGATTTAGTGTGAATGAAGAAATGAAGTTGCAAACAGTTGAAAATATGTCTTAGTACCATCCCTTTGTCATTACACATCGCAATCAGAGCATTTCAAAATTGAGAGACATCATTTGGTGGAACATGTGAAAGATTCAAGCATGTCCAGTATTCTATAATTCTACGATTAACCATTTTATAACCGAGAGATATCTATAACTTTGTATTCAAAAAGAAAAACTTGGATCACCTTATTGATCCTATTCCACTGACCCATAATAGGATTGCACATCTTCTCCCTCCTAGAGTCATGATACTTTAGCTGAAGCATTTGAAAGATATGATTTCACATTACCACAGGTAAACTACTTTCAACTAAACATGATAAATACAAGTGTAACATACCTTTAGAGGTGGCAAGACCCCAGTATCAACTGTATCAAGCTGATTTCTAACCATGATTCTCAACTCTTTTGCATACTTATTATAAGGAAATCTATAATATTTGGACTCAAGATGTACCTTTGAAAGACAGAATCAAGTCAAGAAAAAAAAAAGACTCAAACCTCCAAGATATTATGCTTCCTATCTTGAAGGCATTTGCATGTAAAGGTCAACATTTTAGTTACTTGTCGCTCATTCAACTGAGCTCATTGTCATAGCTATCACAGCAGATAAGTCAAGTAGTATGAACAAATTTTTTTACTTGCTTTAAACTTTTATATTTAGAAGCTTCACATAGTTAGGCTTGACGCGGAGGAAGGGGATCTAGGGGTCAAAAGTCAATCTTTCTATTCGATGGATAGGATGGAGGTGTAGATACGTCCGTATCATCAAATAAGATATATAAGAATAATCTATTAGAAAATAGAAGGAGTATATCGAAATATACTCCTCCATATCGATTTAAACTTGAGGTGGAAGGAATAGGTACAAGGGGGTCAAAATTCAATCTAACCATTTGATGGATGGGTCGGAGTATCTATAGCTTCATATCATCAAATGAAATAAGTAGAAATAATCTATTCAAAAATCAGAATAGCATATTAAAATATTTCCCTCTATGGCAGTTTAGGCTTGAGGTATATCAATTACAATAGTTTTTCAGTTTTAATTAACTTAATTACAAACCATTGGGTTATTGACCAACAAAATACATCATTTTAAATCTTACATTGCCATTCATAATTATATAATTAATTCATGAATCTATTTATTTTTAACTTTAGAGATTATAAATCATATCTTTTAAAGGTCGGAGCCATCACAGCCAAGGAGAGAGCTCTCATGCAGCCAGCTCACATGGTTCTATGCTAGACATACCATGTGATAAACTCTAATACTTTATATATTTTTTATATTATTTTATCTTTTATTATCTAATATAACATTCTTTATGATGTCTTGATACTCTCAAGTTCGGACGATGTGGGGTTACCAATGACCCCATAGGCACATAGAGCAGTATTTGGCTCTCAAAGTCAATGGCATGGTAGATGACCTACCTAGCTCATGGCACCTTCGATTCGATCGGATGATAGAGAGCTCATCCATATTTAGAGCCGCTTGTAAGTACTATATCTTCACTGAATATATTTAAAATTTAACCATTTTAGAGTTTAACATTTATTATTCAAAATTAATTTTGTAGTACATTTAGAGAGCCTAGGATGTCTTGTGTGTTATCGGGATCATCTAATGATTGATGTTAGAGACAGTGAATGAGTTCTTCATTTGGCTGTTGGAGGCTTGTGATGCAGCTTGAGAGATATTCCTAGCAGATCAAAGGTGTTTAATTTTTAAATTCATGATAGATTTATATTTTATTTATCAATACACATTTGTTTCTACTTACAGGAGTATTACCAATTTGAGACTTCTCAAGATGAAGAGACTGACCGTTGGATCTTTGAGGAGGTGGCCACGCATAGGCTTCGGGATGGACTCTACAGCCTTAGGCAGTCTGCCATAGAGCACTCCAGTTCTTAATCACTATCGGATTGAAAGTCTTACACAAATCACTGGATGTGGGCGGACATATGGGAGGCCCTTTGTGATCGATGGAGTATTAAGGAGTACTCTGGTAGGAGATAGAGGGCACGACAGAATCGAACCATCCAACAAGATCCAATCTTGCACACCGATGGCTCCGTTGGCACACATATTGTGGCCAATAGATTGATAAAAATTATATACTTAATTAATTTTATATTGAATTGATCGTATATATATTTTAATTAATTTAATTTTATTATTTATTTATTATAGATACGGCAGCTGGATCATGCATCAGGACAGCTACAGATATGGAAGGCCACACACCAATCTAGAAGGACTGGTGATTACTTAGATCCTAGATCTTGACAGATCGCAGTAACAACTTAAAATATTATTGATTAAGTTTTTATATATACTGATATGTATGGACTAATGAATTTCTAAATTTATAGGTGAATTACGTGGAGTATCTCATATCACGACATGATGAGGATCCATCCTCTCAGCCCCTCCTTAACCTCAAGAGATGGCTCAGGGCCACTGGAGGGGTGAGTAAGAATTGAGTCATAGGATTTGATCATAGCTTTGACCCTCTAGTAGCTTGATACTCTTCAATATCCTCCTCTTAGGCCTCGATAACTTAGATGTGGGGTGATGCACATATAGAGGAGGTCGTACAAAGGCTTTAGGGCTAGCGATCTCAAAACTTTCGAGATGCTATCCATCATACAGTCATTAGATTCTTCGAGATCTGCATCTATATGATCAGCTGAGCTCGTTATCATAGCCATCATAGTAGATAAGTCTATTAATAATTTTTTTATTTATTTTAAATTTTTATATTTAAAAACTTTACATATTTAGGTTTGAATCTGAAAAAAAAATTTAAAAGGTAAAAATTTAATCTAACTATCCAATCGATGGTCCGTAGGTGTCTATAGCTTGGTATCATTGAATGGAACGTATAAGAATAATATATTCAAAAATCATAGTAGTATATCGAAATATACACCTCTATATGACATATACACTTTCATATTGAAACTTATTAATAATATTTTATTTTATTTATTACAGGATGTTGGGACATCCGACTCTCATCCACCAACTACTGAAGAGGATGTACAGGGGTAAGAGGAGGATGATGAAGATCTCACATAATTTTTTTTAGATATGTATGTAATTTTGATACTTGTATAGTAGTATAAATTTATAAAATTATATAACTTATATTTTTAATATAATATAATTAATTTTATATTATGATTATCATAAATAATTTTTATTTTATTTATAATAGATTTTAAAAAATATAATTACTTATTACTATGATTAAAATAGACTTTAAAAAATTTAATTATATATTTTAAAAAATAAAAAATCATTAGTGATGGTATTAGTGATGGAAAATGCCATCATTGATAATTTTTAAAATTTAAATTAAAAAATTAAAATAAAAACTATTAATGATAGTATTAGCGATGAAAAATACTGTCACTAAATAATTTTTATTAAAAAAATTAAAATAAAAAAATATTAGCGATGGCATTATCGTCACTAATATCATTGCTAATTACACATATTAGCGATAAAATTTTTACCATCGCTAATAATCTGTCGCTAATATGTGTAATTAGCAACGACATTATTTCTGATGAACTATTAACGACGGCAGTCCGTCACTAATAGTATTAGCAATGAAAAAATAATTATTAGTAATGATAAAAATATCGTCACTAATAACTTACTTTTTTGTAGTGAGCGCAAAAGTATTGACTATCAGGATATCTTTTCACCGTGGTCATGCTTAAATCTATCCACACACTACTTACCATTACAACTTTCTACGATTATGAGATATGATAGATGGACGTGAAAAATATATTCCTAAATAGATATCTTAAGAAAAATATCTATGTCAAGCAGCCTTTGGATTTCATTTTCAATAATGAAGATCACAAAGTCTGCAAGTTGCAAAGATCCATATATGGATTAGAGTAAGCTTCTCAGAGTTAGAATATTTATTTCAACAATGCGATCAAATCATTTGATTTCATCAAAAATAAAGAATAATCTTATATATACAAAAAGGTCAATAAAAGTGCTGTCATATTTTTTATACAGTACGTGGATGACATCCTTCTTATTGGAAATGACATTCCTATGCTGACCTCGATCAAAAGATGGCTATCCAAGAAATTCTCTATAAAAGACCTAAGGGAGGCATCCTATATTCTAGAAATAAAAGTCTATAGAGATAGATCTAACAGGATGCTTAACCTTTCACAGAAAATATACATAGAAGAACTGCTGAAGAGGTTCAACATGAAAAACTCTAAAAGAAAACTCCTATCCCTTAGGCATGGTATCAATCTCTCTAAGAAAATGTACCCAAGCACATCTGAGGAGATTCAATGCATGAGCAGGATCCCTTATGCTTCGGCTATAAGGAGCCTCATGTATGCTATGTTATATACTCAACCTAATATTATCCTTACTGTGAGCATCATGAGCAGGTATCAGTCAAATCAAAATGAAAAGCACTGGATAACTATGAAGAATATCCTTAAGTACTTAAGAAGAACTAAAGATTTATTCTTGATCTTTGGAGGAGGATCTGAGTTATGGATTAAAAGATAACTAATTTAGATTTTATGTCTGATCTTGATGATAGAAGGTCTACATCAGGATGTGTATTTGTATGCAATGGTGGTGCTACTAGCTGAAAAAATTTCAAGCAACCTATCATTACGGATGCAATAATGAAAGCTGAATATATTGCTGCCTCAGATGCTACAAAAGAAGCCTTCTAGTATAAAAATTTATCATGAAACTTAGTGTAATACCATCAGATGTCATCGTACTGTATTACGACAGCAACGGTACTATAGCACTTGCTAAGGAGCTCAGGTCTCATTAGAAGTTCAAGAATATCGAGTGGTGATTTTATATTATACACAACTACCTTGAGAAGAAATACATCGAGGTGTGAAGAGTAGACTCCACGGATAATATAGTAGACTCACTGATCAAGCAATTGAACCAGTAGAAGACTGAAATCTATCTTGAGAAGATGAGACTTAGGTTAGTGATCAATTGACTTTAGTGCAAGTGGAAGATTGTTAGATGTATACTTTAGAAGCTAATATGACAGACACATTATAATTTTTTAAGATATAAATTTATACTTAAAATATTGATTTATCAATAAAATAGGTAATTTATTTCTATTCTTATGTAATGTATCCTTGAATCATCCAAGAAATTAATAACTTAAAGATACATATTCTCAAGAGTCGAGAATTTGAGACATGTATGATTAATTTTTAAATTACTCTTGATTGATAGATCATCATAGGGATGATGATTAATCTGATTAGATCGATGCATGGATCACTTTCTTTGAGATAGATAAGTCTGGAGTCTACAGTGTGGGGACACTGAGCGAAAGTATGGATGGTTGTTGGAGAACATCAATACCAAATATGATTAAATGAGATATCACATGGATGTCTACTCATTCATCAGTGATTTTCTTGATGTTGTAGTAGTGTGAATAGTTCTTTGACCTGCAGTGCCTCGACTGCTCACAGTGGGGTTGTTGTAGTTTAACTGCACATAAACATGATCTTTTAGTCATTTGGGTTATTGTAGAATATATTGGATACAGTAGGTTTATTGTAGAAATAGGATACGTACCTAGATGGGATCTATTGATTTTAATAGATAAGGAGTAGTCCTATGAGATTTGAGAGGCAGAATCCTTAAGTCTGTGGCCACAATAAGGTGATTGATGGAAAGAAGTTTCAATGAGTTTCATGATTTAGACTCGAGCTAATTGAATCTTACATATAATAGATGTTAGGGTTTGATGAATTTTTTATAACCTCTATCTTGTCGGAACTTATGATAGAGGAACTGGATCACATGAAACTACATCTAAGAATTTTATTTATTCTGTTCTACTAGATTGCCATCATATGTTGCTAAGCGTCACTAGTGAATTTTGAGAACTCACTAAGATCATTGTAGATCGATGATCCTTAATAGGTATGAGTTGGAATTGCTCCAACCTATTGAAAGATGTTTCGATAATATTATGATGAAGATCATGGTATATCTCACTATCAGACAGAAAAGAACCTATAGGGTCACACACAATAGGGGTTTGATTAGATCAAATGGTTAGATTATGATCAAATTATCAATATGATTGATAATTTGGATTAATTTGTCAAAGTTACAAGTAGAGGATCTACTAATAGTTAGCATGGAGGGCTTAATTGTAATTGTTGCAATGCAATTTGATGAGATCAAATTGAGGATCAAGTCCCAAATAATTAAATCAATTTAATTTGATTAAATTTGATCTAATTAAATTTAATTAGATATTTAAATTTTAAATTTGAGTCTTAATTATATTAGGATTGAGTCTGGCTCGAACTGGATTCGAATTGGATTTGAATTCAATCCGAAATAAGCCGAATTGGATTAGATGCTAGAGTCTCAGATTTATTGGGACTCTCTCTTCTCTCTCTCATGCCAGAAAGGAGGGAAGCACATCCCTAGGGATGCACGCCCCCTTCTTTGGCACACGTAATTTAGAGGTGGGTACCCCTCTTTCCTGATCTTCTCTCTCCTATGAATAAGGCTTTATCCTTATCTAGATTTGAATTTGATTCAAAAATAAGAATAATCTTATCTAGGGTAGTTAGAGGTTGTTGGACACCTCTATTTAGCAGGCATGGAAGAAACATGGATTTGAATTTTCTACATAGAATTTTTCTTATGCAAAAACATTTTTCTAGCACCCCATCTACTTCTGTGCCTCACCCTTCTGGCGCCCACCCCCTGGTGTGCAAACAAAGAGAGAGAAAAATGAGAGAGAGAGGGAAAAGTGAGAAAGAGAGAAGGTGTTCTCTCATCTCAGAGTTCCTCCCTTCCTCCTATTCTGTGTGAACAGTGTTCGTGCACAACTTTCCTCATTGGATCTTCTTCCTTCGATCTTAAGAAGAGTCGAAGAAGGAGATCAGATCAAAATCAAAGGAGCAAGATCTGAAAGAGAGCTAGCATCTTGGTGATCTCGAACGCTCCTGATCTACATTAACCCTATGTGGATACCCCTAGATGCTGGATGCGTGTGCGACTTCATCGGAACCTACAAACATCTTCAGATCCAGATCTCAAAGAAGAAAAGTAGCACTACAGGTAGGTGATTCGATCATTGAATTTATTTTCATATTGAAATCAGATGCATATTCATTTTATTCTTATCATATGAACTAGATCTTTAGGTGTTTAAATTAGATCTATACATGTATAGATTAAAAGTATTTTAATCCAATCTTCCGCTGCCTATTTCGAAAAATATTTTGAAATCTGCATGCATAAAACACCTAAACTCAACAATTTTGTGGTGAAGGAACTGAATCTATTGGCCATTTGCTTTTTATATATTGCTTCATGAAAGCATTTGGATAACTATCAAGCTTCAACCTAGATTAAAAGGCCAGCCTTCATCCTTGTCACAGCTTTGGATCAAGTGGAGGAGAAACATCAGCAAAATAAGGAAGAAAGTAGGGTACCAGCTGACAGCAGCAACCTGTTACAAGATATAGAGAGAGTGAAACCAAACAATATTTGTTTCTAAATAGGAAGTGCACTATTTATTCTATAGCTCAGGAGATTTTGTCAACTCATCATAATTGGGGTGCCCTTTGTTCCTCCAAAATGGAAACTTTTCATGAAGAGATTTGGTGCCGGCTACATAACTTACTGTAAACGAATGGTTCTTGGAGTACTTTACCATACTAATACTTTTTCTTAACTCTTTTACTGGATTGATGCAGGTTTGAATTTATTCTAAAAATATCATTTAGAATGGTATTTTTTGCTGAGAAAATGCTATTCTAAATGGTATTTCTTTAGTCCAGTCAGCCACCCACCGCAGCCTACATGGAACCCAAGCCCAAAAAAAAATTAAATAAAAGCTTTTGAAAGTCACCATTCCAAATGACACTTCTCAAAGTTGTCATTCGAAATGACGCTTTTGAAAGTGCCATTCCAAATGATGTTTTCAAAAGCACCATTCAAACTGACGATTTCAAAAGCACCATACAAAATGGTGATTTCAGCCCTATTCCTATCCCCTTCCTTCCCGATGCCCACTCCACTAGTGCTCTGCCTTGCCTTCCAACCAGACGCCCTCCCCCATCCGATGCCCACTGATGCCCCCCCACCCCCCTCTGGTTAGCTCATTCTCCCTCCCAACCAACACCCACCCCCCTCCCCCCTCTCCTCCATCCGACGACGTCCCCCCTCCCCCTCTCCCCCATCCGACACCCTCTCGTCATACACCCCCTCCCCGCCGCTTGTTCCCCTATTCCCATCTAATGCCCGCCACACCCCCCCAGCCCTCTTCGCATCCGATGGCCCCGACCTCCACCACCCTGCCCCCCCCCCCAACCCGCTTCTTTCTCCTTCCCTTATTACCTCTCTCTTTCTTTTTTTTTTGCTCTCCTTATTACTATTTATCTGAAATACATTAGTAGTCTCTAACTTGAAATATATTGCATTGCATATAACCATAGACCCATCTTTTGATTAATATATATATTCTACGACACCCGTACATTTATATATTTTTATACGAGTAGAAAAATTATATACATTGATCAATTGACTATTCAGTTTGGATAGTTTGAAAATTATAATTAATTCTATAGATAATTATAATAATCAAATGATATATTGAGAGTTTGAGAAAAATTTTAGACAGTATTTTTTTTTAGTTCTCCTCACACATTTTGAGCCGTGAGGAGACAACTAAGGAGAAATACTGTCAAAATTTTTTTCGACTACTATTGCATATCATTTGATTACTGTAATTAACCTATAGAATTAATATAATTTCTGAATGGGATAGGACCTTCTATACCTATTAATTGATAATAGGATATATTTATTATGTAAGCTATTTTATCAAAATAATTATTAATACTAAATATTTTAATTTTGATATTATTATAAATTTTTTTGAGAAAATGGCCAGTGCTCGTATTCATCTATTATTGTATTATGGTGGCATAATAGAAAATGATAAAGATAACATGCAATACAGTCAGCTTGCGAGCCAGATGGTTAGGATATCTTCATCATTATCATATCAAGAATTATTGAACCATTTATACAGTGATATATCTATAGATCGAGAAAAATATGAAATCAAATTGAGGTAGAGATCTCCTAATTTGTTGGGACAGTTAATGCAGAGTAAGTATATCTTAGTTCCAATTACGACATACGTAAATGCTTGGAGTGGTGAGTTTTATCCATTACTATATGAAGACTATTGGATGCATATACATATATTCATATGTATTCCTGATTATCATCGTTTAAGACCTAAGCAGAAAGGCAGGCCAAAGTCAATAAGACTGCGAAATGAGATGAATGATAGGCAAATAAGAAGCAAGAATTATTATGATATTTGTAAGGAACAGAATCATAATCCTCATCGCTGTCCTAGGTGACTTCAACACATCAACTTTAAGCAGTGAAAGAAATTAAAGGCAGCAGAGTGTATTGTTCTATGTATTTTTAGAGTTGTATATTGTTCTATGTATTTTTAATAGTTGAAGTATTGTGTAGTCTATGCAGATAGTTGTGTATTGTTTTATGTATTTTCAGAATTAGACTGTTGTATAGTATATGTCTAAAGATGAATCCTTGTTCTATGTATGTGCAGAGTTATGTATTGTTCTATATATTTCGTGCCATTAATTATGGAGCTGGTGCTTTATTTAAGTTGTATGATGTGACAATGCTGATCTTATGTGTTGTGCTATCAAGCATTTATTAGTAATATATTAGTGACATTATCTTTTTCATGCATTGGAAACTATATTTTCATGTAATGAATTAGTATCATATTTTGCATGCTCTAATAAACTTGAGATGTATGTTATTGTTTTAGATTCATTAGTGTGTTATGGCTTACGATCTATGGCATCTAGACCCTCAAGACCACAGTATTCTTTCATTGCAGGAGATCCATCGGTCACAGGCCATATTAGATGACAATATAAGCATTCCATTCCTACTTTTATTATTTATATTTTTATAAAAAAAATCTTGTTAAAGTCATATATATTATCTAATTATTCCATCTTATTGCAGGAGCTCAGACACCTTCGATTACGACGAGCTGATGGTGACTTATGGAGGATAGAGAACATCTCAGGTAGAGTTGTAGATTATTTACGATACCTAGAGTTTTATGGTACGTATCAGATTGACTGAATATAGTTAGATATTGATCTTATTACTGTCTTGCTTGAGAGATGATGCCCAGAGACACATACATTTCACCTTCCATTCGATGAGGCGACTATCACATTATAGGATATTAGTGTCCTCATCGGACTACCAGCTGATGGTGATGTAGTTACAAGAGCTGATCCCATGCTTGGCATTCAGAGTGGCAGGCTACATGCTTTCGGTTACTAGGGTTTGAGTCTGAGACCCAGTTCTTTGATTATTCATGACTGAGGATAGAGTATTTAGATGATCACTATCAACATTTGCACATTGAAAATGATGCACCAGAAAGATGATGCAACAGTATATCAGGGGCTAAGTATTGTGGTTGCTAGGAGATGTTCTTTTGCCTGATACTTCATCTAACAAGATAAAATTGATGTTTTTACTATTGTTGGAGAATTTAGATTTTGCTCGTAGACTCAATTGGGACAGTGCAGTACTAACTTGTCCGTATAGAGCTATATGCTAGGGTTCTTATCATGATCAGTCAAAGATTGATGGTTATCTTGTATTACTATAGATATGTGATATACGAATTTAAATTTTCTATATTCTATTGTAACTCTAATTGGGCATATTATATATGATTTTTTTAAAATTGACAGACTTAGATATGGGAGAGGATGTCGACTATTAACCCATTCAAAGATAATTGCTTGAGATGTTATCAAAGCAGTAAGATCCCAATATTCCATTCAGGCTTGATGCACCTTGAGGATATAGGTATAAAAATATTGGTTTCATTATTTGAAACTTAGTACTGCTTTTAATCTGATGAAGTTCTATAAATATGAATACACTGTCAAACAGATGAAGCGTTACATTCAACATTCACCATGTGTCGATGAAAATGGTACGGATTTATAGATGCTAGTTGGATATATTAGTTGATATATGTAGATAGATAATTTTAAGAAAAAAATATGCAAATAATCTTTCAACTTTTTCAATTTGTGCTCTGATGCTCTTCAACTAAAAATATTATATTTGATATCTCTTGACTCGTAATACGTGGCCTATGAAGCCATTCCTTCAATTGTCACCATTAATTTGCTGACATAATTTTATTTTAATCTCTAAAATTATTTAAAAATAATATTAAAATATTAAAAAAAACTCTGCTGCTCTCTCTGCCATGTTTGCAATCAAATATATTAAAAAAATTTAAAAAATCATCTATCAACTTCGCTGCTCCCTCTGTGACGTCACCTTCTCCACCTCCAACCCTTCCCGCACCGTCTCCGAGCACCTCAAGCACGGCACCTGCCCTAATTTCACCTCCCCTTCCTCCTCCACTCCCGCCCTCCCATTCCCGCCCCCCCAAGCCCATCTCCTCCATCAACCCCTGCTCCTCCACTGCGCAACCCCACCACGACAGCCGCAAGTACTCCTCTGACACAAATCCACTGTCCCACTTTTCCTACCACCACCACCATGCTTCCTCCCTCACCCTCATCGGCCCCTCCCACTTCTCCTCCTCCCCCACCGCCGCCTCCGTCGGTGGTGATGTCGTCTGTCCATCCTCCACCACCCCGCCTTCACATCACCTCCACCCCCACCTGGTGCTCTTTGGCGGTAAGGAGGACCTGGGGGCTTTGGTGATGCTGGAGGACCGTGGGAAGAAGCTCAAGAGCCCCAAAACCTCCCCCGGCCCTGCTCTCACCAAGGCCCAGGTCGACTCCGCCCTTTCCCTCCTCTCGGACTGGTTTTACGAGTCCTGCAGTGCCGTCTCCCTCTCTTCTGCTGAGCACCCCAAGTTTTGCTCCTTCCTCCACCAAGTCGGCCTTCCCCCTCTCTCTCGCACGAACTCATCGGCCCCCGCCTCGATGCCCATTTTGAGGAGGCCCGCACTGATGCCGACACCTGCATCCGCGATGCCCTCTTCTTCCAGCTCTCATCCGACGGCTGATGCCACCGCCACCTCCAACGCCCTCGTCAGGCTCGCCGCCAACCTCCCCAATGGCACCTCTGTCTTCCACCGCGTCGTCCTCTCCTACGGTGGTGCCCCCTTCAAGTACGCCGAGGAGGTCCTTTGGGAAACCGTCACCGACATCTGTGGTAGTGCCGTCCAGCACTACGCCAGCATCATTGCCGACCGCTTCAAGTCCAAGGCGTTGTGCAACATCGAGACCAAGCACCATTGGATGGTCAACCTCTACTGCCAACTCTGGGGCTTCCACAGCCTCATCAAGAACTTCGCCCTCGATGTCCCACTCTTCCACTCGGTTGCTATCAACTACTACAAGCTCGCCACCTTCTTTAACACCAACAACTAGAGGGGTTGGATCCCCTCTATGCACAGGTAGTGCAGGTGAAGAAGCTCGACCCAATGACAGGGAAAATGAGGATTGCGAACCCACAGAGCAACCGGCTCATGTGGAAGACGTACCTCAGTGAGTTTAAGATATTAGGGAAGGTCGCGGTGCGGCTTATCTTCCTTGACCACTGTCGGGGAGGGGGGGTGGTGCGTGGGCCAATGACGGAGGAGCTGCAAGTGGCCAGGGGGGCGTGGGGGTTGACCGCAGGAGGGGCGGAAGGGCAGTGATTGCAG
This sequence comes from Elaeis guineensis, assembly GCF_000442705.2. Lineage (NCBI taxonomy): Eukaryota > Viridiplantae > Streptophyta > Magnoliopsida > Arecales > Arecaceae > Elaeis > Elaeis guineensis. The sequence goes on from NC_025999.2 coordinate 68,570,141, forward strand.
GCGGATGGGAGGGCCGGCGAAGAGGAGCAGAGGGAGGCAGAGGTGAATCGAGGAAGAAAGAAAGAAAGGAAAAAAAAAAAAAAAACCCCACGTAGCATTTGCTAAAAAAGTATTAAAATATATTAAAATATTATTTTTAAATAATTTTAAAGATCAAAATAAAGCCACGTCAGTAAATTAACGGTGAGAATTGACGAAAGAACTTCGTAGCCCACGTATTACGAATCAAGAGATATCAACTATAACGTTTTTAGTAGAAGAATATCGGAGCATAATTTGAAAAAGTTGAGAGACTATTTGTATATTTTTATCATAATTTTAATTTATATATAAATATTATTTTATAGTATTCATAATCTACTGAAATATGAACTGACTAATCTAATTTTATTTTTAACTCTATCAATTTTTATAGGAATCATACATAGAGGAGATATTGTTTATATTACCACAAATATATATGGATAGACATGATATACGGGCTGCTCGGGTGTCGTTTATTTATTTTGATATAATGGAGTGGCACATTTTAAATCATGTGCTACGGCAGTTTGACTGGATTTAGAGCATCCCAGAGTAGTTTGATATCAGCCAGCGACTTCATTATGTTGATCAATGAGAGAGAGCTCATGTTGACTGACGTATCAAGCATGCAGAGCATATCACCATTTGGAATGCACGGCAAGATCACAGAGTTCATGGTGATAACATATTGGGAGGCCATCCATATATCGAGGATTATATGGTTTGGTTCTTAGCATTACAGTATAAATCATTGGGCAGCCTCGGTATGCAGTTTCAGGATATGAGGGTATGAGTTCTACTATGCATATTTTGATAAGGCTACGAAAATTATGCCTCATGTCAATGTCATATTGAATTTCAATTTATTAAGTTTTCATTTTACTTCTAATCATTAACTATATTGTATGATTTATGCAGATAAAGCATTTACATGAGATAACATTTTCACACAACATGCCATCGCTGCTAATGATGAATCGGAGCGATTGATCATATTGGGCCAATTAAATGATACTATTAGACATACATATTAGGATATTAGGCAAACTGACTACATCTCTATTTATCATACTAGGTCACCTATAGTATTACCATACGTTTCGGTGGCATCACTATATTTTTCAGAGATGTGTCAGTTGGACTCCTCACATATTTCTGAGATGCAGTATGATACATGCAGTCGGAATCATCCATCATCATCAATGCTATCTTTCACTGAGCAGATGGACACTGCTCCATTATTGGGCCTATTTGATCCAGAGCATCATGAGAGGGTCACTCAGGTCGCAGATGCTCCAACAGTACCTGTTATTCCTCATATATATGATCATGAGACATCCACTGATATAGAAGAAGGGCTATCACAGATGATATAGGAGCAGGAGCGATCGTTGAGGACCTTTCTAAGAAGGTCCAAGCGACTATGGGCACCATGACACCCTTATGAGATAGTATTTTTTTGGATTTGTAGTACCATGAGATTCTTTTTATAGATTTGATAATTTTTTATTCTATCTTATATTATTAATTATTATTTCTATCAGAGATTAGTTTAGATATTTTGCTTGTTTAATTTCAAGTATTAGGATTCTATAGTTTGTGGACATGGATACAGATCTTCAGATGTGTCTTGGAAGGTTGGGGGAGGAGATGCTATGCTAAAAGAGCAATATAAATTAAAATATAAATAATAATAATATGTCGAATAATTTAATTAATCTTTTGAAATAGCAAGAAACAAGCTTAAATAAGTTAGCTCCACTTCTCTAATATATGAGAGAAATATATTACGTTAAGTTACCAATCGAGGGGACATGCTCCAACAAAAAAAATGTTGTCCAGCTAAACAACCGAAAAAGAGGAGGATGAATTAGGTTTAAAAATTTTAAACAGATATGTGCACTAGCTGTGAGTTAATTCAAATATTGTGTTGTGAATTTAAGCTAAAGCAGTTGTCAGGACTTTAGGAGTCGACTCGGACTAACTTCAAGTCGACTCGACTAGTCTTGCAAGACTATCTACCCATAAAAATGATCTAAGTTTAGGTTCAAAATTTCAGCCGACACCACCACCGCAGTCATCCAAGGCACCACTGATATCATCATCATTATTACCATCATCATGACCATTGGGACAAACCAATTGAGATAGTACTTACAATCCAGATACTAGTCTCACAAGTAAACTAAAGTACTAGTACTGCTCGAATAATTTTAGATACAGTCCTAACAAATAGCAATCCAGTCGGCATTGTTCCAGCACCACCAAATACAATCGCTGTCTAACACCAAAAAGTAGTCATGAATGTGCTAAGAAGCTCTATTTGAAATTATGCTTTTAAAAATATCATTCAGAAAAACATAATTAGAAATGGCGCCGTTCTGAATGATGCTTTTAAATTTTTTTTTTTTTTGAGTTCCACGTGAGCTACGGTGAGTGATTGATTGGTCCAAAAAATGATATTTGAATGATGTTTTCCAGCAAAAAAATATCATTGCAGACGATGTTTTTAGTTTTTATATTATTTTAATAAATAAATTTAATTTATATTAATTTAATAAAAGAATTTTAAAAAAATATTAATATGATAAAATATTCATGATTTTTTATCTTATTTTTGTTTTGATAATGATTGTTATCCTTCCTGTCTTTCCACCTGTAACTATTTCTCTCCATAATTACTTTTAATCCTCTAATAAAGAAGGGGGCAGCAGTTATCCAAAAAAAAAAAAAAAAAAAAGAACGGACTAGCTTTCTGCTGGCCCCTATTTCAGTAAAAACAAGAGAGTTGTTGAGAGGGGCCTTTTGTTATGAACTTATCGTGAGATTCGGGTATAGAGCTACATGATGCATGACGCATGATGTTGAAGCAGCAAAATGGCTTTCATGATTTTGTAGATCTAGTTTCTCAAAATATTTTATCTGTGAAAAGAGAAAAAAAAAAGAAAAAAAAATATTGGGTGTTAAAAAATATTCCTCTCTGATCGACTCCTGAATCAAGGAAGCTTTTTTGATAGGCATCTTGTCATAATGGGACGAGTCATCATGATGTATTAGGCAAATACCGCAGATGTAGAGGTTCCAACGAAACAATGATGAGCCTAGGACTGAGTTGACCCTTGAAGTCCTTGCCGGACAAGATAACATGAATGTGCTGCTCAGTGTGTGCTCATCAGTCACCAGAGAGGTGCTCGTGTGCTTGGTGGTATAAACACCAAGGGCTATGGTGGTGGTATAATGATCAGAACATGGTAGCAGTAATGGTGGCAGAGTTCCCAATCGGAGATGACAGCAGTCTCTTCGGTGCTAAAGCCAATCCGATACTTTAGGGCCCATTCGGTTGCTTGTCCATCTACGTGATTGCTTGCTCCATAATATCTGTTTGCAGCAATAACACAATCCTTCTTTTTGCTTGGTATCTTTTATGATTTGAGGCAGTGGGTGAAGGCGTTTTGGGAGGACCATCACTGTTGTTGATGGAGGTCCAGTCACGGTGGGTAACAAAAATGGAGCCGCAATCATCTCTAAGTTAGACCTTCATTCTCCTCAACTCATTTGGCATGATCTTGATTTGATCCTCCAGCAACCTTTGACCCTTGGAGATGTCAGAGTATGAACAATTATCAATTATATCCGCAGTCCTTTCAACTCCATCGTGTGTATCATTCTTAAGTACATCAACACATTGTTTGAAATTTTTTTTTCGGGTGCTCTTTTTCTCAAATTAGTCGAGTTCAAACCAAATTTTGTAGCAGTTTTGAGAAGGAAAATATTTAGAATTGACCCATTATCAATAGGCAACATGAGGACTCAAAATGGACCACATTAGCCGATGATGTTCAAAGGAAGTAGATGCTTATTCCCCTTAGGAGGTAGGTCATCATTGGTGAATGTAATTTGTTGGGAGGTCATAGTCAAATTGAAAATTTGTGTATTATCTTCAGGTCCAGCAGTGTCCAGGTTTAGTGTATACAAAGCATTTTCCAAATTTTTTCTATAAACCTCATAGGCAGCTAGTGGATCCTACATAGAAATGTCAGCTTTCTTCTCTTTTAATTGGGCTATTATATGATACAGAGTTAGCTCTTTGTTTTTCGCTAGGCATTTTATTGGTTCGAAGACTAGATAGGCTATGTTTTTGCTGGTTCCTTTTCTGTTTCTGTCTCTTTCTTTACTTCTTTCTCTTTCTCTCTCTCAAACTCTTCTCAACCATCACTGCTGCCGCTGCCACCCCACCACCTTCACTGCACTGCCATCACCACCATGGCCTCCACCAAACTTCCACCATGGCTTCTACCATTGCATCACCATGGTTATCACTGCCACAACATCTTGGATTTGTCCGGCACTTATCATGACCACCTCAAAAATAGACGGTATTTTGGGGATGTTTAAACTCGACTTGACTAAATCTTGATCTCAAACTGCTTGGGTTGGGTACATGAATACTTGTCCTCCATTCCACCCTGTTTAGGGCCACATTTTTTGGCCCATATTTCTGATTTGTTTCTTGAAAAAATAATTTAGAGGCCTATATATCAACAAATATCTTTCTTTTATTCAATACATCACTGCTGCAGTGCTGCTGCATGCTGCCGCTTCTACTTCTTTGATATAGATTTTTGTTCTCATTCTTCTTCTTTGATTCTAATGTTACTTCTTCTTCATCGTTATCTTTTTCTTAGGCTTTTGGGTAAATTACGTGACTGAATGAAACCATGGCAGTACATGTATTTATGTCTTATATCTTTCATTTATGGAGTTTAGCTTGGCACCCTACATCTGTCGTGGGCCGGATAATGCTGGGCTGGATTTTGTCAGTTTTATCTGGCTGGCACATCACAAATGGGCTGTGACAAAACGGACAACAGTCTTTTTGGTTATCTATTGGTTTCATGAAACGATGTCTCATTGTTTCTGTAAACCATTGATCTCATTCCTGCTTTGATGCAAGAAACCTGCTTTGAAATAAACTGCTGGATGGTAACCCTCCCATTTTATCTCAAAAAAAAAAAAAAAAAGGGAAAAAAAGGAAAAAGAAGGCAACAAGGGACAACAAGTTTTCATCAACATGTCCTCAAATATATTACTGCCACTGCATCCCAAGCATGCTACAATCGTAGTTGACAGTAATACTCCGAATCACAGTACCCTTTGACTCGTGGAATCAACTAGGTTGTTAAACTAATAAAAAAAATAATTCAATTATATGACGCGATTTATTACAAATACTCATGATGCTTACAATTATTGTTCTTATTCTTACTTTCTTCTGGCCTCTTCTCTGTTTGCTTTCAAATGAACAAACACCTTAGTAATTTTGCATTCTTAATATTTGTTTAGTGCTACATATCAAATTTTAAATCTTAATATCGTTTTCGAATACAAGTTCCTGTCCCCGAATAAATTGTTTCAGAAACGCTGTACTCATCCCTGCTAACAACGGTCAGAATCCATGCAAGGTAGACATTTTCATGGCACACATGTTCATATTGTCTCAATCAGATGCCTGATAGACGGAAAGTTTGGTTTCTTAGGTCAAATAGGAATAAATAAAATGGGACCAGCTGGATCCAGTCCTTATCGAGAATCCATGTATACGATCAAATAGGGAGAAAATCAACAATCTCTCTCTCTCCTCTCCTCTCTCTCTTTGTGAGAGGGGGGTGGGGGGGTGGGTGTGTGTCAAAGGGGTTAAGAGAAGCACAAACGCACCATTACAACGACGTATTGGACCCTCCATCGTCTACGCGTGAAAGAGAATGTCTTGGCTTGACCATCCATTAGGCATGGAAGTCAGAGGAGTTGAAAAATCCTGGTTTAAAGATAGACTCAAAAGTCATTTCTTAAGAGTGGTTGCTCGCGTAATGGGAAGAAGAAACCACAACAAGATTCGATCAAATGGTTTGGCCTAAATTTTCAACGTAGAGTAGGTGGGGAATTAAATTGTGACGGACGAAGCGGAGGACAAATTAGACGTCTGCCCTCCGCATGGTTAGAACTTGTTCCTAATTTCCTCGTCTTGGTCAGACATGGTAGTGTCATCATGTTCCCGTGTGGTCTCTCTGCCACTTGTAATTTATCTTATCTGTGTTAGGGATCCTAAAAGACAGTAGGAAGAAGGCCGTTCTAATTAATACTTAAGTTGTAGCATTTTCTATGCATGATTGTCCTCAACTTTAGAGAAAATATTGCCTGAAGCTATATATTAAAGTGATTTTTTCGGATTTCTAGTCATGATCATGAAATTGAGCAATGCTCACCTAAATCACACCTATCGCAACTAAGCACGCGCCTAGTTATTGACTGAATGAATACTCAAAAGTTGAATGATAGATATACATAGCTAGACAATATTTCAGATTTCCATGTCAGAATGGCATGGATGACGACCATGATGTTATATTAGAGAACATGGAGGTAGTTAATGTAATATGGGAAGAGCTGAGCAATAAGCCACCAGTGTTCAAGAGGAAGGAGCACTTTTTTTTTTGGTAGAGAGAGGAGGTAGTAGTTAATGGACGGTGAGATTTATCAACAAGTGGGGCATATATATTTTGACTGATTATGCAAAAAAATCTTGAATCATTTGGAGATTTTTAATTTCCATATAAACTTTATTTTAGTACAATCAGATCACCCAACTTTCAAATTTGTTTAATTTGGATCCAGACTATGAATTTCATCTGGCTGATGTGATAGAATTGTCATGTTATGTCATATGACTTGCTTATGTGGCAAAAATAGATGATGCAGAAGGTGACATCACATAATAGTTCCATCACAACAGTCAGACAAAATTTATATATAGTTAAGATCTGAATTGAATAAATTCAAAAGTTGGATAATCTAATTGTACTAAATTAAAGTTTAAGATAAAACTGAAAACTCCCAAACAATTTAGATTTTTTTGCATAATTAGTCCTATATGTTTCACCTGTCAAATTATATATTTACTAGAATCTAACACATGGGAAAAGCCGATAATCTAAAATGCATGCTTGAGATTTCCGATGGGTCAGGTTCAGGTCATATTTTATAATATTTATATCTAAATTCAAGCTATATTTATTAGATCCAAATCCAATTCAAACTCTCCACTTATACCCAAGATTGAGTACCTTCAACTGATCAAGTATTTAACAAGTAGCTATGACCCGTCAAGAAGAATCCATCTTTATTCATGAGATGTAGTTTGTCAACGTGTTCAACATGGTGGTCTTCTATCCACTCATTGTTAGCGAGACAGGATGTATGGATGATGAGAAATGCAGTGAAGTTCTTATTGGAGCCCCAAAATTTTTGGAGCATGTTGATGAGAGTGTAGTATGGAGAGAGAGATTAGCAATCTTTAGATACCCTTATCATAAGGATTCATTCATTTGGATGGTGCTATGCTTACACATGCCTATGTTGGCATTCAAATTTAGATGGATGATTGGTGATGGGAGAACTATAAATATAACTAATGATCCCTGGATATCTACGGTACCTCTGGCACATTGTCGATATACAACATATTATGAGGCTCTGGATGCTAAGGTGGTGTGGGATTTGATGGTTGCTGGTGAAAGAAAGTGGAACAGAGGATTTACTTGTGCAGAGAGCTGAGTTCTTATTGAAAGAATAGTACCCTACAAGCCAATCGCATGGGTAATGCGAAGATGCGAAGAAACTTTTCTATGATTTCTTCCTGTTCATTTGCATGACATTAGCTATTTTTATTTAAGAGGTATTATGTTTTATCATTTGTTGTATCATATTTTTATGATTATGATAAACCCCATAGATTAAGGCAATGATTTTAGAGCCATAATGAAATCATGCCAGTGAGACCTAAAATCTTGATATCCTCAATCTAAAATATTTTCAGTCATTGGATCATCGAGTCAGAGATCGATGATATCGGTAAGACTGGTACATCCTATGTATGCTCGATGGAGAGGGTGATTGATCTCACAATCATTTGTATGGTAATACTAATAGAAAGATATAGGTGCTCATTAGAGAATGAGTTCACTGAACTGACTCACAAGAAGAATATCTGATGGAGCCTTACAGCATGTCGACAGATAGTTCTCCAGTGAGAGTGGTGCATGTGATCCTTTAACCTGAGATCACCATGGTACCTTGTGTATATGGATCTTTACTTTGGTTTATTCTCTAGCATGCCACTTTGAGATGTGTGTGGGATATTCTGGGTATGGTGAAGTATGCATGAAGGTTGTGAGTGGTCCATAAGGAATCGGTCACTCCTTGTAGGAGAAGAGAACATCCTATGTGATCTCATAGGATGATGACTCTAAGAGTCTCTGACCAGAGCAGGGATAAACAGTAGAAATAATTTTTACTAGTTCATCAACCGAGTCATCATCATTAGATCGAGATACATATGGATAGATATTTGGGCTTGACATAATTTCATGCCCATGGTCTATCTGAGATGTTATGTGATTGAAAAATTGAATTGCACGATAACTCACCATGAAAGGATAATTTTGATATTTTTACTAAATTTTAAATCTTTCGGATAGTTATGATACGTTGCTAGATGTCAATCTTGACTTGTGGACTCATCAGAATTAAAAAAATTTAATTCAAAAATTAATTAGAAAGAGTTCTAGATGATTGAGACTCTTAAGTTGACCTAATCTAATCGGATTAGGATTATGTTTAAAGTTTGGATTAACTGCTGACTAGATTTAGAATCCAATGGGTCACACACAATAAGAATTTGATTTTGATCCAATCTATTTGGATTTATTATAAATCTAATGGATTAATTAAATTGCTAACACATAAATTAGCCTAAGTTCTCAATTAGGTTCAGTGCAAAAGTGTTTGTGCTAACCTATGACTTGTTGTCTTGATCTAATTAGATTGGGTTTAAATCCTTAAGTCATGAGATGGCTTAACTAATTTATTTTGAAAGTGATTAACCTAATCTGGTATTCCTCCATGCCAAATCACTTGCACCTATTTTGGGATGCCCAAAAATAAATTTCGATGAGAAGGAAGAGTCCTTATCTACTCCTCTTAAATCCTTTTTATTCCATGTGTTTCTTCATCTCACGCACTATCTGATGGCTCTTGGGGATTTGTTGGAACAGAAGTGGAGGATTTCTTCTGCTTGAAGGTTCTTCCACACCCAATACTTTCTATATAGAAGAATTAATTCTTTATGGGAAACTATGGGACATCGCGTGGGATGTTATGCGCCAAATCTGATTTTTTCTCCCTAAACCTCCGAAATATTACACACCTTAATTTATGGGACCAGAGAAGGAAGAGTCCTTCTGATCCTAAACTTTCCCACACCATTTATTTGTGTGGTGATTTAATTCACCGCATGAGGAAAGTGGGATGCCAAAAGTTGGCATCCCTTAGAAATGGATAGCGACTTTTTGTTACCTATTTAAAGGGGGCGCTACACCTAGTTCCATATCCAATTCTGGGATGATTTTAGGCATGAGAATGAGAGGAAAAAGGGAGAAAAAGTCTGAAAAAAAAGACAAAGAAAAGGGAGAAAGAAAAATAGAAAGGAAGAAAGGAGGAAAAAAAAAGAAAGCATGAGATGCTTGTCCTAAAATCAGATTGTTCATGTGTTGAACATATAATCTGATATTTGTGTGGTGAGATCATTTAGAAAAAAATTTCTAGAGTGGTCCTAGTGGAGATCTTGAAGGCATACAAGTAGTGGTGCAATTCGTTCTTACGAAGGATGATCGACAGTGAATTTATGAAGAAGGCTGCAGTACTACGTCGAATTGGGAAGGGTCCTGATCAGTCCCGTGTAGATCACCATTAGAGGGCTTCTACTTTGGAGTCTTGTGGAGATCTCAAAATTACCAGATCATCATCTTCATGTTGGTATATGATATCTGATCTCTTCTTGTTATTCATATTTATGTTATTTGATTGTAATCATCAAGATGTTTTTAAGACTTTTATATTTTGATAGTCTAGTTTAATTATTAAACTTATTTTCAATAGTTGAATGCATGTAAAAATTTTTGAAATTTATATTTCGCTATGTCATCAAAATCCAACAGTAGTATCAGAGCACTCTTGATTGATTCAATCAAATATCATGTTATTATTATGATATGGATTAGATCCAGTTCATATTATGTCAAAATCAGATTTTTTATTGATGTTTATTTGATGTTTTTGAAGTATTTTTATTAAGGATAAATGTTATCAATCCATGATCAAATCTTGGATATGAATTTTTATGATCTTTAGACTTATGTGACAAGTTTAAGTTAGATCCTATGATCTAATTTTTATGAAATTATTAATCCAGTGCATGTAATGCGTGAAGCCTTGAAATGATACATTGGATATATATTATCAAGACTTAAAATTTTTTGTATTTGATGCATTCACCTAAGATCCAAAGACTGACCACCATGTTATTGAGCACTCACCATTATGGGTCTTCCATCTTGGTTGTTGTCCTAGGTATGTGTGGAGCCAAAAAAATTTGATCATGGAAAAGATGCCTCAGACATGGATTAAGATTTTTATCGATGAATTTGTTTAACTATAATTCATTGGTTTAATGAGATTATAATTAGTGATTATAGATTAAATCAAATTCATAGTTTTAATTTGATTAGAAGTTATGTTTATTTTAAGTTGATCAAATTATCATTTATCTAATTTGATTAGGGTCTGAGTCATGGTTGACCAAGTCTATGCTAACCTAATTGATTTAGGTTAACCTAAGAATTGATCAACTTAACTCAAAAAGGATGATAAATGATTGACTTAAAATTATAAATTGGATCAAGTATTAAATCCGAATAAAAAATCTTAGATGGGCCTTATGCTTGAATATTTAAACATCTCTATTGACATGTTTATGAATAATATCGCAATTTAAATAATATGAGTAGTTTGTTATCATATTTTATAATTGTTATAATATGCATGTTGAGTGGTTATGGATTATGGTACATCCATGTGATAGATGTATGTATGAATTCTTTTCTATTGGCTGATTATATAAATACATCTGCAAGAGTTGCAATAAGGGCTGGGTGCCCCTGATGCATTGTATTATCAGTCATATCTTTCTTTTGTATGTCTCCAACTGTCGATTAGAATTTTTACATATTGATATAAAATTATAGAAAAAAATTATTTAAAAATAGATAGAAATTATTTTTTTTCTATTTTTAGATAAAGATCGAGCATTCATGGAAGTCTTTATGGAGATGAAGACTGAACTATCAGATATTTGTATAGTAGAGGCATTAAAATTAATCATGAGATGGTTTAATCTAGGATGCATCAAGAGTTAGACCCATAAACCATCCTGTGACTCAGATGAGTTTTCAGAAGTCTATAACCATTAGTTTTTCTATATATGCTCTTACATGCTGGTAGTTAGAATTAAAATTATATATGATGCATTTTTATAAATATATTTTAGATGTGCATAAGACCTAAGTCTCTCAGTTAAATTATATTAAGTCATAATGACGAAGTGTTAAGAATACTACCCATGCTTTCCTTCATGCCAAGCCAGTATTATGTTAAGAACCATAGTAGGCTTGTTGTGCTATCCATAAGGCTTGCTATGGGGACTGATTTGATATTATCTTGGTGCATAATGAAGCTTAGCTCATACTAAGTCAATAGAGTATGTCAAAAATTATAGTGAGTTTGTTGTGCTATCCACAAGGTGTTAGGACTGTAGCCTCTAACCAACTTTTTAAAAGACAAATGCCCATTGGAAGGTGGAGTTTATTAGCTTTTATCCACTAGGCAGAGGGGCTTCACACCTGAGTTGATCCGCATCAAGCTAGATCATCCTCAATCAGCAGGCTGGGTGGTTAGACCCATTTAATCTTACCAATCAGGCACCAGTCGATCCTCTTTGTCGACTCTTATAATTGTTGCCAATACATCAGCCACCTTCGGCTACCAACCCCAACCTGAGTCTCACCGAATTTCTTCGGCTACCATCCTCCTTCAGAGTCTTACCGAGTCCTTTTCGACTACCTCACCGAACCTCCTCGGCTACCATCCTCTCCCAGAGCTCACCGAGTCCTCTTCGGCTACCACCTCTCCCTGGGTGTCACCAAATGTGTACTGAAACCTTGCACAATAATTTTTTTCCCAGCGATATTTATTTTTAACACTCTAAGTGCCTGCTGGATTTCAAATCTACAATCTTGCTCTAATACCACATGTTAGGACCATAGCCCCTAACCAACTTTTCAAAAGATAAATACCTATTGGGAGGTAGAATTTATTAGCCTTTATCCACTAGGCACAGGGGCTTCACAGTTGAGTTGACCCGCATCAAGCTAGATCACCCTCAATCAGCAGGCTGGGTGGTTAGATCTATTTAATCTTACCAATCAGGCACCAGTCGATCCTCTTTGTCGATTTTTATAATTATTACCAATATATTAGCCACCTTCAGTTACCAACCCCAATCTGAGTCTCACCGAACCCCCTCGGCTACCATCTTTTTTCAGAGTCTTATCGAGTCCTCTTCGGCTACCTCACCGAACCTCCTCAGCTACCATCCTCTCTAAGAGTCTCACTGAGTCCTCTTCGGCTACCAACCTCTCTCTGGGTCTCACCAAATGTGCGCTGGAACCTTGCACAACACAAAGCTTGCTATAGGGTTTGATATGATATTGACTAAGTGATGCTTATATATTTTGATAGTGCTGTCTTGTTGTGCTATCCATAAGGATAGTATTATTCAAATATGATCATATAAGATTGAAAGGTATGACTTAACTAAAATACTATAGTTTATTGTGCTATCCACAAAGCTATAAGTATTTTAGAGATAAAAGTTATGTTGAAAGTTGTATGAGATGTAATTGATAAAGAGTTACCTATCCTTGAACTCATAGGAGCTTGCTGTACTATCCACAAGATATTTTATGAGAAATTGAGATCTCAACCTCACTAAAAAACTAGATGATAGGTTTCCTCATTTTTCATACTTGAGGGCTATGAAATTTGCTAAAATAGTGGGAGGCTCATTTGGATAAAAATCTCATTTAAATTATGCATGTCATCATGAGTAGTCTTTTTATGTTCTTATATATTCATCTGCATCTTCACTATCACTGTATGGAATATTTTTTAAATTGACCGAACTTCATAGAATGGTTGAGAAACTTGAGAATAGTTCTCACATAGGAGATAGTCTCCTATTCTCCTGATTCTGATTTGATCGAAGATGATACCATAAAGAAGAAAAAACCATATATATGATATGGTGGGGATGATAGTATGACTGTCAAATGTATCCTGATTAACTTAATCATATGATTAAGTCATTATCATGAATAGTGAGTTAATTCAGGATTCGATCCTGCTAACTCTCTCAAGTTTTTTCTTTAGTACTTCCTAGGAGAAGAAAGGTGAAGATTGTCTTCGCCATGGGTATCAATTTTTATTACAGTAATGATGAGCATTAGAGATAAATTACAAGAGTTGTCTTGCAAGTGTGAAGCAGTAGCAGGATGTAAAAATTATATTTGCTAATGGTTTGTATATGATATAAACTAGTTTATCATTGAGTGCTTCAACTTTAGAACTATGGGTACGAGATACCTCATATAAGGTAAAGTATTGCTGGACCTATAAAGCTGAAGAAATATGACTACATGCTTTTGGCACTGATGGATAGTCCATTCATGCTAAGGCTGTAGGAACCTATATAACTTTCTAGCAAGGTTTAAAAATTAGTAGATTATTGTTATATATCTAAATTTATCAAAAATATTATTTCAATTCTTTTATTATTATAACATAGTATTGAAATTAATGTAAAGAGTAAATGTTACTCTCCTTCTGATAAATTTTATGACTATGGATTTATGATAATAGTCTCATATTTCTATCACTCAATGTTGTTCTTCATATTGATGAGAACAAAAAAAGAATATGTGATGGTCACATATCTCTGGCATTGCCAACTTAGTTATTTTATAAGTCAAAGATAAACAAGTAATACAAAGAAGAGTTCTTTGTCTGTATGATTTTGAATCATATAGAACTTGTAAATCTTATCTCATAGATAAAATGACCAAGATCTCATTTACTTAACATGAGAAAAGGTGTGAGTGAAAATATTAGATCTTGAACATATGGATGTTCAAAGGTTAATAATATCTCGACCCAAAGATGGACACCCCATATGAGATATGGTGTGTTCCTTAATATGCTTCACAAAACTTCTAATGGGGGATCATCAGCCTAATGGGCTACAGCTGGTGCTGGAGATTGTTGTGGTGGTGGGAGATGGTTGATATCTTTGGCATAGTATTCAATTATCATGGAGGTTAGATATGATTCACTATGCCTAAATATTTTATCTATTTCTACAAGAAAATAAATATATATGGAAAAGATTTTTAGTTCAATAAATATGCATCGATAATTTATAATGTATACATCACTCTGTTAAAATATGTGCATCATCACTAGCGATAATCATCTACTACCCATCATTGATGACTAAGGACTGTAGGTGAGTACTACATCTATCATTAGTAGTGGATAGTGGTGGAGATTATTGCTGATAATGGGTGGTGGTAGAGATTGTCAGAGTTAGTGGAGATTGTTGATGATGGTGAATGGTGGTGGCTAGATCATCTATAATGATGAGTGATGGTGGAGATCGATATTAATGGTAGGATGGTGGAGGTCATCCATCATGCTCCAAACCCAACTCTTAGGTCAGATACATTATGGCTACACATTCTATAGGTGCATATGGGTTGAGAACCTATCTATAGGTGCATATGGATTGATCGAGCCATCCTCGAGCCTGTATGCAGTCTGTATGGATTTTAGTACTCGCTAAGGGATTAAAGTAATTCTTCGAAGTAGAGGTAGAGACTACTAATTCATATAAAATAGTGAAAGAAACTTTAGACTAAAGTCTAAATCTTTAGGCTTAATCAATTCATAAATATAGAGGTCTTGTATTTTTCTTTCAATTATGGCTAGATGTCTGCTGCTCTATTCACTATTTGACAGTGAGTTATTTATAGGATCCAACTTCAATAATTGGTATCAGAAGTTACAAATAGTTTTAGAGTACGAATGGATCCTAAATATGATTATGGATCCAGCACCTGAAGTTTTCATATCCAATACATATGATGCGATCAAAAGCACTTATCAGAAGTGGCCACATGATAGTATAATCATGTGATATTTTTGAGAGAAGTAAAGAACATGAATTTAGTTATAAATTTGATGATACTCAGTGAGAAGAAATCCTTCAAATATTGAAGGAGTTCTTTCACACCTCTGAAGATGTATCTTTAGTAGGGCAACAATCCTTTGAGAAAGAAAAAATAGGTGCAAAAGAGTCGTACTTGGGTTGAGGAGCTTGAACTGACAAAAGAGTTTAAGGCTAACCTAGTCTGGCAGAGTCCCTTGATCTGAAAAGGCTAAAGAAGAGAAATCAATAAAGGGTTGTTGGATAAGATATTTATATGATAATATCTTGTGATTTTTTTATTTGTGACACTACTATCTGGGTATTGGATATTGAAAGTCCATGCAAATTGTTGCAATGACTTCAGATTAGTAGAAAGATTGAAAATAGCAAAATATTTCTATATGTTGGAGCTGAAAGTCATGTTTCAGTTCTGGGTTTAAGAATTCTCAAATAAATTTTCAATTCTAACAATATCATTTTAGTGATTGTCACTATTGTCTAATGATTTTTGTGATATCATTATGAATGATGTCAAAATCATGGTGGATAACTAAAGAAATGATATTTACGAATAGTCACAGCCTATTAGTGTACTGTACACAATAAATAAACTCTTTAGAGTAGATAATATCATGGAAGTCTATCTTTGGCAATTTAGGTTCGATCATATAAATAAGAATAGGATCAACAAGAGATAATTCTCGAAGTCAATGATTGTGAATTATTGTCAACATGTTAATTCTATCTCCTTAGTAAGATGATCAAGTCACCTTTTGTTGGAAAAGATGAATGAGCCAATGATGTTCTGAGTCTGATACATACTGATGTATTGGATATATGAACATGTTTGCCATAATTTTGGATTATTTGAAATGTTCAAACAATTTCTTAGTAAGGTATAGAAACAAATTGGAAGAGCATTGAAACTCTTCAATCAGAACAAGGAGAAAAATATCTTTCAATAAATTTTTGACATATTTAGAAAAGAATAAGATTTTCTCTTATTGGAATCAATTTTGTTAGATATAGTTCGATCCATGATGGAATTTATAAGTCTGTCAGTCTCTTTTTAGGGTAATACTCTTAAGACTACTTATTATGTTCTCAACTGGATTCCAAGCAAATTAGTCGTAAAGACTCCATATGAGATATAGACTGGACATAAGCCAATACTTTCTTACCTTAGGATTTGGGAGTGTCTGTTATATGTCAAATATTTGTAGATCGATTAGCTTGGATCTCGATCCTATATGTATTATTTTGAAGGGTACACCAAAGAATCTAAGAGATATAACTTCTACCTTACTAACGAACAAAAGTTATTCAATATTTTTTTTAGAAAAAGAATATCTTGATGAAGGAACTGATGCCTTTAATGTGAAACTTGTGAAGTTTGACAGGTAAAAAAAATCGACACAATAGAGAAAACCCATGAAACTGGATTTGATTTGATCAAATTCGAAATCTGTTGTAGAGGCACCATTAAGGAGATCTGGTAGAGTACCACATCCGTTGAATTGATACTTCGATTTCTAGTTCTGGGATGTGATCTTGTTGAACTCGATAAGAATAGTAAGGATCGATTACCTACATGGATGTCATGCAGAGATTCGACTCTGATTAGTGGCTTGGAGCCATAAAGTCTGAAGTGGAGTCCATGATGATCAACAGTGTATAGATGCTCGTTGATCCACTCGAAAGGGTAAAGCCTATAGAGTGTAAATGGATCTTCAATAGGATTAGAGAGCACAGACGAAAAGGTGGAGACTACAAAGCTCGTCTGGTTGCCTAAGGATATTATCAACATTATGGTATTGATCATAACAAGATATTTTTCTCCTATAACAATGCTAAAATATTTTGGAGTTGGAATATGCATTTTGATAAGTGATCAAAATACATGGCTTCATTGAGAATGAAAAAAAATTCTGTAAATACAAATGGATTAATAGTTCTGTAAGTATATTACTTATTTTGTATGTGAATAAAATTTTCTTAATCAGGAATGATATTCCTTATATTATAGAGAATAAAAGTTTCACTGTTATCATTATTCTCCATAAAAGATTTGGAAAAGGCATCTCTCATCCTAGGGATGAAGATCTATAGAAATAGATTTAAAAGGATGCTTGGCTTATCTTAGTCCAACATACAAAAGATGTTTATGAGTAAAATTTGTTCTATCATACATATCATGTATGAGACTGGATATGGTATACTTACTAGGGATAGTGAGTGGATACTTGCAAGATCTGAATAAGAATCACTGAAAAGTCATCCTTAAGTATTTGAGAAATACTAAGGATTGGTAACTCTGTTATGGAGAATTTGACTTAAAACTTATAGAGTATGACTCTAATTTTTAGTTAAATATAATAATAATAAGAACATATTAGAATATATCTTTATCCTAGATAATGGAGAAATCTACTGAAAAAATTTCAAACAAAAAAATTATAGTCAAAATTCAAATTATGAGGCAGAATGCATTGCAGCATCCGATGCTTACAATGAAGCTATGTGATTATAGAGATTCATTGGCAAGCTAGGAGTGGCATGTTGGATGTGTGCTCTAGAAGTCAATCTTGGCTGACACATATTTTTTTTTAAGAAATATTTTATACTTGTTGGGCAGTCTTAATTATCAATCATGTTTATGTGTCCATGATTTGTCCTAGAAATTAACAAAGATGATTTTGTATATTCTCGAGATGTTGAGAATTTGAGACATACATCATTAGTGGTTAATTTCTAAATGCTTCCGATCAAAAGATCGTCACGGAGGATAGTGATCAATCCATTCGAGATCGATGCACAAATCACCTCCCTTTAGGATAGATGAGTCTCGAGTCTGCGGTGTAGAGACACTGAGATGAGAGTGCAGGTGGTTGTTAGAGAATAACTTGCATTGAGCATGACCAACATGAAAAACCACTTGGATGTCTACTCACTTGTCAGTGATTTTTTCGATGCTGCAGTGGTGTGATTGATCCTTTGACCTATAGTGTGTTGGCTATTCTCAGTGAGGCTATTTAGTTTCACTACATGTTCCCTTGGTCCCAACCATATGGGTCCTTGCTGTGTATGTTGGCATGTAGGTTCAGGTTTGCTGTTTGGAGTAGGATGCACCTAGACAGAATCTATCGATCTTGGTAGAAAAGGAGAAGTCCTATGCAATTCGTAAGACTGAGTTCAAAAATTTTTTGATCATAGTAAGTATGAATACTGAAAAAGAGTTTTCACGAGATTCACAAATGAACTCGAATCGAGCCAATCTAGCATATGACTGACGATGGAGTTTGACGAGTTCTTTATAACCTCCATCTAGTCGGGACTCTTGATAGAGGGATTGTATGACATGATAACTGTACCTAGAGGTTCACTTTTTTGTTCTGCTAGGTTGCCACTACATGTTGCTAGATGTCACTGGTGGATCGTGAGAACTCACTAAGATTATTTTTGGATCAACAATCTTTGTTGAGGTGAGTTGGAATTGTTTCAGCTTATCAAAAAGAGTTTCGATGATACTGTGATAAAAATCATAATATATCTCTGTTATAGCCTAAACCCGTTTCAGCCCACAAAGCCCAAAACGAAAAAAAAAAAAAAAAAATAGGGGAATTCAATATCGGGAAGAAGACTCCCGATGGCAGTCTCCTTCTCCGGCGAAATCCGGACGGAATCAGGACTCCTAGGACCCCTCGGAGTCCTAGGGTCCTCTATAAGTAGACCCCTCCCCCTTGAGACCGAAGAACGGCCTCCTCCCTCTCTCTTTCTCTCCATTTTTCCCGAAGAAGAGCCGCGGACACCGTTGTGAATTCCGTCGTGATTGCCCGCCGACGAAGTCCCAAGAGGCCGAGGTAAGTTCTTCTCTTTTTCCCCTCTTCCTTCCTCTTTCCTCCGTGCGTTGTGCGCGGTGGCCGGCGATGAACGTCGCCAATTTTTGGGTCGGGAAAGACCCCTGTTTTTGGGCTTATTTTTCTTGAAATCTCCGGCACCGACGATCGGAATTGACCACCGACCCTGTTTCCTCCGTGACCGGGGGAGATGGCCCGTCGGCCGCCGGCCTCCGCCGTGGCAGCCACGGCCCGAACGGCCGATTGAGGCCTGAGGACAAGAGTCCTCTGTTCCGGCGCGGAAAGAAGAAGAAGAAAAAGAAGAAAAAGAAGAAAAGAAAAAAAAAGAAGAAAAGGAAAAGAAAAAAAGAAGAAAAAGAAGAAAAGAAAAAAAAAAAAAAAGAAAAGAAGGGGTGGAGAGAGAGAAACTCTCTCTCTCTAGATTTTAGGATTTATGGAATTAATTAATTAAAAATTTAAAAAAAAAATTAGCAATAAAAATAAAAAATAAAATTAGGATGTCCATGGATTAATTCGAAAAACCTGGATGCTGTCGACGAATTGATCCTAGTGGAGACATTAGATTTTTAATAAATTAGTTATTTTTAATTCAATGAAATTTTGATTTAAAATATGATATTTGACGTATCAGGTTCTGAGAAGGATTTTTGAGATCTCTAGAATTTTTAGTTTGGACTTTCTTTTGAGGTAAGTAGTGATTACTTTTACTGAATTTATCTGGTAAATTATGAATTAAATAAATTTATGCATGATTGTGATTGAAATTATTTATTAAAATATTTGTTGGAATTATTTATGATAGAAAATTATTTATTGAATGATGTTATTTGCTGAGCAATTATTATGAGAATGTTATAATTGATTTGACTCGAATATCAATTAATTTTATTATTCTTGAAAATAATATATGAATTGGAAGACAATATGAAATTGACAATCTGACTGTGTTGAGGACCCCACCAATGGGGGCATATACGTTGGCAATTGACTGTCCTGAGAATTTACGTCGCCAGTAAGACCAGCGACATATCGCCAGATAGACCAGCGACAAAACCGTCAGTTAGACCAGCGATTCCAAAGGACTTGGCTGCCAGATGATTCGCAGCCCACTGCAAGCAGATACGCGGTATTATGACCCTGCCACAGGGATAATGTGGTCATAGTCATGGTTGGTAAGAAGAATTTAAGAAATTGATGAATTTAAGAAGAAAAGCATAATTGGAAATTATGATGAATTGACTTCTAAATATGATTGACAGTATGAATATGATTTCATGAAATTACATATTGAATTGTTATGCATAGTATTATTTGCTTGATTATTCAGTTAAAGGTATACACTGCTTACTGGGCTATTTAGCTCATGATAAGTTTTATGTTTTTCTTATAGATCCAGAAAATTAGCATGATGCGGGATTTCGGTTGGGAGAGCGATTAGAGATGGAGTTAACTCATTGATCTAGGATTTTCTCAGAATTGATTCAAGACCTTTAGTTTTGCTTTTAGTATTGACATTGTCAGACAGTTACTTTCTTTTGAACACTTAGTTTTGATTTGTTATTTGAACCAAGGTTTGATTATTGAATGAAGAAAAATTTATTTAACTATTTGTGAAGATATCATGATGAGATGCCTTGCATGCTTATGGAAAAAGTATTCTATAAGTATGCGGCGGTTGCCATTACCCTCGATTCAAATCTCGGGTCGGGGGCGTGACAATCTCACTATTAGATAGAATAGAATCTAAGGGGTCATATACAAAAGGAGCATGACTTGATCAATGGTTTGAATCATATTTAAACTATCAATTGGATTGATAGTTTGAATTTTTAGAAACTGCTAATTTGTAAGCGTTATAGTTTTGGCAGCCGCTAATTATTAGCGCAGGAATTTAATTATAAGTGTTGTAATTTTTTTGAGACTGATTAAATTATGAATTAAGTTTTAATTAATTTAAATTATATTTAATTTAATTTAATTTAATATTAATTGGGTTCAATTATCCAAATCAGATTTGGATTTCAAGCCTGATTGGATCAGGCTTGATAGCCTTTTCGAATTCGGCTCGTTTCAGACTCGATTTGAATTCGATTGAGGCTCTATTTGAACCAAATAAACCATGACACAAAGAGCTCAAGTTTTCTAAGACTCTCTTTTCAAAAATCATACCAAAAAGAGATGTGGGGTGTTGTTTTTCTCATCCTTCTTTCTTCACACGCGTGAAAGGAGAGGGGGCGCCAATAGTTGGCGCCCCGCCTTATCTGAAAGTCTTTTTCATCCAATTTTTTTTTAAATTTGAATTTAATTTAAAATAAGATAAAAATCTCTCAGATTAAGGTATAGAAGCTTTTTTTTGTATGATAAAAAAATTGAAGAAATGTAGGATGTGCGCTTATGGTGAGAAGAGATTTCTTTCTTGCAATGCAACCTTATCTCCACACCTTTCCAATTCTTGATTTAATTTCAATGCCTTAGATGATATCTCTTAAGTGTGATGGAGAGGGTGTGTGTGGGATAAGATGAGGAGTGTGACAAAAATTAAAAAAAAAAGGATGTGAGGCGCTACTTCTTTCTTTCTTACATACCCCAATGCCCAACTTTCTTCTCCTTTCTTCCTTCATGTCCACACCCAGATCTGATAGAGATCAGATCTAAGAAGAGAAAGAGAAGAAGAGAAGAAGAAGGGTTCTTCTTCTCTTCATTTTGATCTGGTTCAGATCCCATCAGATCTACGTGAAAGAGTTCGCGCAGCGATCTACTTCTTCAAGATCTAGAAGAAGAGATCAAGATCTATGGATGAGGAGCGAGATCTGCAAGGTACTAGCACACCGATGATCTCGATGCTCTGATCAGATAGCTCTGTATGGATACCAGTAGAGGTCAGACGTGTGCACAGCTACAATCAAAACTCAGGACATCCGCAGGATCCGAGGTATGAAGATTCGATCTTGATTTTATTTTTCTAACAATTTATTTTTCTATTTTAGATATCAGATCGTAGGTACATATTCATATCAAGATCTTTACTATAATTTTTAATCTAATTTGGTACATGAATAAATTAAATTATTTTAATTTATTTATTTTTATTGCATAGATGTCTAGAAAATATTTTGAACTACACATACGAAACTGTAGCATTTTCTAACAGTGGTATCGGAGCATAGGTTCTGATACGAACATAAAACCCTCTCAGATCTAATATCTGATTTATAAAAATTAAATCTAAAGGTTAATAAGATGATCACATCATTCTGAAATAAGATTGCGCTAGCATAACTCCTGTTATGCTGAACGGTTATCCTAGAACGATGTAGAACTTTGATTAAAGTTAGATCTGATTTTTATACATGCTATAATATGATTACAAGATTATTTTAGATCTAAAATTATTTTAGATCTGAAATAAATCATGAGTTATTCAGATCTAAAATTGATTTTAGATCTGAATATTTTAATTAGGGTGTAATTTGGATCTAGTATGTTTGCTGAAATTCTTTATATATGCATAGATTTAATATTATTGTTCATATATTTGACATGTGAAAGATAATTAGATCTAATTTTTAATTAATTATATATGTGATATATTAGATTAAATTTTTAATAGCTTAGTAATTGAATTGGGATAGTTACCATGGCCATCTGGTCATAAGATGATAAAGAGATTAAAGTCTCTCTCTTGCCCATTCGACGGGTTCTCTCATATGACGTGTAAGGGTCCCGACTGTGATGTTTCCTATGTAGATGAATAGTGAATGAAAAATTATAATTATTATATTTTTTAATTTAAATCAGATTATGCATATATTTTTATATATTTTAGATCGTTAAAATATTATATTTGATATATTGTTTGACACACGATCTAATACTTAATTTTTGTAAAATTCTAGATCCAAAACTTTAGGCTTTGTTTGCATGAGAGCATGAAACTATGACTGGTATGCCTGTGGAGTTGGCTCGATTTTCAATTGGATCGACTCGAGTGCTTGATGGGTTGACTCATTTTTATTGGAGTGGACTCAAGATCCTGGTAGGCCGGCTCATTTGCTAATGAACCGACTCAATTGTGCATTCTAAGTCTATAGATTTCTATTTGTCTCAGTGTGTACTAACTCACTGTGACATATCGATTCGTGTACCAAGATGAATCGATTCGACTATGCAAATAATCATATTGTATGGGATACAATATAAATGGTTTAGATTAGAAAATATTTCGAGATCTAAACTCAAATCCATGTACATAATGCACTTAATTAAGAATTAAGATTTGAAATTATAAGATCTAAAATTATGAATTTAAGATCTAAATTTCAATATATAAAATATGGACTTCAGGTATGGGTTGAACAAATTTGGTTTAGAGACTAAACTACAACTAGGGTCATTGATTAGATCAGATTAGAATCCATTTTTAATTTTAAGCGGTTGATCGAACCTAATCAAGAGTTGATTGGGATTAGGTCAAAGGGGCTCAAAATTGAATTTAGTTGTAGTTGATCAAATTGATTCACATGTGATGTAAATTGATTAAGTCAAGACCAAATTTGACTCAGCAGTTTGAGCCCAGATCTATAGGTTAACCTAATTAATTCTAGTCAACCAATTTGGTATTTAAGGCAAGTATTAGATGGTGGTTATTTAATTGGTTTCATTATTTGATATGGCTAATTTATTGGTATCTAAGGAAAGCAAAAGGGGGACCCCCACTCATCTTTACTTACCTGGCCATCTTGGCAGATTTTGTTTTGTATTAGATTACTTGTTGTCCTAAGTTCACCCATGCCGACTAGTTTGGTCAGACAAGAAATGTGCTGACCTAAACCAGATTAGTTATTACATCAAATGTATGTGACTAATTAAAAGAGATCTGAACTCAAATCTCCTAACTAAATATTAAATCTATTGGTCTTCTACCGTTGTAGAGATGTGGGTGCCTTTTTTGATGTTGATTGTTCTCGACTAGTTACAGTAGTTCGGTTGCATCGAAAAATATAACCACTCTATTGGCATCAGATGCCCCAAGGTAAAGATGGGGTTAGACCCAATAACTATTAGGTGAGGGACCCAATGACAGCTTTGCAGTCGCTGGTAAATGATGGGTCGAACTTAACTAAGGAATGTGTCAATAACTGTTAGGTGAGGCCATAGGACTTAGAGATCAAGTCGCTGCAATATGCTTAAAGAAGCATTTAGATAAAAAATTATCCATGCATTGATATACATGTCATCAATAACTGTTAGGTGGGGTACCATATATCGATGGAACCGTAGCACCTACTAGAATCATTTATCGCGTTAGGGTTTTCGTTTCTCCACCTGAAGAGTGTGAGAGACTCAAAAAAAAATTAGTGAAAGCTTTTTATTTATTTTTAAAATCTTTAGAATAAACTATTACAAGTACAATCATCTAATTAAATTTTTACTCTCTGTGATTAATTTTTTCAGCTTTCAATTCTCTAGCTCGAATCCTAGATATTAACTACTTAACCTTAATCAATTACATATTCTGACTCATAAATCTAAGAATAGTTCTTAGCTTTTAGAAATTAAGCCATATTCTTGACCAGGTTAATCCAATGTCATCAGCTTATCCAATTCATAGTCAACGAGTTATATTTGACAAATGGTTGGATATTGACAATTAGGTTTGGTGCTATAAATTGGATTCCATAATCGATAAGATCCAATATATGCATAAGGATATGTAGACTGTCAATGACATGCTGATTCATCTGTAATAGTTGTGAGATGATCAGAGTCACACAATGCATGAGATGCATGATGAACAGTTTATCCATGATCGATGATCAAGGATATTAAAGAACTTGAAAAGCTTAACATGACTATGCATAAGAAATTACTAATGGATTTGATCTTGTAATTTTTGATTCATATGGATAGTTTATAAAACTATTATATGAATAAATATCATAGCACCTTAACTGAATTGGTCGATATATTGGTAACTAAGGGATCTTGAAAAGTTTAGATGTACATACCTAGAGAACCTAAAAGAAATATTTACATACCTTCGGAAGGTATGTTGAATTACTCAAAATTTATCTTACAGTTTTTTCTTTTTCATTAGACTTTAGTGCATATTACGCACTTTAATATAAGGTCTAAGAAAGGAAGAGGACTGAGGGAAGGTGAAGTGACTCTTTTGAGTTGGCAATTATGCAAAAATTACACTGAGGCTGTGAGTAGCTAATCTCAGTGATTACCATTTGGATTTAATTTTTGTCATTTTCATGGTGTGATGCATTTGTAAAATTTATTTGAGCAAAACAGTGAATCCCATTGGGTCTGAGAGATTCAGAACCAGATAACCTGAAGTATATAGATGGTTCCTTTAGCTAGGTCATGTATGAGAAGAAATGATTTACCAACTGAAGAAAATTAGCTTTTGAGCTCATTGACTATTAAGTCATATCTAGTATGTGAATCATCTCTTTGAGGATTAATGACCAAGCTGACCTTTATGGGTTAAAGGACTAGGACCACTGAGATACTTGTCCTAGTACACATACGATGTGTATGGTCTATTTGATGAGCCAGACTAAGAGGTTATCACTACTTTATTATCCTTACTTATGAGCAGTCATGATATAGGTATGTATGTGAGATACAAATCTGAAAGATTTTGAAAAGTTTAAAGAATTCAGATATAAAGTAGAAAAGATAAATTAAAATATTTTTAAAGGTACTTCGATCGGATCGAGGATGCAATACCAAATAAAAAATTTATTGATTATCTAAAAAGAATGGCATAGTTTCATGATAGAATTCTCCTTGTATAACTCAGCTCAATGGTGTATATGTGAGGAGCATTGGCACTATATGAGATATGGTCTGGTCTATCATGAATATCACTAATTTAATTATTATTTTTTTAGAAGTAAGATTTAATTTTTAAAATTTAAATTAGGTTTCTTCTAAAATTTGTTTCACCGCACCATATGAGATATGATATGGTGGACAAGTTAGAGGATAGGTCTGTGAGAACTTATTTATAGGGTATCCCAAAAGGTATTTGAGATATCACTTTTTCTTCTCAGTGGTTCACAATATGATTGTGAGCAATCATACTATTTTCTTGAAAACAGTGGGAGGATGAAATCAAAAAAAAATCTCTTAAGAACAATGAGTCACAGAATCTGTACAACCTATTTAAGATGAGCCAGTATATGTAGTACTTCCTTCACCTCGTAGATCTAGTAAGATCTCCTATCATTTAGAAAGGTACTTGATATTCTTACAAGAGATTCAGAGAAAGTATTTCTCAAAGGAGATTGGGAACATAGGAATGATCTCAAAACCTACAATGATATGATATGAGGAATCATGTAGTTACATGAAGGTCAGTGGGAGGGTCCCATGCTCACATCAGTTATGATGTGGTTACATATAGAATTTTTTTTTTTTAAAGATCTAGGTC
Organism: Elaeis guineensis; assembly: GCF_000442705.2. Classification (NCBI taxonomy): domain Eukaryota; kingdom Viridiplantae; phylum Streptophyta; class Magnoliopsida; order Arecales; family Arecaceae; genus Elaeis; species Elaeis guineensis. The sequence goes on from NC_025999.2 coordinate 68,596,683, forward strand.
AAACATTTTGAAAATAAAAGGTCTATAGAGATAGATCCTAAAAGGATATTTGATTTTCATAGATAAGTACATAGAAGAGGTGCTGAAAGGGTTCAGCATTGAAACCTTCAAGAGGGATCCGTTATCCTCTTGGGCATAGGTGTATGTCATGCTATGTACTTGACTTAGTATATCTTGCTGCAAAAGTCACGAGCAGATATGAGTTGAATCCAAGCTGGGAGTATTGGATTGCTGTGAAAATATCCCTAAGTACTTGAGAAGTACTAAGGGATTATTCCTCATCTTTGAATAAAGGTTAGAGATAAGAGTGGAAGGATACGCTAATACTAATGGTAGAATATCTACATTAGCATGTATTCTTAAGTTATATTGGTTTGATTTATTAGAAGGGTTTCAATAATCGACCAGTGGAAGCTGAATATGTTATAGATGTGCAATATGCATCCTGGTTCTTATGATAGTTGCAGACTTAGATGTCCTACCATTAGATGCTATGATATTGTACTGTAAAGATAATGATCCATAGCCCCAGAAATCCATGTACATAGAACAGATATACGTGATTACCTCAAGTAGAAATGCATGGAGATGAAGAGAGTAGACTCCACATGATAGTGGTAGGCCCAAGTAACTTAGCCAGCTAAACACTGAAGCTTATCTTCAGAAGATGGGGCTCAGATATATGGTAGATTGGCTTTAGTGCAAGTAAAAATTTGTTGGATGTGTGTCCTAAAAGCCAATCTTGGCTGACACATACTTTTCTCTTGGGTATATTTTATACTTGTTAGGCAGTCTTAATTACCAATCATGTTTATGTGTCCAAAATTTATTTTAAAAATTAACAAAAAAATTTTATATATTCTCAAGGTGTTGAGAATTTGAGACATACATCATTAGTGGTTAATTTTTAAATGCTTCTGATTGAAGGATCGTCACGGAGGATAGTGATCAATCCATTCGAGATCGATGTATGGATCACCTCCCTTTAGGGCAGATGAGTCTCGAGTCTGTGGTGTAGAGACACTGAGGTGAGAGTGTAGGTGATTGTTAAAGAATAACTTATACTGAGCATGACCAACACAAGAAATCACTTGGATGTCTACTCACTCGTTAGTGATTTTCTCGATGCTGCAGTGGTGTAACTGATTTTTTGACCTGCGATGTATTGGCTATTCGTAGCGAGGCTACTTAGTTTGACTGTACGTTTCTTTGATCTCTAGCCATATGGGTCCTAGCTGTGTATGTTGGCTATGTAGGTTCAGGTTCACTGTTTGGAGTAGGATGCACCTAGACGAAATCTATCGATTTTGATAGAAAAGAAGAAGTCCTATGAAATTCGTAAGACTGAGTTCAAAAAATTTTTGGTCAGAGTAAGTGTGAATACTGAAAAAGAGTTTTCATGAGATTCACAAATGAACTCGAGTCGAGCCAATCTAGCATATGACTGATGATGGAGTTTGACGAGTTCTCCATAACCTCCGTCCAGTCGAAACTCTTGATAGAGAGATTATATCACACGATAAATGTACCTAGAGATTTATTTTTTTATTCTGTGGGATTGCCACTAAATGTTGCTAGATGTCACTGGTGGTTGTGAGAACTCACTAAGATTGTTTTTGGATCAACGATCTTTGTTGAAGTGAGTTGGAATCATTTCAGCACATCGAAAAGAGTTTCGATGATACTGTGATGGAGATCACCGTATATCTCACTATCAGACAGAATAAAATTTGAGGGGTTACACATAAAAAAAGCATGACTTGATCAATGATTTGGATCATATTCAAATTATCAATCAGATTGATAGTTTGAATTTTTAGAAACTACTAATTTGTAAGCATAACAATTTTGACAGCTGTTAATTGTTAGCGTAGAAACTTAATTGCAAGTGTTGTAATTTTTTTAAGATTGATTAAATTATAAATTAAGTCTTAATTAATTTAAATTAAATTAAATTTAATTATATTTAATTTAATTTAATATTAATTGGGTTCAATTATTCAAATCAGATTTGGATTTCAAGCATGATTGGATCAGGCTTGACAGTTTTTTCGAATTCGGCTTGTTTCAGATTTGATTTGAACCTGATTGAGGCTCTATTTAAACCAAATAAACTATGACTCAGAGAGCTCAAGTTTTTTGAGATTCTCTCTCCAAAAATCATATTAAAAAAAGAAGTGGAGCATTATTTTTCTCATCCTTCTTTCTTCACGTGCGTGAAAGGAGAGTATTGGCGCCCTATCTTATCTAGAAGTCTTTTTCATCAAAATTTTTTTCTATTTGAATTTGATTTAAAATAGGATATAAATCTCTTAAATTAAGGTGTAAAAGTTTTTTTTTGTGTGACCAAAAAATTGGGGAAAGGTGGGACGTGCGCTTATGGTGAGAAGAGATTCTTTCTTGCAATGCAACCTTATCTCCACACCTTTCCAATTCTTGATTTAATTTCAACACCTTAGATAAGATCTATTGGGTGTGATGGAGAGGGTGTGCATGGCATAAGATGAGGAGTGTGACAAAAAATTGAAGAAAAAGGGACGTGAAGAGTTTGTGACATTAAAGAAAAGGATGTGAGGTGCTACTTCTTTCTTTCTTACACACCCCAACGCCCAACTTCCTTCTCCTTTCTTCCTTCATGTCCATGCCTAGATCTGATGGAGATCAAATCTAAGAAGAGAAAAGAGAGAGAAGAAGAGAAGAAGAGTTCTTCTTCTCTTCATGGTGATCTGGTTCAGATCCTGTCGGATCTGCATGAAAGAGTTCACACAACGATCTGCTTCTTCAAGATCTGGAAGAAGAGATCAAGATCCATAGATGAGGAGCGAGATCTGTAAGGTGCTAGCACACCAGTGATGTCGGTGCTCTGATCAGATAGCTCTGTGTAGATACCTGCAGAGGTCAGACACATGCATGGCTACAATCAGAATCTGGGACATCTACAGGATCCGAGGTATGGAGATTCGATCTCTATTTTATTTTTCTAACAGTTTATTTTTCTGTTTCAGATATCAGATCATGGGTACATGTTCATATCAAGATCTTTACTATAATTTTCAGATTTGATCTGATACATGAATAAATTAAATTATTTTAATTTATTTATTTTTGTTGTGTAGATGTCTAGAAAAAGTTTTGAACTATACATACGAAATTGTAGTATTTTCTAACATGGCGCCCTCTAATGATGGTTCTGCTGTATTGTATAGCACCGACCCATAGCTTATGCCTTGAAGCCAAAGTCCCATTAGCCTACTAAGTATTTTGCATTGCAATCACCTTATTCGAAAAATCTGTTAAGATGACGTCGAGTTTTAGAAGATCGATGGAAAGAAAAATCTGACCAACCCATTTACTAAAGCCTCGGTATCTAAGAGTACTGAGATGATAAATCAAAGATGGGTATATAATACTATACTGATTGGCTTTAGTTCAAGTGGGAGTTGTTAAGAATTGTATCCTAAAGTCAATCGTTTGATGATTGTGCTAATTATAAATATATATGATTTGATCAATAATAAAAGTTATTTGATCTTTTTCATCACAAGATTACATCTTCTAACAAACTTCGATATTGTGATGAAGTTTTTAAGATTATTTTGATCGATAAAAGAAGATTTTATTGAAAAATATATCTTAAAACCATTTGTGTGACGATTGTGCTAACTATAATTATATATAAATTGATAAATAATAAAAATTATTTGGTATTTTTTATCACAAGGATACATCTTCTAATGAATTTCTATATTATGATGAAGTCTTTAGGACTACTTTGATTGATAAAAGAGGATTTATATATAGTCCTTAAACTGGTTCGCGACCAAATGATATGCTATTACTAGGATGATAGCGATATCAAGTGTAGGTCATTGTGTACCATATGCGTTGATTGTCTTTATAATCAAATGGTATGGAGATACTAGTATGGTATGCAGGTGAGATGTAGGGGTACATCGTCACTGAATGTGATCAACTGTGGAGCATTCTACTGTCAAGGGTAGCTCGTGAAGGGTACGGATATAAGTATCCCTCCGACTTGATATCACCACGGTAACTTGCAAGCAACTCACTATACTTTGATGCTGGACTAACTGAGTTTTTAATTCAGTAATGGAAGGTTTCTGGATACAGTCAAGTACTTATCAAGTCGGTACATGAGTCAAGATGAGATTGACCCCTCCGAATTAGTAGAAGATATGCATCAGTGTATTTCAATTTAGCAAAATCTGGACTCGGATAATCCATATGATGGATTTGAAAAGGATTAAAATATAATATGGATGATTTATCTAAGATTGATAGTTAAATCTTAGGTCGTCCTCAAATATTAGGGTCAAAGAGATGAATTATATAGTAACCATATGTCAATAGGTTCTTGAATGTTGCTTCACCTTCATTTGACCTATCCAAAAGTCGATCATCATTGCTAGATGGTTACATCGATTGATTCAAAAAGGTATTCCTATGCTATCAGCTTAAATTCAAACCTATTGGGTCACACTCAAAAGAAGTTTCTGACTGATCATGTGACTGATCAACGATTGAGAATTGTTCAAGGGCTTAATCATCAATTCGATTGATGATTAACCTTATGTAAAAATTGTAATAAATTAATTCATCAAGTGTTAGTGAATTAATAAAATATTAATTATCAATTAAATTATTAATTATCTTAATTTGATTGAGTAAAAAGAATTAAATAAAATCTAATTGAATTAGATTTAATTAGGTTTGACCCGATTAGGTTATGAGATGATCTAATCACTAAGGAAGAATTATCCTTGATTTGATCAAGACTTTGATTCAATCAATTTTTAATTTAATTAAAATTTGGTTTAAAATTTATAAATCTAATTAGATTAGATTTTATATATTTTATTTGGACTAAACCAAATATGATTTGGTTTGGATTCAAATAAAGAAACTTAGAGTCCTTATGGGAATAGGACTCTTCTCCCTACGCCAATCCAGATTTTATGCCATATATCTCCACACACAAAATTATTTTGTATGAAATCTTTTCACATCAAAGAGTATTTTTCCTTATCTATCTCTCATCCAAATATAATTTGGTTTTGATAAAAGAAAGATTCTGAAATTAGATTTCAAAATATTTCTTATCAGGAGAATCTGTTCTCATCTTGATCAACCTCTCCATGCTAATAAATTTTTTTCTCTTTATATATATGGAAGATTCTAAAATTAGATTTCAAAATATTTCTCATTAGGAGAATCTGTTCTCATCTTGATCAACCTCTCCATGCTAATAAATTTTTTTCTCTTTATATGTATGGCATTTTGAGGAGATTTTTTGTGAGAGATTAGTAGAGTATTGATTTACTATAAAAAAATATGAAAAGGAATGTCTCATATTTTTTTAGTATATTTTGGGATGCAGAATTATGAAGGGAGGTAGAATCCTGTAAGAGTCTAGGATCATTAGGACTCTTCATCCCACCTCCTTATATGCCTATAAAAGGGGCCTTTGTAGTTTCTTTTGTGTGTGTAAGATACTAGAAGAGAGTTCTTCTTGTGGTGGAAGTTTGGACATGGTTCATGATGTGAAAAATAGAGAGAAGGGTCCTCTCTCTTGGGGTGTGCATAAAAATCTGAATTTCAGATTTTTCATCCTTTGGGTTTGGGAAGAGGGAATAAATTAGAAAAAAATTATTTTCTTCTCCATCTTTCTTTTACCTCTTCATCTCTTCTATAAGTTCATCTTTAATCTTTGAAAAGATTTCAAAGATTTGAAGAAAAGATCAAGATCAGCCAAGAAGAAGGTCTTCACGGGAGCTAGCACTCCTAAGAAGACCGATCAGATCGGGGCTTCGAGTGGATTTTTTGTAGAAATCGGATGCATGTGCAGCTATGAGAAACCAGCAAAGATCCTCTTTACTATATCTCTCAGTAGCAGAGATCGTCGATCCATGATCAGGTATGGAGTTCTGAACTCAGATTAGAAGTAGATGTGATCTACTGCTCATATGCATGCATGCTGATTTTATCTTTGGATTATTTCAGATTTTATATGCAACATAACATGTCATAAATCTTAGAGTAGATTGATTTGATAATTAGATCATATATATATTAAATTAATTTAATTAATCTAATTATCTTCTGCTGTAATTTTTTTTTAAAAAAATTGAAATACATGCATGAAATCGCCTATGCATCCCGACAGTGGTATCAGAGCCTAGGTTCATTATAACATAATTTATATGCATATTAAATCTAAATTTTAATTTTATTTAGATCTGATATATAATATTTTGATCTAAATTTAATTAATGGTTGATCCCACAAACTGACATAAGGTTGTCCTGCTGTAGAGTTTACCCTTATAGTGAAAAGGTTATCCTAGTTTGTGCTGATCGTTGATCAAATCTGATTTTATATCATGCATATGATGTTTATGATCTGATTTAGATGTGATCTAAGATTGTAATCAGATCTGATATAATTTAGATTAGATCTAAATTCAAGCATATATGATATGTGATTAGATTAGATGATCCGATTAGCAAGTACTTGGATTGGGTTGATCACCAGACCGTCCAATCATAGGAGCAAAAAGAGTTTAAAGATCTTTTTTTTCTATTTGATGGGTTGCTTTTATGATGTGTAGGGGTGCCATGTGATTAGATCCCATGAAGAAAAATATAAAAGGAAGAACTTACTTTTCTACAAAACTCTAGATCTGGAAACCCTAGATTTATTGTATGTGATACAAAATTATATGAAAAATAAGATATCTAATCTATATAATTAAAATTATTTTAATCATGATAAAATAAAATTTTGAATCATAAAAATTTGAGATATGATCTGAAAGTGTTATGATTAATTTTATTTTAGTGTTATGCAAGAATCTTTAGTTCTGAAACTTCTTGAATCGTGCTTACAAAATTACTGAGCCAACCCAATTTTAAACTGAGTTGACCCAGTCTCTTTGTGTAGCCGGCTCAATATTGATTGAGTCGATCCAGTTTCAGAATAAAAAATCTTTATATAATATTTATTATAAATTATTTACAAAATAAAAGATTGAAATTATTTCAAACCATAACCTAAATCCATGTTGATACTGAACTTAATTGAGAATTAAGGATAGAATCGATTAGATCTAGAATTATGAATTAAAGATCTAATATTATTCATATAAAACATAAAAGCATGAGTTAGCTCAAATCAGGTCCTCTTAATTGGGTTAGACCTAAGGTTAGAATCAAAGAGTTAATGGACTAACTAGAGAAACTGATTAAATCAAACCAAATGTTGAATTAGATTAAATCAGAGTTTCTCTAAAACCAATACAATAGTTATAGATGGTCAAGTCCATATCTTTGATTAGACCATATGGACCTTAATTATGGCTCAATGGTTGAACCCGAATCATTAGGTTGGTCAAATCAAAACTAGTCTAAGGTAAGTTTGGCATTTCAATCGGTGGTTTTTAATTTGGAGTGGCTTATCTGACCATTTTGATGGTATCTAAGGCAAGCTTAGCAGACCCTCCCACCAATCTCACTTACCTAACCAATTTGATGAATTATGTCTTGATTAGATCGTTAAGTGATTAGAATTGACCCATGTTATTAAGGTTGATCAGTGTGACTGATCTAGGTGCCATTTCAAGTAGTATGATCTTGATCCAATTCAATGACTTAGTAAAGTCAGTGAGAGGATTATGGTTTACTGATTGATCTCTTTTTTAAATTGATTCTTAAATCCTCTAAATTATTAGGTCCATAAAATGAGCTAGTTATGAGGATAACTAGATCATAGCATCTTATTAAGGTGAATGATAATGGGTCTATTATTTCTGATTGACATTGTAGGTGCCATCCATCTGGTGTTCTCTCTGAATGATGGAATTATCATTCATCATATGATGACTCTGTTGTACTATCTAATGATGGTTGGGTTGATCGAGCCATCTTCGGATCTGATCATTCATTAGTTAGAAATATTGAGTAGGTTCATGTTAATGGTTTGACCTAATTGAAACTTTCAGTAGAGGCCCATCACCTACTGAAATAAAATATGGGATAAAATTAATTACTAAAAATTATTTGAAGAAATAATTGGTTGAAAATCTATCCATAGATGCATATGGATTGATCGAGCCATCCTTGGGCTTGTATGCAGTCTGTGTAGATTCTAGTATCCGCTAAAAAATTGAGATAATTTATCGAATTGGAGGTAGAGGCTACCAATTCGACTAAAATAGTAGGAGAACCTTTAGACTAAAGTCCAAGTCTTTAGGCTTAATCAATTCATAAACATAGAGATCTTATATTTTTTTTTCAATTATGGCTAGATGTCGTTGCTCCATTCACTGTTTGACAGTGACTGATTTATCGGATCTAATTTCGATAATTGATATCAAAAATTACGAATAGTTCTAGAGCATGAATGGATCCTACATATGATTATGGATCCAGCACCTAAAGTTTCCACATCCAACCTATGTGATGCAATCAAAGATACTTATCAGAAGTGACCAAATGACCATATCACAGTGTCGTGTTATTGAGAGTAGCAAAGAACATGAATTTAGTTATAAATTTGATGATGCTCAATGAGAGAAAATTTTTTAAATGTTGAAGGAGTTCTTTCACACCTCTGAAGATGTATCTTCAGTGTGACAATAATTCTTTGAGAAAAAAAAAAAGGTGCAAAGAGTCGTGCTTGGGCTAATGAGTCGAACTGATAAAAGAGTCTAAGATTAACCTAGTCTGGTAGAGTCTCTTGACCTGAATAGGCTAAGGAAGAGAAATCAGCAAAGGATTGCTGGATAAGGTACTTATATGATAACTTCTTGTGATTTCTTTATCTGTGACACTACTACCTAGATATTGGATATCGAAAGTTCATACAAATTGTTGCAACGACTTCTGATTAGTAGAAAGATTAAAAATCATAAGAGATTTTCAAACATTGGAGATGAAAATTATATTTCAATCTTGGTTTTAAGAACCATCGAGCTTATTTTCAATTCTAAGAATATCGTTTTATAATTGTCACTATTGTCTAATGATTTTGTGATATCATTATGAATGATGTCAAAATCATGTGGAAATTGAGAAATGATATTTATGAATAGTCATAGTCTGTTAGTGTATTGTACATAATCAAACAAACTCTCTAAAATAGATAATATCATGAAAGCCTACCTTTGATAATTTAAGCTCGATCATATAAATAAGAATAGGATCAACAGGAGATAATTTTTGAGGTCAATGATTGTGAATCATTGTCAACCTGTCAATCCTATCTTCTTAGTAAAATGACCAAGTCACTTTTTGTTGGAAAAGATGAACAAGCCATTGATGTTCTAAATCTGATACATACTGATGTATTGAATCTACGAATATGTTTGTCATAAATTTAAATTATTTAAAATTTCAAATGAGTCCATAATAAGGTAAAGAAATAAACTTAGAAGAATATTGAAATTCTTCAGTCAGACCGAAGAGAAGAATGCATTTTAAATAAGTTTTGACATATCTAGAAGAGAATAAGATTCTCTCCTATTGGAATCGACTTTGTTAGATATAATTCGATCTATAATGAGATTTACAAATCTGTAATCTCCATTTAAGGTTATGCTCTTAAGACTACTTATTATGTTCTGAACTGAATTTTGAATTAATCAGTTGCAAAGACTCCATATGAGATATGAACTAGACATAAATCATATTCTCTTACATTAGGGTTTGAGAGTGTTTGCTTTATGTCGAGCATTTGCAGATCGATTAGTTTAGATTTCGGTCCTATTATATTATTTTGTAGGAAATCAAAGAATTCAGGAGATATAATTTCTATCATGCTAAAGAATAAGAGTTGTTTGGCATTTCTTTTAGAAAAAGAGTACCTTGATGAAGGTACTGATGCCTTTAATGTAGAACTTATGAAGTTTGACAGGTAGAGGAATCAATACAATCTGGTGAACTCATAGAACTAGATTTGATTAGATCAAATCTAAATCCATTGCAGAGGCACCATTAAGGAGATCCGATAGAGTACCGCATCTGTCGGATAGATATTTTGATTTCTAATTTCGAGATGTGATTCTGTTGAACTTGATGAGAACAACAAGAATTTGATCACCTACATGGATGTCATGCAAAGATTTAACTCTGATTAATGGCTTGGAGCCATAGGTCCGAAATAGAGTCTATGAAGATCAACGATGTATGGATACTCGTTGATTCACTCACACGGTAAAGTCCATAGAGGGTAAATGGATCTTCAATAGGATCAAAGTAGTGCAGACGAGAAGGTGGAGACCTAAAAAGCTTGTCGGGTTGCCTAAGGATATTGTCAACATTATGGTATTAACCATAACAAGATATTTTCTCTTGTGGCAATGCTAAATATTTTAGAGTTGAAATGTGCATTTTGATAAGTGATCAAAATGCATGGCTTCGTTGAGAACGAAGAAAAATCCTACAAATACAAATGGATTAATAGTTCTATGAGCGTATTTCTTATCTTGTATGTGAATGAAATTTTTTTAATCGAGAATGACATTCCTTATATTATAGAAAATAAAGGTTTCGATATTATCATAATTTTCCATAAAGGATTTAGGAAAAGCATTCTCATCCGAGGGATGAAGATCTATAGAGATAGATCTAAGAGGCTGCTTAAGTTTTCCTAGTCCAACATACATAGGATGTTTATGAGTAGAATTTGTTCTATCATATACATCATATATGAAATCGATATGGTATACTCACTAGGATAGTGAGTGGATACTTAAAGATCCAGATGAGAATCACTGGAAGGTCATCCTTAAGTATTTGAGAAATACTAAGGATCGGTGACTCGTTATGAAGAATTTGACTTAAAACATGTGGAGTATGACTTCAATTTTTAGTTGGAATAATAATAGCAAGAATGTGTCGAATACATACTTACCTTAAATAATGGAGCAATCTGCTGGAAAGGATCCAAGCAAAACAATATAGCTAAGTTTAAATTGTGAGGCAAATGCATTACAGCATTCGATGCTTGCAAAGAAGCTATGTGATTGTACAGGTTCACTGGCAAGCTAGGAGTGGCATCCTTCGATGATGGTCCTGCTGTATTGTACAACATTGAAGCCATAGCTCATGCCAAGGAGCCGAAGTCCCATTAGCTTACTAGGTGTTTTGCATCGCTACCACCTTATTCGAAAAATCTGTTAAGATGATGTCAAACTTTAGAAGATCGACGGAAAGAAGAACTTGACCAACCCATTTACTAAAGCCTCAGTATTTACGAGTTCTGACATAATAAATCGAAGATAGGTATATGATATTATACTGGTTGGCTTTAGTCCAAGTGAGAGTTGTTGGAAAATGTATCCTAAAGCCAATCGTATGATGATTGTGCTAACTATAATTGTATATAAATTGATAAATAATAAAAGTTATTTATATTTTTTATCATAAGATATATCTTCTAATGAACTCCTATATTGTGATGAAGTCTTAGGACTACTTTGATCGATAAAGGATGATTTATCGCATAGTTCTTAAATTGGTTCGCGACCAAACGATACGCTATTACTAGGATGATAGCGATATCAAGTGTAGGTCATTGTGTGCCATATGTATTGGTTGTTCTTATAATCAAATGGTATGGAGATACTTGATGGCATGCAGGTGAGATGTAGGGGTACATCATCACTAAACGTGACCAACTATGAAACACTTGCTGTCAAGGGTAACTCGTGAAGGGTATGGGTATAAGTGTCCTCCGATCTGAGATCACCATGGTAACTTGCAAGCAACTCACTGTACTTTGGTGCCAGACCAACTGAGTTTCTAATTCAGTAATGGAAGTTTTTAGATACAGTCAAGTATTTGTCAAGTCGGTGCGTGAGTTAAGATAGGATTGACCTCCTGAATTAGTAGGAGTATGCATCAGTGTATTTCAATTTAGCAAAATCTGGATCTGGATATCCATATGATGGATTTGAAAAAGATTGAAATATAATGTAGATGACTTATCTACGATTGACAGTTAAATTTTAGATC